>NC_031983.2:23767673-24367673 GCF_001858045.2 Oreochromis niloticus | reverse complement strand
ACTGACTGTAAAGCACCCTAAAACTCAACATTTAATAAATGGAGACTAAAATAACTTTACAAAGTCCAAAAGTGGCCAGTCCAGTTTCCTTATTTTAGTTTGATTTTTAAGAGTTTAGTATGAAATGAATAAAACTCTCTTCACTCTTCTAGCTAGGTGTGGTTTATCTAATACTGACAAGTTTTTTAAATATATATAGTTAGAAGGATTGCAGCGTGATGACTGAGTGATTTATGTCATCTCCATATCAGACCCTTGCGAGTCGTGAGTGTCAGCCTAGTTTGAATTTAAATATTTGTTTAAAAGGTTGCATTTAGTGTCAGCACTCTATAAGGATGTGTTTAAAATCCCCTTTTTAAAGCTAAAGAGGAAAGCAAAGGATTACATATCCACAGATGAATGCTTTAACCCTGAAGTGCAGCAAAAGACAAAAAGCATTTCCATGAGGCTGGGCTCAATTACAGCCACAGGCAATGGAGCCCTGCTGTCTTCCATACAGTAGAATAAGCGGTCAAAGTACAGAAAATTATAAATGGAATGTGAAACTTGCACAGCACAGAGGCTGCAAGGGAGACCATACTGAGAGTGGACAAGTGTAAGAGCTGGAGTTCCCTTCAAAATGTAACCTTCCACTAGTGCTGAAATGCCAGTGGATTCTTTCTTACCAGGGTGCCTGTAATCATGGTACAGAGGGGTGCAGGTCAGTGTGATTAGCAGCACACATTTACAGTCAGTACAGTGTACAGAGTACCACTGTGTTACAGTTGGGAACCTTGGTTAGAGGTATAGATCATTAGAGCTCTGCAGTAAAACGGGCACAGTTTACAATCTAGTGCAGTGGCCTAATATTTGACTGTTCATTTGAGGCCTTAAATATTTGCTGCTACCAAATACGACCAAATTTCAAGAGCCCCACCCAAAACAATGGTATTCAAAATAGTACCTTTAACTAAATATTTTACTACTTATTTATGTTACTATACAAACATAAATTGCTGGATTCGTTTATCATCTATTAGCGTAATTTTGAGGCACTTGCGTCATGCCATCTTGTACAGCTTTTACTTGGTGGTAAGAGGAATTATATTTTACTTTTACTGCACTGTCATAGCCATGACCTAAAGCGTCCTGTTTTTTTTTGTAATTTCACAGTTTAATACATTCTATTTCCCTGCATTTTAAGCATTGAAGTACAGTGATTGTGTGGTTCAACCTACACCTCAATAGTGCGCCTGAGTACCTCCTGTATAGAGACAGAGGGAGCTCAAGGTGCTCCTGTTGCTGTGTTAACACTAAGCCTTTTGTATAGATGTGGGGTATGATTAAATTAGAATCTTCTTTCTCCACCTCTCTAATGTGTTTGTCAAGCTTGTGAAGCATCAAAAACATGGCCGTGTTCGAAAATCTCAAGAGAGGGAAAGGCACTCAGTCATGAGGTGGCAAGCTCGTCTATGATGTATCGAACAACAGCGTCCTTAGACCATTTTACTGTGACTACTGACTGGCAGAGAACAGGATCTTCTCTTTCAATTTTTTTTTTCATGAGTTTATTTCAGAGTTTCATATTTCAGAATAACGTATCAACTATGGATCTTAAAATACCCAGTTTCCGTTTGGCCAATCATCCCTTACAGCCTTTAGATCCTTAGAAGTTTAGTTCTGAGCACTTGTATGTGTGTATTTGCAATTTCACCACTGACCTCAAACTTGGGCAACATCTGTGTAAAACTCCCCAGACACTAATGTCAAAGATCATCACTGGTGATAAGAACAGTGGAAAAGGCCATAGCGCCCAAGCCCTAAGGCATGCATCAGGTCAGGACTGTGGCCAGTAGCATGCTCATCCTTTTTTGACATTCATAGTAAATACTATCAACTCCAGCTCGACTGGAATGTCCTGAGGCATCATAGGAGGAACACTTGGCGCGAAGGATATTAACTATGGCTTGTGCCAGCTTTGCATTGTGTGTCTTTTTTTTTTTTACAGGACACCGAAAAGGCAGTAGACACCGATATAACCGTTGCTTACCACTGCATGTCCTACTTGCTAGATTTGGCTTCCTGCAACCTGCATCACTTTGCCTTTAAGCGGCAGAACAAGACTTGCAGATCCAAAAGTAGCAAGAGAGATGAGAGAGGCTGTTCAAGACAAAGTGTGAACACCTTCTACCTTCTATATAAGCAACATTAAATGGAAATACGCCACGGTCAAATAAACAAGAAGGCTCCTTTAAAAGAAGGCGGCATGTGCTTTGATTCAATGGTTGAGTGTGTAAATTAACAAGGCTTTACTGGAGGTGGGATATTATAACTTCTAAGAGACTGATCAATGAACACAGAAAAACTAGAGAACTCATCAAGTTCGACTTCAGTATACTTTACAAATAGTGTTCCTTGGAGCTTGTGACTGCAGAGAATGGGCCCTTTAACACAAACAATGCGTCATAGTTTGTTTTGATTCAGGTGTTTAATATATAATGTGCAGAGGAGCTCAGAGGCTGGAAAAGCTGTCTCTAAGCAGCATTTGACTTTTTCTAGCGAAGTTGATGACAGTAAATAACAAACCAGTGAAGTATAACAAATGAGATGCGTTTCTGTACGCATACACAAACAAGGCGCATGCACACAAACTCGTGATTTTAATTAATTCAACCATGACAAAGTAATTCGACAGAGGAGGGAAGCGCAGTTTTAATGCATTTTTAAAGTCAAGAGTTGTTCTTCTGCCTGTTAACTAATTTTAATCCTCTCTTTGCTTAGGCTAACACAAACAAGTAAAAAAAAATCCATTATAACGGTAACTCTGATTCACACAAATATAATACCTTTTAAAAACAAGCAAGAAATACTAACTGAAGAATCGAATCAAGAAACTAGTCATTGTACACCAGGAAATTAAAATCATTATGAGTTGCAGTTCATAGTCAGTGGAGCCAGAAAGGGCCATATTTAGCTGAGCGGGTCGAGTGCTAAGTAGTTACAAATTGAATAGCATACAAACAAAATGACACTGTGCAATTTTACTCATCTAAACTGGAGCACAGTGCAACTGACCACACAGCAACCATTTGTCAGATAATTCCTGAAAACAAAAATCCTCCAAAAGACAAAAACATAACCAACAAGTCCATGTTTGTGACCCCAATTAGATGAGGTAAGACCTAACACAGAGGTTGCTGCTTCAACCTGTTTTGCCAACCACCTGTTAGTCACAAGAATCCTAATTATAAATGATATTTCTTACAGAAACTCATCTAAAACCTGGCTGTAACCATGCCTATTTTGATCTTTTAACAAGGGTGTGTATGGGTGTTAGTTTTGCTTTCGGAGCCTCAAGTGGCCATTGACTGAACTGCAGTCTTTTACACTTCTGTGCTGGTTTCATTTTTCAGTACTGCGCAGACACTGGTTTGTATTTAGATGATATCATGATAGTTTTAGATTGACAAAAAAGGAGATCTCTGATAGTTTCTGCTTTCGCAGCCTTAGGAGGCCTGGCTGGCCTTAGGTCCTTCTTCATGTGCAGAGGTGTTGCCATCAAAATCCACTAATATCCAAGACAATTATCAGAGCTAAACATATAACAAACTGTGAAAAATATCATATTACTCTGACGATAAGCCACACTTCATTTTGACGCTCTTCAGGGTTTAATAAGAAGAAAAACCTTAGCACAGCCTTACAGGACCATGGCAAAAGACTAAATCTTGTTAATGACAAAAACGTTTGAAATGTTAAAACTGGAGCCCTTTAAACAACATTTTTTTTTCAATTTTTTAATAAAGTAATTGCTTTCTGCCCGGCTGGTGCCACAAAGGCATTCGTTATGCTGAAACTGATAGTATAATGTTTAATTATTCCATCTATGGGTCACTTCACCAGCACATTTATTTCTTCGCTTCTGGACTGATTCTTATATGTGATAGACTCTCAACAGTAGTCAAAATCATTTTCTTTCATTTTTCCAGTCTTTGCATTTAATCTTACCTTCTTTACAAGCTTGATCACTTATGAAATCTGCTCTTATTTTTGAAACATTTGTCTGTGGGGCTGTTATCTCCCTTCCCCTGCATTCCTTATCAGTGGTGTTATTACACTGTTTTTTGCACCGCGAAGGGAAAGAGAAAAGTCAGTGAATTCAAACAGTTTCAGATCACACTGCCGTGCTCCCTAAAAACAGACCATAATTTATCGGCACATTCACTGTGTGAAAAAAAAACAACCTTTGGACTGGATTGTAATATCATGAAACGATGACATCCAAACAAGGCAGCATCTTTTCTTCTTTTCCCGTTTTTCTTTATACACTTAGTGACACACAAGTAGAGATTTTTAATTTTCATTGGATTTTCACTCTAGTTTATAAAGCTGGATTTTTTTAAAGCTTTATTTTGCTTTTTTAGAGTAAGAGGAGTGCAACATTTTGCTGTTGAAGATAGTAAACCAGGGATGAATAAGCTAGGCCAAGGGGTAACATTTGTCACTGAGCTTATGTGTCTTAATCTTTGCTTCGAAATGAGAAGGGAAAATGTGTGAAAAGCACGAGACCTGCAAGCAAGTTTGGAAACGTAGAAAGGTCTCTGATGTGAGATGCTTCAAAGAAGCAGCAGGAGAACTAGAGCAAAGTTAGAACACTGTTCAGCGAGACACCTGTGAAGCCTTCGGGGAGTCACCATCAAGAAAGCTCAATTAATCAAAGGTAATACAGCTGCGATGCAGGTGGAAGACTAAATTAATTCTGGCAATAACCCTACAGGCATCTAACACCCCAACATGATTTCACCACAGACCTCCAGGAAGTTTTCTCATCTGCTGCTCACACAGTTTACCTCAATAGTATAAACTGGCAAAGCTCTAGTGCACATTTTATGTAAGTCCAGGTAACTCAATGGATGAATGAGAGTCTGAGCCAGCTTACCCCGTGTTCAGGTCAGGATCAATAAGCAGACTGATTGAGTAAGCGCAGATATCTTGGCAGCAGGCAGGATATGGGTATGGGATTGCGTATGGAAGACACCGGCCTTCAAGAAACCTATCAATCTGACTTTTAAGAATCGATGATCCACTCAATAGTAAATGAGGAGCATCTGCCAGTTAAAATAAGTCAGCCTAATATTATAGAACTTCTCTGACTTTATAGCAAATAAATAGAGGACTTACTGATTTAACGGGGCTCTGATTTTTACTTCTACTGCAAAAATGGGGGGGGTTCTCTAATGCTCATTAAACATGCTACCATTAATCACAGTGTTTTGAATGTTGTGGTATTAAAATAACTGCCGCCATGTACTGACTTAACGGTCAAAGCAACCATATTATCATGAGTTTATAATGCGTATCACAAGGGGCAGTAAAGATAGATTGGCTGGATAATTTTAGGCTTCTGGTCCCTTAAGGCATTTATAATAAGAATCACAGGGGACAGGCTCAGTTACAAAACAATATACCTATAAATACGTACACAACACAACACACGTCAGGATGTCAGCCACACAGCATAAGTATGCTAATTGGATAGTCTACGGACTGTATCCTAATTACATAAAAATGAATGCTGAGATAATGAGATTTTTTTTGTCTTTGAAAGGTACGCTGTACTTGTAATTGCTTTCTTATGTTTTATTTGTCTTTTAACTGTAGTTCATTAAACGTGCAGGAGTGAAAGAATAGAGAATGGCAGCATCTTCTTAGCTTATGCAGGTAATTATTATCAAGGGAGATAGTTTGCCAGGAGTGCCAGCCTATGATTAAGTGAGGAGCTGATGAAGTCAACAGAAGTCAACAAAGGATGCATGAATGTTTCAACGTTAAAGGTTTCTTTCCTTTTTCTGCCTCACAGTACTAACACATAATATGGCCTATTACTCTATAAATCGTTTTGCAAAAAATATCAGCTTCCCACAAGGCAGCCAAGCAATTTCAAAGCCATGAAGAGGTGATGAGGTAATTTTGATGTTATAGTCGGCCAAGGCAATTAACTTGGCCAGAGCAAGAATATTCTATTGAAACAACATGTCAAGTAAAAAAATTGGTGAGCTTAATCTAGCACCGATACACTCTGTTGACCTTGCTTTTATAGAGCAGGGCAGTTCATTATAGAAGCAGGGTCGAAGGTGGGTCATTTGCTGGCATATTGACAACGACTGGAACGATTGTTGAGTTGGACATATTTGACAGTAAAGATAGAAGGGAAACGGCATACTCAGTGGACCAGGACTTCAAGGTTAGCATTTAAAAAGTGGTATTTCAATGCCTCTCTGGGCTTGATGACGCAGTAAATTCTAGGTCCATAAAAGCCCTCAAGGTGTACTCATTGATGAAAACAGAAACACAACCTTGTCTAATCTTTAGCAGCTCATTAGCAGTGAGTTATCAAATAGAAAAACGTGGTGGTTAAAAATGAAGCAGTCAGAAAGGACTGGAGGGGCTGGGAGGAAGACCTCTCTCCAACTTAACAGAGTTCTCTTGCCAATCCTAAGGACTGTGACATCACGGCGAAGTTGAAAAAAAAATTACAGACATTTAATGACCACAAACAAACAAACAAACAAACAATACAGCAGAACAGTAAGGCATTCCCAATTAATTTTTGGAAAATAATGATTTTAAACATGGAATCACAATTTAAGATATAGCTAATATATATATGAAACCTCTTTCGGCTGCTCCCAGTTTCACAGCAGATGGCTCCACATCTTTGATTTGGCAGATTCCCATTTTGCACTCACATACAGAGCCAGTATCTTACATTTATTGTATGTTTCATTGTGTTTACCCTCCTATATCCAAAAAAGCCTTCTACATTTCACACATTGCCTTTCTTGTTTTGCTCAGTTAGCCATCTAGCCTGTACTCCTGAGCACAATGAGTACTGGACAACTGAACCAACAGCACAGTCCTGCCTGTACCTAACAGTTGAGAGTGTTTTCACACTTGGTTCTTCATGCTATAATCGGCTCTCTCCAAGTTTAGTCCAGTATGTCTATTATGTTTGGTCTGTTTATACCAAACGATCCAGATTCAGTCATTAGGCAGTGAAAGCTACCTGTACAAAACCCAGAAAGTGTACTGCTGCTAAAGAATAAACATCTATTATTCAACATTCTACCATTTATCACACTTTAAAGTGGGTTTTCCACTGTTCCAGTCACCTTAGAAAATTATATTTAAATCTTAAAACATGCATCAGCTTTCATGACAGGTGAGGTGTGAATACGGAGAAAAGTGTTGAGTGCCTTCATTATCTCATATCAAATACAAAAGAAGCATTAACATACATTACTCTCTCTCTCTAAGTATATATACACACTGTCTGACTCTCCCTTTCACTTTACCTTTTTTTATTTATATATGTATAATCTGCTCCCTCTGACATTAGCCTGCTACAGTGCGCTTTGTGCTCTTTTTTTTGACTGCCTATTTATTCTCCATTTATTCATTAATGTTTATGTGCACAACATGAAGCATAGAGTCTAAAGAACAAAGCAAGCTGGGTTCATATATTTCATTTGATGTCACCAAGGTCCCTCCGGAAATGAGTAAGTGGCCTTGTATTACTTTTAACTTAAACTGTTTATATCTATAGATGCTCTTGGCTCCCCAGGTGTTAGTTGCATTTTAAATAGCATGCCCTGATTTTGTGAGATTAGTGGGGGTTTGGAACCTGGAGAAAAAAAAAGCTCGCTTTAATGAAGTTTTTATTAAAATTAATGAATACCATTCCAAAACTAAACTAGATGTTGAAAGATAAAGAGCCATAAAAGGCAAAAAAAAAACTTGTTTGCTTTCTATGCACTTGCAAAAGTGCCATTTTCCTTTAGTATTATAGTTACTACCTCAGGTTTGAAATGCAACAATAAACCGTCCAACAGTTTGGGGTGTGTATATTTCTTGTCCAGACGAACTTAAGAGCCAAGAGATTGCCATTATGTCACAAATCAGAGCACAGGTCAAGATCATTTCCATGCTACTACACAAAACCCAGACACATCTTTTCTGCACTTCTTTGACATTCAGAAGGCAGAATGTGTCTTTTCATACATGCATGAAAAGAGGTTTTATTAAGAAGAGAAGGTCATGGGTCAGAAATGTCAGTGTCTAACAAACAGTATTCCCACTATTGATTTAATCTGCAACCTATGTGAGCTAAGTTTCCTGGTCAAGCAAACTTTTACCGTTAAATTCTTAAAACCGAGCTCTTCTTTAATTTTAGATAGAGCCACACAAAAGTCTGATAGACCAAGTGTCTTGTCACAGAGGCAGACATTTTTTCATGAGCCCTGGTTTTGCTATACTTAACAGGTCAAGCTGCAGATGGAGGGGCCAAACCCAAAGCACAGTCTTGCTTCAAATGCCAGGGCTGTTACATTTCAGCTACAAAATGGATAAGTAGAACAAATTGCCTCTCATCCAAAGTAATGGTTCATAATTATTTGCTCAGAAAAGAAGGGTTCTGGGTGCAGAAAAAAGGCATTGGGTGGCTTTCCTATGTGCCCGGCAAGTGGACCATTGATGTGTATAGATGCAATCTCACTGGGTAGAGGTGAAAGCAACTGTGCAATAACAAGTTTTTTTCTGGCTCAATTTAAATCAAACTTTGAGAAAGTTTATATGGAGTTTCTAATAAAAAAGATCACACACACCATTCTTTACTATTTCTTATCTGGTGGACTGTGCAAGGAGCAGAGTCAACCCAGAGCTTTCGGTCTTTATGAAGAGGCTCAGGAAGGTATTCCCTGTAGGCCTCACTGAGTCATTGCAAAAAGCACTTTAAAGTTTGCGGTCAGTTATGTTCAAATGTCCTCAAGCTGCTGTCTTTCCTTTGCCACATTGCTTACAGACATATAGCAACTAAGCCAAAAAGCTTGTTGCTAAAATGTGAATAAGGACTCAATTGCAAGCCAGCCACTGGGTTAGCCAGGATCACCAAAACAAAACTTCAACTCGGCAGCAACACAGAAGGATTTTAATCTTATTGTAAAAAAGAAAAGGTACATTGCATTGTTATCAATAGTTCTGTTCCTCCTTCTCATGTCTATGGAGTTGCCTTGTGGTGTCGGGCACCAAGATGTTAGCCACTCAAAATTGCCGCTTTCACCCAAAGGTCAGCCAGTATTAGTTCTCAGTATTATTGTGAGGTCTTTACCTTATAATATAAAGCACATTAAGGCCACTGATTTAATTTGGTGCTATACAGATATAACTGAATTTAATTTCACATTCTTTTGATAGCTTTCATTGTAGACCTCTTTAGCCATTAAAATATAAAAACTTATAGGTAAGCTTTGAAAACATAAATGAAATGGATAAAACTTTACAGTCATGTTGACCATTCAGACAGTTTGCACTGCAAATCACCAAAACTATTTCCAGTAAACAGTTCTTCACTCATCCATTTCAATCTAATGTAATAAACAGATACAATTTCAAAGAAAATGAAATATAGAAAAACAATATTCTTGCACACAAGCTTCCTTAAAGATCCTAAACCCACTGTGAAGGTTATTTCTGAGATGGGCGGAACTTCATTTTGTGCTGTTTGCTACGTTGTTACTTCTTCAGACCTCTGTTTGAATTATGAGCATGTTCTTCGTTTTTTCTGTTAGTTTTCAACATAATGTTTTGATTTATTCTTTAGATTTCTTAAATCTTAGAAGTCTTAAATTGTGCAAAAGTCTTGAGCGACCCATAATTTCTCTATATTTTGCATAAGAGAGGCCAGACTTTCACCTAGTTTTTATTTTAAGTGTTTTTCAGGCTTTATGAAGGTATTTCAAGTTGTTCTTTGGACATTGGCTAGTTTTTAAGTAATTTTCAGTCCCATCCTCGTACCTTAGAGGGGAATGTTTTTTCAAGCTCTGTTTTAATTTAAGTTAACCCGCCAGTGTTAACTTGATAGATGTGGGTGGGTGTGTAACTTATCAGCTGTTTGGGCTGGGATGATGTCTTTACAAATGTAAGACAGGCCTAAGCAAACAGAAGCAACCTCATGTTGCCTTCCTCAAAACTGGACATTAGAAGACTATCAAAGAATGCAGTCTATACTACTATGTGAACTCCATAAATGTAAGGCTTTTCTCTTTTTCTCAGTTTTTCTCTGACTGAGCAGACCTAAATAAACTAAACAGGCATATTCTGGCTTGTCCATCCATTAAGTAAAAATTACTTCTGCATATTTTTAAGTTATAGTTTGGAGATGTGTTAACAACAGTTTTAGTAAAATACTTTAGACTACTTTTAAAAGACTACTTTTTTGTGATTAATTTTATTAAAACACATCAATGGCATTCACCAAGAGTTTTCCAGACAGGTAGATATGGAGGGGTTGCTGCTTGAAGGCTCTTATTTCACATTAATAAGAGTTTCAGTGTAATGCAAATGAAGCGCGGCAGCTGAACACCAAGCACTAAAATGAGAAAAGCAAAAAACCCTCATTTGAACTTTGTAATAAAGTTGCTTGAGGGTGGTCAAAGGTGGTAGGAAATGGTCTTTTATTCCTCTATGGCACAGCTTTGATGATTACTAGAAACTATTGTGGACAGAGGTCAGTGTGGGTATGCTGACAGGTAAGACGCAACAAAGCCCCACTACTACTATTAACTGCTCACTACCAAGAATACATCACATACACCTGCCATTTTGGAGTTGCCAAGTCATCTAACTGTGAAAATTTTGCCCTTGTCAAAGTCAGGGAAAATAGGCAAGCTTAAGGATATGACTGCTTCCAACACACTGACATCAAAGCACGACACTTTCTGCCCACCTCTTGACAGCTGCCATTGTCAAATAATAATCAATGTTATTCACTTCACCTGTAGGTGGTTTTAGTGTTGTGGGTGATCAGTGTACACTGACAGCGTTTGCCTTTACCTTTATATAAGATTAGGACATTGGCTTCTCTAAGCCAGAGCCAAGCTCCCACTACATTTTTGCCCATTTATCCAGAATCTTATAATGCTGAGCCCAGCTAAGGAAATTCAGATGACTTCTAGAGTTGGCAAATGACAGACAGCCTCAGGGCCACTCTATTACAAACAAACAAATCAACTGCTCCAGCAAACAGCGTCCTACCAGATATTTCCTCCTGCCAGTCAGCTCACAGCTCCAACTCATGCTTCTCTATTCTGTGTGAGAGAGCGAGAAATCAATGTGTAATCATATTCACACTTTCTTTGGCAGGAGACATTGGGGGCAGACATGGAATTGAGACGACCCACTCTGCACAGAAAGGGGAGGCATTCAAATCATTTTTGTCTTCGTTTCGCCTCTTCTAAAAGGGTCTTGATTTAAAATCTGTATAGCGCGCTACAGAGGTGACTCATTTTCAATCAACCCAATTAGCGTCACAGAAGAAGCATTTGGTGGAGAGAATTTCGTATGGTTTGACTGAGTGGATGTAAATACCTGTAGCTTTACCTCTCTCCACAGTTGCTGCTGCATGTCAGGACTAGTTAACCATCCAATGTGCAAAAACACTTTCCTTTGCCGTCTCACAACAGAAAGAGCTAACGTGTCAAACCAATCCATGATTAGTGCTGATTTTTCTTGATCTGTATTTGAAGGATTGTCTTTTATCTCGACTGCCCTGCCAAGTGTACTATTGCCTCATAATGCTGTTATGTGGCCCACACTGACGCCTCAGGGGAGGAGCAGGGTGCACTGTGTTCTTGACTCACATCCCACTGATGGTGAGTAACATAATGATAATGACTATTTGCGCATTTAAGCCACGTTTTGTTTCACAAATTTACCAAAATGGAAAATGGGGCCACTCTCCACCAAAGCCAAACACAAACTACAATGCAAAGCAAGATTCAGACACCCTTCCAACATACTGGCCTCTGCACAGAACTGAGACACAGAGCTGTCAGTTTTTCATTTGTTTCAAGTCAAAAATATTTAGATCACCTCTCAAAAGCAGATAAAGAAAGACATGTGAACAAACCACAAGTTCTGGGCACTTGCCATTTACACAACGCCCACCAGAGTATTTCTATAACTAAAAACCAGACACGTTCCTGTCAGAGCAACACACCAGCAATGTTTTCCAACACTATCTTGTGAAGAATTTTACCTTTAAACTGTCACCAGGATAAAAAAAAGTGCAGACAGATCTATGTATTCTGAACTGAATGTGTCAATAATTCTGTTTTTTGGGAGTTAAACTAAATGTATCTGGATTGTCAAATAAACAAGGAATTCTAGTTAGTTAGCCTCAAAGGCTAACTCATTAGTTAGCCTTTAAGGGTCAGTTTCACAGTGGTGTGGTGGTTAGCACCATTGCCTTACAGCAAGAAAATTCCCAACTGGACATCCTGGCCAGCTGTGGTCTTTAGTTGCGGAGAGAGTATCCTGCACAGGGTTACCCTCTAGGTATTCAAGTATCCTTCCACATTCCAAATTGGAATTGGGTTAATTTGTCATTTTAAATTGACAGAAAGCATCATGTGAGTGTGAGTCGGCATCCGTTCCTCTGTGTTATTCATGTCATGGACTGGCGACATGCTCAGGGTGTACCTCATCTCTCACCCCATGACAGCTGGGATAGGCTCAAACCCCAACACTCCCCTCCTAAACCCTAAATTGGAGAGCGCTTAAGAAAATAACGCATAGGCCAGGTTCACAAATGTACTTTACATTGATATTGGAGCCAGTTTTAAATATGTAGGTATATATAAAATTAACTTGTTTTTTAGCTTGGCTAAAAAACGTGCGAAATGTAGGAAAGGCTCATTTCGTCCTCCATGTGTGCATTCCTGTAATGATGTGATGTAAAGTGAAGTCTGCAGTCACAGTAGGAATGTTCTAGCAGTATTATCGTTTTTTATTCTATTTTATTCTTTGCACAACAAACAGCATTAATTATTTATCACTGTATACAGCACATTGGAATATACATACAAAAGTATTATTAACCATATTTTCAGGGTTGCTGGCCTTGGCTGCTTATTCTGATAACCTCAGTGTTTCCTCATCTCGTCTCTTAACAACTTAAAGCTAAATACTAGCATCACTGGATAAAAGGCTCTGCGTTTACAAGCTTCAAAGTTTAACATCTTACAGTGGATGAATGAGGTACTGTAGAAAACAGCTCTTGCAATTCCACAGATCATAGCCATTAAGTATTCATCCCTTATTTCCATCTCTTTTAAAAAGTGCCAGTGAAATATGTGGAGACAGCAGTGCTCACCCAGCTCAATTATTCACAATACGCCAACTGCATTGTGGCTAACTGAGGGGTTGAACATGATTATGCACATATATTTCCTTTGTACTCTGCACTGCCTTCCTTCAATCACGATCAGCTTTGTTTTCTGTTTTCTTGTTTTTTGGTACATGCATGCACAACTTAGCTTTGGATGTTAAATGGGTCATGAAGACCGCTACAAAGATCTGATGTCCCATTAATTATACTGAGGCATATCATATACGTTTTTAATTTAATCCCACTGGTGTTAAGGATCCAGCATCTTTAAAGTTAACTTAAAAAATTCATTCCAGGCAGGATGAAAAACATGTTTTGGTGATATGTTTTATAATCTAGGCCTATTAAAAGTCTATTAAAGAAAATTCTGGTTGGTGAACGTTAACAGGGCTTCACCTGCTGTATTGCAAGTATCAAAAATAAAATAAACAGTAAATTAGTATCACAGTGACAGCACACATTTTGTACTGAAAATCTGGAATTCCTAAATTCTGTGTGTAAATTTAGCTTTGATTCCTTCTTTCTTTTATAGTATTTTTAGTTCGCATGTTGGTCAAATATTTATTTCAAAGCTGAATAAGTAAATATTTTAAAAAACATGATTTAATCTAAAGATCAGTTTCTGTATTCTATATTTCTATATTTTATCTGGAAATAAGTTTGTAATTCTAAAAATATGAAATCAAAAATCCATTTATTGAAATTAGAATCATTTTTTACATGTGTTATTAATGTGAATAAAAATGATGTGACCATCATCTCACAACATCACTATCCCATTAAAAGCATTGAATGTCTTCAAATACTCCAAAAGCAAAATGCTAAACCCTGTTTATATGCAATCAGTAATGAATTATATATGAATATATATGTTTTGTAATGTCAAAGTAATAAAAAAGTAAAGTAATATGTATGGTAATAAACTATATCCTACTTTCATTTGACAAACTTTGTTTAAATGTCTTCTGATTAGTTGAGTAAGGTGAAAAGGATCTGCAGAGCCGGTTGCTGGTTTTACAGTATTATTCATTAATTAATTGGTATTGTTCCATTAATCTGTGCAAAAAACTGTAACTCGGGCATGCATCTGGATAAATATGCATCAAACCACTGACAGTATTAATGATTTATTTGGCAAATGATACACAGTAATTAGTCCTGGTTTACCGGTAACAGATATCAAAGAAACCAGTGTTATTTTTATTCACCGTCATTGTCCCGTTTCTACAATACCAACTTTAACCAACACATGCGCTCATGCACCCTCTGCCTTCATTTACAGCTTAAGCTAGATGTACAAGACAGACATCAATCATTTCTATAGTCCACTCACTCTTACTGCTTCCTTTTATGAGTCAATACATTTCACTTTTCCAATTTCATCCAACGGTCCACCCATCTGCTCTCAGACTTGTAGCTCATCATAGAAAAAAAAAAAACATTTAAGGAAATAAATAGACGCTACTGCCTCCCTCCATTTCACCATCACCTCAGGAGATAAGATGAAAGAAACTGTTTTCTCATCTTCCAAGGTATGAAAATGAATGATGCCGGAGGATATGGAAGATTTGAAGGCAAGGGCCTACAAGATGTCGCTGAATACAGGCTCAGTGAAGTGTACTCTGCTTTTTACACCACTTATTTGTTGGGTTTAAAATATAAGATTGAAAGTGAGATCGTTTGGGCACCTGTTTAAAGGAAGATTCAGGTAAAAATCTAAGGATACATGTCATTACAAATAAAACCTATAATTAAAGGTGGATAATTACATGTTGTTTATGATGTTAAACATGAGCAGAAAGTAGACAACTAGATAAAGTTTGTTGAAAAATGAAATTCCCCTGCAACGGGGGAACGTGATACCTTCATTCTTACCTTCCTCCCAACCCTGGGGACTTCCTGCCTTCTTAACACTTTTCTCATTTCTCTCCTCACGCAGGTCCCCTGCAGCCACAATACTCCACGTAAACTCTGGGATAGCCTCCAAGTGCTGGTCACATGCTTTGCTATGGCCAGAGCACTGGCGATCTGCTGAAATAAGAGACATTCACATTAACATATTGGCCCTAGTAACCTGTGTCATTGTTAATATCTACAAAAAAGATATGAAAACATTCATATTAATGGCGAATCTTGATGCCCGCTCTAATGTAATGTTATTAATCTAAACTCTCAGGGAAAGGAAACTGATGGACCCAGCAAAATATTTGTACGAGTGCTCAAATAATGCAAAGAGTGGTTTGGAATATAAAACACATCAAAACACCTTGTTTAGTCCGATAAGCAAATGGAACATTTAATGACACAAACTGCCAGGAGAAAAAAACCCTTCAATGAAATAAACAGAATATTCCTCCACAATATTTGTTCTTTTCTGATTGAAAAACCACAGTTCTTAAAACCACGGTGCTGCTGCTTTAGAGTAACTCGTGCATAACCTCTAACCCTCACCCTTCTCCCTGTAAAACAATTTTTAAACCAGTCTTGTTAAGGTTTAATGTTTCTAGGTAAGAGAGAGATTTTTTTTGTAATAAATGAGCAAATCTTTATTTATTTATTTTTTTCAAGCCAAACAGTAACACCTTCAATGACAGCCTCTCTTTTGGTGTAAATCGCCTTTGTCGGGCATAGAGTTGAGTGTAGTAGTACTTAAGATGCTATTGTTGTAATATCACAAAAGTCTTCTTAAAGAAATTACTCACATAGAATAGTAAGGGTCAGCTCCTCTCCCACTCATCTTTTCTCTGTCTCTATCTGTCCTTCACTGCCTGTGGACAGACCACATGCGGGCTCATCCCCGTGGTTTCGAAAATCACTTTTTCAGAGGACTTGGTCACATTCAGTACTGAGAGATGGGAAGTAAAGTGTTGCATAACCGTTTTTGATGTTTGTTTTTTTTATTATTCCTACACGTTTCTACCATATTTGCTTTAAAAAAAAAAATAACACAAAAACATAAGAGTGGAAGATTGGGTCAGTCAGTACATGAAATTCAAAAATTTTTATAACAATCACATCAATCCTCAGAAAAAACTATGGTGCAGTGAATTGCAAAAAACCCTGAACAAAAAAAAACACCTCGGGTAGCTGACAAGGTGTGCTAAGAAAATGGCTTCATTTAAGGAGTTTGTGGGCAATGAGAAGGACAGTGGCTGTAATGGATTTTTGGAGCTAACCCACTTATTTGGTGAGGTTCTACCATTTTGGGGAGGTCTGGAAAAGGTCAATCCTGTTAGAACCTGGAGCATAATGAGCTGTCATGTTTCTGATGCTGTTTGTTTTGGCTCTACAAGAAGGCTTAAGAAGAGCCTATTGCTTGTTGACAACACAAAAAACATACCGTTTCCTTATCTGGAGAGCAGACGTAGAGGAAGATATATGAAACTTCAGAAAGGGATGTCCATGTCTGCTGTAAGCATACTCGTTCTTCTTGACATCAGGTAATATTTCATAATGCATTTATCTCAATTTCATAGCATACATCTGCATCTCTTGAAAAATTACTTCTGCACAAGGGCAAACCTGGTGTCATCTTCATTTCCATAACAATGACAAAAAGGCAAAAAAATAAATGAGGAGTGAGCAGAGAGCAGGGGCTTTGTCATGTGTAGTGAACTATCTAAATTAACTGACTAAATGACAAAATACGTTTGTTAACGGTGTAGTTTTAGTGCCAGAGTCCTACAGCAGGTTAGAGCATTTGCGGTTTAAGTTAAAAATATCAGTTTCAGCCTATAAAGGTAATTTTGGTAATAAAAAACTTTAAAATTAAATACAACCTTTCACTACAAAGTGGCAGCACTTCACCAGAAAGTTTTAGTGAAGTCTCCACTTGCTTCTGACATTCAAAATCAAGTTAAAACCATCTTCTGTGCTCTTCTGTCAAAATAGTAGGTTGGCTAAGTTGTGTATAACATGAATTCTGCACAAATGTTCACGTAACACCAGCTCGAGTTACCTTGGAATGCCTCATGTCACTGAGTGCAGACTGCATGCTACATTGACTCGCTACAATTCGTGATTGAAAGTGGCATTATGCAATTTGGCTTTATTTCAGCTTCATTAGAAAGGACTCTGTAACACAGTACATAGATTTATTTGATATGGATTCAGAGCTGTTGTCTTAGAATGTTTTAGAAAGTCATTTTTATTAAGGGGAGTTTTAAAAAAGTCAAGAAAGGAGCAAAGAGTTCATGGTCAATTTCTAACAAATATATATTTTTAATTGGTCATCAGCTTTGCCTGTCAATAGGTGAAATATGCATAAATCCCTACACTCCTTTTCTTTTCTTTTTACACTAAAAGCCACGTGATCTTTGACACTCAATCCAGCAATCAAGTGATTACTTATACCCTACAATCTGAAACAGTATGGAACTCACATGCATCAAATGGACTAGTTCTTCTACAGCACTTTTCTATTCTACTTGAGGACTCAAAGCGCTTTATACCACATGCCTCATTCACACATGCACTTATTTCTATACCTAAGTGCTTTCTATCTAACAGCCACACTCTGAAGAACACATCAAGAGCAACTCGACATTCTGTATCGTGCCCAAGGGTACTTTGGCATGCAAACTGGAGCAGCCAGGAATTGAACCAAGACGCTCTATAGGAGGTCATCTACTGTGTCAACAACATCAACATGACAAACAACATTCCCTAAACAAACAAAATGAAAAGTACAGGGAGTGCAGAATTATTAGGCAAATGAGTATTTTGTCCACATCATCCTCTTCATGCATGTTGTCTTACTCCAAGCTGTATAGGCTCGAAAGCCTACTACCAATTAAGCATATTAGGTGATGTGCATCTCTGTAATGAGAAGGGGTGTGGTCTAATGACATCAACACCCTATATCAGGTGTGCATAATTATTAGGCAACTTCCTTTCCTTTGGCAAAATGGGTCAAAAGAAGGACTTGACAGGCTTAGAAAAGTCAAAAATAGTGAGATATCTTGCAGAGGGATGCAGCAGTCTTAAAATTGCAAAGCTTCTGAAGCGTGATCATCGAACAATCAAGCGTTTCATTCAAAATAGTCAACAGGGTCGCAAGAAGCGTGTGGAAAAACCAAGGCGCAAAATAACTGCCCATGAACTGAGAAAAGTCAAGCGTGCAGCTGCCAAGATGCCACTTGCCACCAGTTTGGCCATATTTCAGAGCTGCAACATTACTGGAGTGCCCAAAAGCACAAGGTGTGCAATACCCAGAGACATGGCCAAGGTAAGAAAGGCTGAAAGACGACCACCACTGAACAAGACACACAAGCTGAAACGTCAAGACTGGGCCAAGAAATATCTCAAGACTGATTTTTCTAAGGTTTTATGGACTGATGAAATGAGAGTGAGTCTGGATGGGCCAGATGGATGGGCCCATTGCTGGATTG
This sequence comes from Oreochromis niloticus, assembly GCF_001858045.2. Classification (NCBI taxonomy): domain Eukaryota; kingdom Metazoa; phylum Chordata; class Actinopteri; order Cichliformes; family Cichlidae; genus Oreochromis; species Oreochromis niloticus. The sequence goes on along the minus strand of NC_031983.2, from coordinate 24,349,079 downwards.
GTAAAGGGCAGAGAGCTCCAGTCCGACTCAGACGCCAGCAAGGTGGAGGTGGAGTACTGGTTTGGGCTGGTATCATCAAAGATGAGCTTGTGGGCCCTTTTCGGGTTGAGGATGGAGTCGAGCTCAACTCCCAGTCCTACTGCCAGTTTCTGGAAGACACCTTCTCCAAGCAGTGGTACAGGAAGAAGTCTGCATCCTTCAAGAAAAACATGATTTTCATGCAGGACAATGCTCCATCACACGCGTCCAAGTACTCCACAGCGTGGCTGGCAAGAAAGGGTATAAAAGAAGAAAAACTAATGACATGGCCTCCTTGTTCACCTGATCTGTACCCCATTGAGAACCTGTGGTCCATCATCAAATGTGAGATTTACAAGGAGGGAAAACAGTACACCTCTCTGAACAGTGTCTGGGAGGCTGTGGTTGCTGCTGCACGCAATGTTGATGGTGAACAGATCAAAACACTGACAGAATCCATGGATGGCAGGCTTTTGAGTGTCCTTGCAAAGAAAGGTGGCTATATTGGTCGCTGATTTGTTTTTGTTTTGTTTTTGAATGTCAGAAATGTATATTTGTGAATGTGGAGATGTTATATTGGTTTCACTGGTAAAAATAAATAATTGAAATGGGTATATATTTGTTTTTTGTTAAGTTGCCTAATAATTATGCACAGTAATAGTCACCTGCACACACAGTTATCCCCCTAAAATAGCTAAAACTAAAAACAAACTAAAAACTACTTCCAAAAACATTCAGCTTTGATATTAATGTGTTTTTTGGGTTCATTGAGAACATGGTTGTTGTTCAATAATAAAATTATTCCTCAAAAATACAACTTGTCTAATAATTCTGCACTCCCTGTAGTATGATAGCTAGTTCATTCAAAACCCAAGAATGATGAATCCTGCTCTAAAATCTGTTGGTATAAATAGGAAGCTATGGAGGTCCATTTCATGTTGTACTTCTGTATCACCTGCACTCCACAATAAAGGACAAACGATAAAATCTGGAACACTTAGTCCACTATAAAATAAAGGTAACACTAGAGAACACTAGTAACACTTTCCAATTTAGAGGTCTGGAGCAAATCCAAGGCTGGTATTTTTTATCCACTCTATCAGTAAAAACCTGCAAAAAAAACAATAAAATAAAATAGAAAAAAACTAAATCAAAATTAAAATATTTGACTTGTTAAAGAAAAAATGCAGTCGAATACAAATGATACAATCCCTTTTAACTTCTATATTTTTGTAACATTGTCATGATTGTAATTTTATATTTTGCTTTGGGCTATTTTTTTCTATTTGCAAACTGACTGAACTGAGCATGATGATGTCATGCTGAGGTCACTTCAGCGGCTCTAACTACAAGGTTGTTCAGAGATGCAGTGACACAGCCACAATGAAGACAGGCACAAGTGAAAACACTTACTTTTCCAAGGTTGTTGTACTTTTTGTAGCCTTACTGTGCTGATGTGTTAGAAAATTTCCCATTTTATGCCTTTCTCTCAGATATAAGATATTTTACACATTGATTTTAGAGCAAGAACATTTACTTTTTCTCTTTAAACATTTTTGTTCAGCTAATAAAACTTAGATTCCACCTCTTTCACAGCAAAGCCTCGGTGTTAGCATCACTGCTACTTTCTGTCCAAGCCTAACAGAGTCTGCGTCACATAGATCAGCTGTATTTGTTCTTTTAGTTATACATATACAAATACAATAATGAAACTAGAGCACTTCTAAAGTTTCTGCATCTGCAGTAGGTAGGTTGGTGGTGGCCTTTTCTTTAATGAAAACCCAACAAGCATACTCAGTCTTTGTAAGCCAGCCAGTCATGCTCAGTGGAGAGCATTTTAAAACTGCTGACAATCCATATACCTGGAAACAATGCTGAATAGCTTTTCCGAGCTTCTCTGTAAACACATTTTTATTTGGTTTTATACAGCGTTATATGCACTGTGATAAGTGATGTGAAATGCTGACTGTATATATGACTCTGGATGTAAACGGAAGGTTAAAAAAATCCAAATGGCAGAAAAAATACTTCAACAACAGAGTGAAACTACACAATAGAAAGTCAAAATGCTCGACACAGTACAGAAACTGTTAATGGTGGTTGAGTGGCTAGTGCAGTACTCAACACACAGCAACAACTTTTAACAACGCTCATGTTTTTTCTGTGGTCAAGATCATAAATTCCTTACCAACAAAAATAAATTTCAATGACATCTGTTATTTTCCGTAACCATGACAAAACAATAAAGCAGAATTATTTCTGGTGCCATTCTATTGATTATTCATACGAATAATCAACAATGATTAAAAGGACTGATCTGCTAATTTTCTTCCACAGTAATGTGAAAAAGAGTTTCCACAGGACTCTATACAGCCCTGTGAAACATGAAGTACATCTCATGTTTAAGCAGCTTATAGAAACAGTAATAAGTTTCAGATTTCATTTTTCTGAGACTTGTACATTGTTCTAGAAGAATTGTGTCCACTTTCGTTCACTGAGGTTTGCTGGCATTCATTTATGCACAGCTCTCTAAAGGTCCTGCCACAGCATTTTGTTCGGGTTAAGGTCTGTAGTTTGACTGGATAATTGCAACACTTTGATTTTTTTTTTCTTTTCTTTTCTATCCATTCTGTTGCAGATTTGCTGCTGTGCTTGGGATCATTGTCCTGTTGCAAGACCCAATTTCAGCCAAGCTATAGCTGTCGGACAAATGGCCTCACATTTGATTCTCAAACCCTTTGGTATATAGAGGAGTTCATATTCAACTCAATAACCGCAAAGTTCCCAGGTCGCGTTCCTGAAAATAAATAAATAAAAATGATTACCTTGACCACCACATTTGACATTTAGTATGACATATTTCTGATGATATGCCGTGTTTATTTATGTATCATTGCAAACTATCTCCCTTTAGGTTTCGTCTTTTCCAAAGGGCAATGTTCCTGAATTCCTTCAGACGCAACTCTGTAAACCTTGCTGCCTTGATGTTCCATGATGTTATTATTAATCAGTGATAGTGTGTTTTTTTTTCCACTAGGGTCCATAGAATCCTGTGAAAGCTCTCTTTTCACACGAATGTTTATACTGTGAGATCTAAATGTGTATGCAGTGAATTTGTTGTAACTGCCTGAGGCATTTTCTGTGTTTCTCCAGATGCTCCGGTTTCTTGCCACAGTCCAAAGATAGGCATGCTAGGTTAAATCCCGAATTGAAATAGGCTGTAGGTGTGAAAGTGAATAGTTGCCTTCAGTGGTCATGATTCACCTTTCACCCAATGTCAGAAGGGACCCACCCTTTGTAACCCTGGATAGTGAGTTAAGCTAGTAGGTGGATGGATGCATAGATGGCTGGATCATTTACTTTGTGGACATCACTCCATGGCACACTTGAATAGCAAAGGCATGCCTCTACATGGACCTAATGCTGTTTATGTAATTTACAATAGGAAAACTGACTAGGCTAGGCTCTTTTCGTGTTTGCTGACTAGATATTATCTCCAGCTATGAGCTATGAAGCTATAAAGCACAACTAAACAGTGTGTGAACTGTGCTTCTTTCAGCCACCTGTCTGAAGATAGCAGGATGAAAAACTCAAACAGCAGCAACAAATGAGCAAACAGAGTTTAGCTGTGAGAGAATTTTCCATGTTAAATTGTGGTGGCTTTGAAATTCTCTTAATATTCTTCCTCTTGGACAAGTCAACCTAGGTGTGACAGTGTTATTATTTCTATTTATACGAGAAGAAAAATGCTGGCAAACCACTTAAATAACTGAGATATCAGAGAAAACAACATCTCCCTTATTGAATGTACTTATAGAAGAAATACAAAGTTTCCAGGATAAATTGTTTTATGAGACATGATACAGATGAGAAAATGTTGCCAAAGTGGAATGATTATGGATCTTGATAATGAAAACCATACAGAATGAAGAGGTTGGTGCCAATATTCACATTTTGTTCAATATCCAATACGAGTCTACTTGTATATCTCTTCATATCTCACTCTTTACATGTTTTAATCTACAATCCTAACATTCAGAACACAATTGGAACAATGTATAAAAGCCTTGAAATCTTAGACTGAGCACCTAAAAGGAGTTTTACCTAATGAACTGATATCATTTCATTAGGTAAGCTGAGGTGGCTGCATTAGGCTGGCCAATGCTGTCAATTAAAAGGGCAGTTGCCTGTAGAGAAATCGTGGCAGCAGTCCTTCCCAACCACTTAATGCCAGAAAGGGTAACTGCTCCCATACTTAAAATGTATAATTTGGCAAACCCCCCCCACCCACCCAAAACTCTGATTTTTGTACCTCACTACCACTAGGGACCTTAAGGCCTGATGAGATGTGGAGAAACGAATAATTTGAAGGTTGTAGTGAAAACTAATTTCCTTTTCTTCATTAAATGTCTCAGTGCTAGAGTGGAGTGATGCAATGTGATCAGTAGTACCGGGCTTCACACTTGCACTGATCAGCACAGTTGTTCTGACTCATAAGGATTCAAACTTAAAATTCAGTGATTGGGCCATTCTCTGGAGTTTGACAGAATGATTATCAGAATATACAAACCTGCAAATGCCAGTGTGACGAAGGTGAGGATCAGAAAGTACAAGAGCAGCACATTGCTTTCAGCATGTGACTGCTGCCAGTGGGCCAAAAGAAGATGGGACATTTACACAGTGTAATCTTTTACCTTTATGTATATTTGGACCACTAGTTGCACACATCTAAGAGCACTGATAAAAGAAATAACAATACTGCAGCTCTTAAAAAAACTAAACACATACTCATAGCTGCAAAGGCAGCTCCTCTTTTTCAAGAGTGACTAAACTCTCTCATAAAAACTAGTTCAGAACATTTCAGGGCCTGGCAGGATGTGCAAAAGCCTTTTTTTCCCTAACTCTGTTCTGATTCTGGGGACAAACATTTGCAAAAACATTCATACTGAATAGAACACCAAGTCCACTTTTGGATTATGGATTATCCGAATGGCAAATACGGGTAAATCATTAGAATTGTAAAAGTGAGCTTTCTTTTTAGCTGGTCCATAACTACATTCTGTGGCTCTCAAATAAGCGTACTATGGCAACAGACAGTAAATCGGAGTCTATTTATATAACAGTCACCCTTCTGTAAGTTCATGCTTCATGCAATATATTAAACATATCATCTGCTATGCAGTATGACTCAGTAATGCACAGAATTAAACCGGTAGGGACACTTAATGATTGTGGGTATAACTGAAATGCAAACTTTTTTTAAAAAATTTGCATTTGCAACATAAGTCCTCACTTGTTGTTGTGGTTGAGCAGTCCCTTTAATTCTTATTTCAAGCTCGTAAGGAGTCAAAAGAAAATAGTGTATAAAAAAAATATGTTTTCTGCAAAAGAGAATAGAAGCAAGAGGTTAGAGTGTAATATTTCGAGTGCAATCCAATCAATGTGGACACACAACCTGAACTCATATTGCCTATTTTTGTGAATTGACATATAGGTCATAATACTATTAATAATGGTGTCTGTAGCTGTTTTATAAATACTGCATTGGAAACGTACTATGAAACTGCAGCATGTTCTGATGAAAAATACTGAAATATATGCAGGCTTACATAAAATATATATAAAAATCAAAATAAAAAAAAAAAACCTTTTCAGGAAAACATTTGCATATTTTGAACACTCAAAGTTTCAGAGCTGTCTGCTCATATTTTTCGACCATTGGATATCATACTAATATTCATGTATGCAGAAATGCGCTTGGCACATTGACAAGCCAAGCAACGTGTGCTGCCAATTGGGGATGAAAGATTTGATTCAACTGTGGTGAGCAAGATCTGGATCTGTCATCCAATTCCGCCCACCTCCTGCATGAGCAAAGTGATTAAGAACCGATGACTTGCCAAATCACCGTGGACGTGGCTTTGATGGTTCATTCATTCTGCGGTTTAACCAACCAATCCCCCCACCCAGAATATATATTTATATTTGTTTTTGAAGTTACGGCAAAGGTTCATTTACCTTTTCATTATAAAACAAGAGCTATTTATAGAAAAGCTAAGCATCATTCACAAAAACCCTCCCCGCCTTTCTCCCACAAAAAGGTATCCATGGTTACTTAGGAGCAGATTTGTGACAAAAAATCTTGTGCTAAAAAGTTCATTTTAATACTTGATTTGTCCCAGAGCACAGCATAATTGCTAGAAGTGCGGACTGAATTTGAATCAGGTGTTCAATATCAAACAGTAATATCTCAGAATTTATCTCAAGAATTTATGTGCTTAATTAGTATTTCCATTTTGGAAAAAAAAAAAGAAAAAGTCAAATAACAGCTTTTCAGTCCTGACTTCAAAAAGGCACAGGTTTTAAATAACTAAGGTGAAATGTACCTTTATTTCTGAAGATCACAGGCACGTGGTAGGAGAGTGGATGAATCATAAAGGCTCGCTATCCTTCAAGTCTTCATGTGAAAATTATTTGGAACTGTGACCATGTCTTACTATTGAACCCTCCATTAATATTAATATTAATTTAATTAACACTGTATACACAGAAACACAAAAAGAGAGGGTCTGTATTTCTTATGGGGTACTGCAAAATTTAAAATATAAAATAAAATATAAAACATAAATAAATAATAATAACAAAACAATCAAAAGGACCAATATGGCAAGGCTGTGATGATCCACTTGGTAAAGTAAATCCGTTGGGCATCTTTCTTGGCCCTCAGACAATAATTCTGATGGCTAAAGAACCGAACGGGACAGGCAAAAAAAAAAAAAAAAAAATTAAAATAAAATAAAATCTGGACCTATTTTGGAGCCAATTTTCAATAAAAGTTTTAAGCACATCTATAAGTGCTTAAAACAAACAAAATTAACCATCTTTATAAGGGATTATTCAGTGTGATCAATGAATCTTCAAAGCATTTACAATTATTTGTTATAGAACAATTAAAGAATGAATTCATTCTAGCTGTCATATGTAGTGACTTGTCAGTGAAAATACCCCTAGTGCTTTATGGCATGATTAAGTAATCCAATAGTTCAGCTTGTTTTGAAGTAAAATGGAAGCTCAGTCAAAACAGTTCCCATGTGCCACCACCATTATTCCATTTCAAAAGGTTTAATTTCTATTCTCTCTGATCTACACTCCATTAATTTCAACTTAACTGAATGTAATTAAATCGGTCATGTATCCCAGTACATTACAAATGCTTCTGGAAAACAATACTGATTATAATCACAATATTATTGTCTTTTTTGTTCTTGGTTACTCAAACCTTGTACTTTGAAGGTCAGGAAGGGCTCGAGAACAAACAGGCTTTGATGATAATTAAAGACAATCTATGAATAGCAATACCCCCGAGATTATGGGGGGAAGCTTTGGATACAACAGCATGAAGCGATAAAGCATCGTGGGCTTTACAGATGTAAATCTACAGAGACTGTTTAAAGACCGTAAATCTGTGATGCCTTAAATGACCAATTAGTGCTTCTTGCATCCCACTTCTTTTTAAGAAAGATTATCAAGTTCATTCAAAGGCAGAACCAAACTAACCTTGATAACCTTGAAATCCTTGAAACCACTGACTGCCATGCAAAAGGGGATGGGGGGAAGAAAAAACATAGCATGCTGCAATTAGTTTGTGGAAACTTGTGTTTAATGCATAAAAATTTATTGTAAGTGCAGTGAGGACTTGTTGCTATCCTCACTAGCTTGCAGTAGAATTTTTTGTGGTCTATAATATTCACATTTTCCAAATAAAAAAAGCAGTCCTGCTGTTGTGTAGGAAATTACTGCTCTCCCTTCCTGTTGGAAAATGAATTTGTCCAAGCAAGATTCAAATTAAGACAAATGATAGCCACATGTTAGTGCAGTAATTGATGTATGCTATATGCACCAAAAACCTGGGGCACCTATAACTCACTCCTACAGCCATAGAAATCCATCCCATGAAGCTCCCAGCTAACAGTTTTTGTGCTGATGTTAATCCCAGAGAAGGAACTCCCTATACTGTAGTTAGTGAGTCAGCAGAGCATTGGTGACTTATACATTAGATGTCTCAGCATTTGGCGAGCCTGCTCTGTAACTTTACTTGGTCTGCCACTTCATGGCTGAGTTGCTATGGTTCATAAACATGTTCACTTTGCAATAATATCACAGTTTATCGTGGAGTATTTCAAGTATGAAAGAAATTTCACAAATCATGCTTTTTAGAACAAGTCACTCTTTTATAAATATTTGTAAAGGCAGGCTGCATGGCTAGGTGCTAGATTTTATACATCCGTGGCAATGGCCTAATGAGGTGTGGCCCAAAGTTTTTTCCACATGCTCTTTGCTAGCACTGCCAACGTTAACCACACTCAGCAAACTAATTTGCCTTTAAAATGTCAATCACCATGCAGACTTGAACTGATGATTAATTTTAAATAGTTTCTAAATACACACAATACATTTGCATTAAAACGTTATTAACCTGGAGCAGCTCTGGTTTCGGTTTTACACAGTACAAAGAAATACTTGTCAGGGTGACTGGGGAGTCTAATTTTTTTTCTCCTGTTTAATCATTGAGTATATGAACTTGCACTTTTGAATGATAAGTGTAAAAAATGAGATGCTGATGAATGACTCTAGTAAGTCACCTGAGTTACCCATTGTAAATTTACCTATGAGAAAGTTAAATCTTTTACGTAATGATGGCTTGACAGTGTCAACAGAATCAATATTATTTCCTGCAATTTATTTAGCCTGTAAAGGAAGTTGAGGTTATCAGAGCAAATGATGTTAGCTGGTTATAAAATCCCATACATATATTATTTAGTATAATCAAAGTTAGGAGATCATTGTAAACAAGGCCAGAAATTGATCTTAATGAATTTAATATGTGTGTACTTGAATGTACTAGAGATTTAATTAATTGTTTAAAAAATCTAAACAAACAAGAGTGAATCTTAGGGCTATTGGTAATCAAGCAGAGCATACTCAGAGTTGCCAGCGGTACTGAATCTGTTAACAATGTCGTGTGACTGCTTAATGAGCCTGTCACAACATTATGACCCTGACCTTATTTATCAAACAAAGCATGGATTCAGTGATGCTTTGTGGTACACAGCTCAAGGTCAGAGAGATGCGAGCCAACTCCGGCCTTCTTAATTTTCTATATAGATTAACTACTGAATTCCCAGCAGCGCAGCGCTATTTGATCAAACACTGGGAAAAAAAAAAAATGAGATGGATTTGCACAGAAGTGCAGACATCAAGCAAATTACATCTAACAATGGATGTCTCTTTGTGGCTAGAGAACTGTAACTGTGCTAACAAATCTCCCCATGAAACCCTTTAATTGACATGATGGATATGTTTATTTCCTGATTACAATGAGATTCTGTCCGGCTGAGCTTATTTATGTATCCATTTGACTGTTTAATGGCATTTGCATTTGAAGCAAATTAATTTCCTATCAAGCAAGCAGGAGCCTTTTGTAAAATATATACATATGAATGGATGTGTGACAAGTGATTTTTGACAAGCAGAAGGTGCAACAGGGATTAGAAATAAATTAAAAATGTGTAACCCATAAATTCTATTGCTTGTTTTTTTTTCTTTTTCCTAATCTGACTTGAAAACAATAAGCGCTGGTCCCAAAACAAATGAGTACTTTTCAAAGTTCTGTTTGCTTACTGTAAATAAGCAAGTCACATCAAAAATGTTATTGTTAAAAAAAAGAAGAGAGAACATCTAGAAATATGAAGGTAAAAGTGGTTAACTCATCTGTATTTCTTCGCTCAACTGCATGCGACAGTTACTGATCCCGGATTAGAAGGGATCAAAGTCAAATGTCAGAAAACCCATTCCTTGTGAACTTATTCCCTTGCTTCATCCATAGCATCCACTTTTCAAAACTACAAAGGTGACAAGCTGGCAGGGGGTCAAGAGAGGTTCTTCACAATAAACTCTGCAGATAGAAAAAAAATGGCAAAACCAAAACCCATAAAAACCTTTTGCTTTACAGTAGATTTTTAAAATCATAACAGCTTGTGAGTTTTTCATAATTCCAGTCAATAACAAACCAAAGCAATTGTAAACAACAGCAGGACATCTGCCAGCAAACCCTGTTAATTTGGTCATTGAATTTCCACCCATGACAGACCCCTTGTTTTTATCCACTCCAATTTTAAAATTGGTCCCATTATTTAGAGCGGCCCACAAATGACCAACCAAAAAAAGTAATTGCAACAGAAGCATAGACTGTGGTCAGATGCCAGATCTGAAATACAATTTATAGCTACACATCCTCATGCTTCAGAGACACAATAAGTCAATTGCCACTGACTCCCAAAAACAATACCGTAGTAACCATTTGCATATTTGTTGGTTTCTACACGACAGATGCTGAAAAGTCTTTCTGCCACAAAGCCTTTAGAAATCAAGTCAGGTAAAAGGCTGTATAAAGAGTGACAGTCTTTGAGTGGATGTGGGGACAGGACCTCCACCTGGAAGAGATGAATTCATGTTCTTTTAAACACTGATGGTTTCAGTGGTAACTAGCAGGATACGGTGCATTTTTTATGGAAGAAAAATATTCCCCACATAAAATTGATTTTTTTTTTACTGAATAGCTAATACATAAAAAACAGTAGCGCTTCAGACGTTTTTGTTTTTTAACCACAAGCTATGTACCAGTTTAATTTCACATAATAAATGAATCAAATAATAAATCACACCAAAACATTCCAGAGAAGGCAGCACCACAGACGACGAGGATAAATAATTTGACAATACTTTTACCCACTTAAAGTGTTTGAAATTTTCACCACTGAAGTCAGTAGATTCCAGTGAACTGAGTTCTGTTTTATTATCCCTCACTATTCAAGTGCCTAATCCCAGCTATGGTGGCTGCTATCTTTACCTCAGCTATTAATCCTGGGTGAGAAGACCCTAACCCTAACCCATCAACCTTTATTTACTCTGGAAGAGGCTGTAAACCTGTGTGAAAGGAGTCCAATATGGCTCAATGCCATACTGAGGTAGGTTGTTCATCATATGCTGAACTAACAGTAGCGCCGCTGTTTTTGCCGGTGTTAACTACTGTTAGCCTCTGTTAGCTGCTGTTCACTGGCATAAGTGAAACTTTTTTTTATCGCTGCTGGTCTTTGATACTGAGTAAATAAATATGATGTAATAGCTCATATGTGACATATTATTTAACCATTGTGCAATATCAAACTGTTTGCCACAGGTAAAGTTTTTACAATACTCATGCCTAACATTAGCTAGCATAAGGTTAGTGTATAACCAATTGCTGTTTAGCCGGCTCTTGTTATATGGGAGGATCACATTTCTAATCTGATGACATAAAAGTAATTGTAAAAATATTGAGAATAAATGAGCATTTTTGTGCAAGTTTTTGTGTGACCTTTGTTCAGGAGATGAGGCATGAGGTGGGAAGGGGACACTTTCCTCGCTCATGAGTCTGAAGGTGCAGCCACAATATTAAATGGTTTTCTGGCTCTAATATAAACAGCATCCTGGTAGGTTTACTACTTCCTGAGAAGTAGCTATTAGACATAATATCCACTTTACTTCAGAAAACAGTGTGTGTGAGACTAATGAGGTTTTAGTCTCTTAAGGAGCGAGATACTAAGAGCTGGCGTTAAAGATTTGATGTGATTTTTGTGTTACCTCAATAAATTTTTTTCTAATGGGTCTTGAAAACTATAGTTTTGCCTCATCCTGGAATCTAGAATGTGTCTAGATATCCCTGACATGAACACTGGAGGAACTTTTTTTTGTATTTGTTTGAATGACTTGTGCACATAAACAAATACTCAGAGGAGCCTAACTCCATGCACTTCACCACTTTAAATAGCTGTGGAAATAAAACAGTGCACCAACTAGTAGGGGTTGGAAAGGCTAAATGATATGACTCCAAGAGGCGGCCACATTTAAGCACCTGCTCCAGTGCTATGTCCTTTATAACCCTCCGCCTTTGCAAATGTGTTTTATTCCAGCGCTGTGTCTCATTACACAAGAACAGCACTACCAGCTGAGTGAGGCAGATGTTCCATTGTAGAGCACAGCAACTCCTCAAGTGGCTAGCATCCATCTGAATGCCTGTGTTACAGCTGGCAGGCACAGCTGATCCAGGACAATCCATCTCCATGAAGAGAACAGGTCTAAAGTGATAAAGATGGCATATGGGAAGGTTTTAGCAAAACAGAATATGGCTATGGTCAGTTTCTGCTGCCATTCTCCAAAGAAAGACATAAATGTTGATGGGAAGCAGGAAAGACTTCAAGACTGAGGGCTGTGACGTTATTGACATCACCGACACAGTGGGGCAATAAAGTCAGTTTACCAGCATTGAAATTCAAACAAGGAAGATGAGTTACCCTGTATCTTTGCAGCTAAAGCTGCTAATCGAAGCAGCGATGCAGAGAGAGCGAGAGAGGGAGAGTATGGTGGCGTAGGTCCAGTCGGTCTGTGCTTTTGGCTTTTGTGGTAGGTAATAAATGCCAGTGGACAGCAGATGCTGTAGGGAGAGCTGAGATCTATCGCTGCAGCCTACAGCCAAGTTCACCGTGCCATGTTGTTGTGACTTGTCCTCTCTCAAACCTTTTCTCAGCACACTCTGATGCTATGTTACACAATATAAAACCAGCCAATCTTTAAAAGTCCCTTGAAGATTTATCAGAGGAACCAAAGAGTCATGACTCCTTTTGGCTTTTAAAAATGTAATCTCTCCAAGAAATGAAATACAAAGAACAAACAGGAAGGAAAGAATGCCCATATACTGACAGAATACAATGCATTATAACGAGTACTAGTAAAAGTGTACATTTGTTCTTGTCTGTTCAATCAACATTTAATTTGTTTCACTGAAGCTCACCATTACTCTGCATCAGCATTTGTAATCATCAAGCTTTTACTGCCCAGATGTAAGCCTTCCTGCTCCAGCCAAACTCACTTGACTGATCACCATACAGAAAAAGAAAAAAAAAGCCCTCTCTGGGCTTGTTAACATACTAGAGACGATAGGTCAGAGCTGTCATTGCATGAAATAGCAGAAAAATGTAGTTGGCTGTGTCCATGACAGGCTGATTGATTCAAAAACAGTATGGCAATCTGTTGTGTAACTGACACCAGTTCAGTCAGGTTCACTGTGGACTGTCAGAGCCACGAGCAGCTGAAGCATGGTCCCAGAGATCCACTGTCAAAGATGTGTTTCATAAACAGCTGGGTGACAGTTTGATGCTATTGGGAGTTAGAATCATCACTTACAGGATGACCTCCAACCCTCCAGGATGGCTGGAAACGGGAAAAAAAAAAAAAAATCTGTCTGGATCCGTCACCTCCGAGTGATGCGAATGGGCTGATGTGACAAGGATGCACACAAGCGCCTAAAGGGTTACACAGATGCTCACACCAAGTGATGTAATACTGAGCTCTGACATCTTTAGATCACTTTTCAAAGTCACTTTTGGGTTTGCTGTCTCAGCATCAGCTTTGACTGATGCTCTACGACAACAGCTGCAAGAAACTGTGTTTTTATTCATTCAAACATTTTACATTTAGAATGGCTTCAGCACAGAAAACACACCTTTGAGGCTGGAGTCATTGGCATGGTCTTGAAACAGACTCTTTTCTTCTTCCTCTCTTGCCATCTCTTCAGATTTGATAGGCCTACTAAAAGCTTGCTTTTGAACTATGATTAGCTAATTTTAAACATAATGCCAAAATCAACCCACTTAATTTCTTCTTGTTTACAAAATATGACTAATTAAAGTCATTAACAAGGGTCCTGAAGGATCCTTGAGAATGAATAGTGGAGTGGGTAAACCTCTTAGCCTGTGTCACACACAGAATATGTACAAATAAAGGAATGGTTAATCAATTATGGCCCTTAAGCAGATTTACATGACATTATATTTGAGATGATTTTAAAATGTGTGTCAGGAGTTACAAAATAGTGATTGTAATTGTGTCTGTGAAATCAATTTGAAATTACCAGCTCTGAGTATATCCAATCCAGCAGCAAAGCAGTAAACTGCTTCATATGCAAGTACAATGATGTGAAAAGGAATGTTTTCGCCTTAAAACTACGTATACTCTGTGATCAAGTAGATTGTAGAGCAACCTTCTCAATAATTTGAAGAATGGTTTCCTGTAGGACTTCACATCATTGCAGAGGAATTGGCACGCTCTTCTTTAAAGCGTTATTGAAGTTCATTGAGGTTCGTAGGCTTGCATTTATGCACAGCTCTCTGCACACTATTACAAAACCTGAGTCTTAATTTTACTCTCCAGTACTTATATAAGAGCAGTTTATGGTCAACTCAATGACTACAACGTACCCAGGTTCTGTAGCTGCAAAACAAGATCCATTACTGTGCCTGACAGTTGCTAGGAGGTGTTTTTGTTGATATGCTGTGTTTTGGTTTTACCAAACATGTTCCTGTGCATTAATGCGAAACATCTCCACTTTGGTCTCATCTCACATTTTTTCCAAAAATCTCTGATTTGTTCTGATGCAAGCATGCAAAATTAAGCTATGCGGCCATGTTCTTTCTCCCTGGCAACCCTTCCAAATGAACCATACTTGTTTAGTCTTTTCTTCTGGTACTATTATAAACTTTAACAATTAACATACTAATTGATCCCAAACAGCTGGGCGGTGCACTCCTGTGCAAATTGTTTGCTTTGCAGTGCATTGTTTTAATGTCTCAGGTGGCCACACTTTCTGATGACTAGTTAGTCAAGTTCATGTGATTATCAACACATGGCTATTACTTACCCTCTAAGTTTCTATGGAGGCAGTAAGTGTATACTTAAGTCCAAACTGCCCTGTGAAAACTCTTTTTTTTTTAACAGACTGCAGATCTGTTACTAACACACCTTTAAGGCTTAGTGATGTCTATGACAAGATTGAATGTTTAATGCTGTTAATGACTTTTTAAGACATGTTCCACATCAAAAGACAAAAAAAATAGATAAAGCCATCCATTATAATATCCCATGTTGGGAGTTCGCCTTGTAATCAGAAGGTTGCCGGTTCGAGCCCTGGCTTGGACAGTCTCGGTCGTTGTGTCCTTGGGCAAGACACTTCACCCGTTGCCTACTGGTGGTGGTCAGAGGGCCCGGTGGCGCCAGTGTTCGGCAGCCTCGCCTCTGTCAGTGCGCCCCAGGGTGGCTGTGGCTACAATGTAGCTTGCCATCACCAGTGTGTGAATGGGTGGATGACTGGATATGTAAAGCGCTTTGGGGTCCTTAGGGACTAGTAAGGCGCTATATAAATACAGGCCATTTACCATTTATTAAAGCTTCAAAGGTCTCAACAGTTTTGTCATTTTAAATAAACCTGAAAAAAATAATTCTTTACGCCTTGCTCTTTTCAGGATTCAAAGAGAAAGAAATTGATTTTCATTATTTGACATTGCTGTTTTATATTCAGAGCAAACTTTTTCAAAGTTCTAATTGATTTCTACACATGGAGTTCACTTATTAATAAAAACACTTTTTGGCCATTTTATGGGTGGATTATTTAAAATTAGGCCATCTTCAAAGATTCATGCTAGCTATTTTAGTCATATTTCTCTTCCATTACATTTTTATATTGTAACTTTAGTGTTATCTTGTTTTTATACCAAAAAACAACCTGGCTACATGTACATTTTTACTAGAGACACACTGATTAACCAGCCAGGGCCTGGAATTAGCTTATTTCTAGTGTGCTATTGACAAAAAAGTTTACTTTTGCTTGTATATGTTATAAGATATAGTTGTTAGAAAGACAATAAGAACTGGCAAAAATCTGAATCAGTAGGTCACACTTAGAAAAAACAAACCAAGATATTGTATCAGCCAACTGAAATTAGCACATCTCAAATTAAAAAAAAAACCTCTTTTCCAGCTTTTTCTAGGTTTTGAACTTGTGTTAAATTTCTTAATTAAACTGCTTATGTAGAACTGTATTTTTATATGCATTGTTTCATTTCATCTCTGCTGTAATATCACCTGTAAGAAATGTAACACCTCCCACATGATGTGTGTGTGTTAGTGTGTGAATTCAAGAATAAATACGCGTCTATCTTCAACAAAATCTCAATTTTGTGCCTTGTAGAGAGCAGACAAGACAGAGATTTAATGTGTGCTGAGGGAAAGCTGATGCCAGGTGTTGAGGACAAGTGGGAACAGAGATCTGTGGTCTGTTTGAGGAGGGCTGACAAAACCTGACTTACCTGAAATAGGAACTGAGTCATTGGGAAAACTGAGGTTGTCCTCAGCTATCCAGGAGAAGCTCCAGTATCCTTTAGGAATCCCAGGAGTAGTCCTACCATTCAGTGGCTCACCTGCAAAAATAACAAATCCTCATTTTACTTTCAGAGTACATGTTGCAAAGAATGACAATGTTAAGAAATTCAGTAAAATACAGTTCATTGCTTTGTTTATTTAATTTCTGGCACTGATTTAGCATCCACGTTTCTGCAGCAATAGTAAAGTACACGGAGGCATTTCACTAAATAAATAACCATGGTAAACTTCACCATTTTTAAGTCAACAAAGCATCTGCAGTTTTGGTACAGAGTGAACTGGAGTGATAGTATGAAAGTCCAAGGAGCCATATGAATTGGTTATTGGATATCAATAGACTGCATAATTACCTGTAGGCAGATTTGTCTAATTTTGTTTGACTCTGTCTTCACCTTCTAAACTCAAAGACTAATTATTGCAAGATCGAATAGAAGCGTGATACTGTAAAGTAGATGCAAAAACTTTCTCTCCCACTTCATGTACCCCCTATCTTCCAACGATGCCATCACACTCAAACACTCACACGTACGCTCTCCCTCTTTCACTTTGTCCTTAGTCCATGGATAATTACTACAAAGTCACAGACCAATACACTGCTGCCTAAAAAGGAGGCTCCTGCATAAATCCTGCAGTCATTTCAAATGAGCCTTAAAGAGCGATTGATTGTATATGCTGACTTTCATTGCACTAAACAGTTTACAGTTGGCTTCAGCCAAAAGGAGACCAGGATAATATTAAACATGTTTTCTTACTCAGAAAGATTTCTACTGACATTTAAAGCAGACTGCATTAATATGACTATTGTTTAGATTTTTTTGAGGGTCTTCACCAATAACACATATATTTCAGATGCCTCACCATGTAAGGTCTTAAACATAAATGTCCTTAATTCTTTTTCAGCCATTCTACTGCAGATTTGCGGGTATCCTTGGGATCATCGTGCTGTTACATGAACCAATTTCAGCCAAGCTTTAGCTGGTAGAATACACAGAAAAGTTTATGGGCGATTTCCTGATTGCAAGTTGCCCAGGTCATTTGCATGCAAAACCTAAATAATCACCTTTCCACCACCATGCTTAACTATTGATATGAGGCATAGGGGCGTCTGTGGCTCAGGTGATGCAGAGAGATTGAAAGAGGGAGAGTATGGAAGGTTGGTGCAAAAATGCTTAGGTACATGAAGGTGAATGAGACTTGTAATAGTGCTCAAAGTGCTCAAAGTCAGTAGACATGGACAATATAAGCACCAGTCCACTTACTGTTTCCATATTTGTGCTCATATGCTGCTGTTTGGTTTTCACCAAATGTGGCCCTGTGCATCATGGTCATTATGTAGGGGGGGTTGAGTTTCTTTGAGCATTATTCAACACAATCAAAGTCAGGGACTTATTCCAAAATCGCTTGTCACTTAAGCTGTATGCTTTGGGTAACTGCAGTGATGAGTGGTAAACTACAAACTCAGTCTCAGGTTAAAGGAGTATTTTTTTCTCCAAGGATTTCTGGATTTAGCTGCAGTTCACCCTTAATTCTGACTAGTCACCACACCTCTGCTACAGAGAACAATTACTATAAGTTTAGTACCTGCCACCACTATGCTTCATTGCAAGGACAATGATCAGAGATGATTTACAGACTCTGTTGTTCACACTACACAGCGTTCAGAATTTTGATCAGAGATGTCAATATCTTTCTCATCACAATATAAAGTCGCTGTCATTGTGGGCTCAATGTTCTTTTAACATTTATTGGTTCATTCCATGTGAGTTTTTATTTGCTTTTCACTCAAAAGTGTCTTCTATCTAGCCACGTAACAGAGGCCTGATAATTGGAGTGATGCTTAAGTGATGATCCTTCTAGCAAGACTCCCCACTGTGCAGAGGACTTCTGAAAAGTATGGGTTTGTCGCTCAAAAACTATATGAATATACCTTAAAACATGAAATGGAAATTATTATTGCTGAACTTTCAACAACAACAACTTTTCAAAAATCAATATACACTAACAATTGTACTGCAAGACGGCAACAATTTATTTCCAGTGGAGCGTAAGTTAATTTTCACTTTCAAACATGCCCTGTGTTTATTCTTTATTCCAGTCAGAATGTAGAACCACGACTCACTCTAGTACATTTTATGAAAGGGGATTTTCTCTTTCAAAAGAATGTGCAACTGTGCATGGAACACCTGTGTCCAGTCACAGCATAACTCAGCTGCTATAATGCCTTACCTATGCTTTATGAGCAGTAGATGTTGGTTTTTTTCCCTCTTCGCTGTGTCCTTTGACATGCTTCCAGTTTAACCTCAAACAATTCAGCAGGTGCTGACTTCCTCAATTCTGTTTTTTTTCTTTTTATCATCCACAGAGCCACCAAAGACGCATAATTTCTTTTTTTCCCCCTTCTTGTAACACTAGTTCCTAGGCTATATATCCTCGTTTTCCTCTATGCATGTAGCCTTTGCCCTTTAGTCAAAGAAAGTCCTTGGTTGTACTTATAAGCGTGAAGTGTTAAAATGTCAGGTGGTGCTTTAGCTTGGCTGGTTTTACGGATTAGCAACTAAAGACATTTCTGCTCTCAATAAATTCACTCTCGCTATCGTCATATTGACTGTTGATTAATTTTTGTTTCCAGAGCTAACTAGTTAAGTAGCTACAGTAGTATCGTGGTATAGATGGAATGAAGTAACAGGGATACTGATGTAATATAATTAGCATTGACTCTAATATAAAGTGAGTTCTAAAATCTAAAATCTTTTGGTCAAATTGTTATTGAGATCTACACAGACATGAAGAACAAATGTGCATGCTTTCTAAACTATGTTCAATCAATTAATTTTTCTAACGGCAAAGCTCAAAAATATTCTTTCACAGCTGAAGGCTCTGTGAAATAAAACCTCATATATAAGAAATATGTTAAACAAATACGGGGTCAGAATACATTTTGAACACACTGTAAATGAACAGTGTCATACTCTCAATTTCCAACAGAATCTCATTACGTAAAAAAATTCAGAGCTCGCTGAAGCATTCTGAAAGTTTCATACGTTAGAACAAGGGTACAACTGTACGTCTGGCAGCTGAGTGCTCTTTTTATGATTTTTCTTTTGTATATCTTTAAATAATATATCAGATTTATAAATCTGTTGGGTCCATTTCAATTAAAATAAATTAAAATGACTGTAACAATAGTATTCCAAATTCCCAGAGAAAATTATTTTTGGGAACCCACAAATTAGGTGCATAACAAACACATGAACTGCTGTGCACACGGTCGGAGCACAGAAGAGAGATCTCAGCTCAGTGAGCAATCTAACTCTATCCCACCCACACTCTAAAATCCTTTAAATGCTTAGTGGATTTATCAATGAGGCTTGACTCAAGCTGTCAGTGAGACATGCCTATGCATAAACATACATCTCTCTTAGTTGTGTACATCCATGTTATTTCTTTTACTATTAAAACAACTTCTGTTTTAATGAGATTAAAGTGGAGATTTTGAAATACCTTCAAAATCCATTAATGATGGGGAACTAAAACATGGTAGAGAAACATGGAACAGCTCAGAAGGTAGGAGAGGAACAAACTGTTCTGAGTGGACAGTCCTGTACATGATGTATGCGGTGCTTGTGGCCTTTGTTTCAGAGGAGTGCAATGGTCCAAAAATGCAGCCAATTGCCCATGAAAAGTGGAAGCAGGATAAGCGTACAGATAGTAGATCTTTGGCTCAGCTAGACCTGCAAACTGGTGTGGCCTTCACTAAAATCGTCATGGTTGTGAAATGTCTGCACTCAGAAAAAAATTGATATTTCCAATAGGTCAGTCACACAATGTTTTTAGAGGGCTAAGGTGGTCTGTGGGCGTAGTGGCGGTGCTGCTGCAGGTGGTTCAGTCCAGTGTGATTAGTGTAACTATGTCTTAATCATCACAAATTTCAATGCAATTGTCCGAATGTTTGGTAATTAGGAACTACTTCAATCTTCTTCTTGTTCTTTCAGCTGCTCACTTTAGAGGCTGCCCTATGCCTAGCATCCTCCTCTGTCACACAAACCCCCTTCATGTCTTCTTTTACTACATACAAGAACAGACCATTTAAACATTAAACATTTAAATTGTGTAGCTCTCTGCCTCTCACCACTATAGCAAAGTTAGTCTGAACAGAGAAGGCTATTATCCAGCCAGCAGGCACTCAAGACACAAAAATCAGACACACCCTTCCACATACCAATTAAAACATTCCTCCACAGATTATTAATAGCCAGAATGTTCATGTTGCCAACTTTTCTTTGCATTGGAGATCAAGCCACGTCTTTTTTTTCTCCACATCAGAATATAAGAATATAGAATTTTAACAGTCTTTGAAATATGTTGCGTAAAGGATTTTATGCCTATCTTTTAACTGCAAAACAAAAACAATAGCAGTTAAATTCCTGGCCATGGAAGATCTTGTCTAGAGAAGATCAAGTTAAACAAAGACATATCTAAACGTAATGCAAAACAGCTGGAGTATGAAGCACTCACAGCTAATTGAAAGGGAAATGAGAAAGCCACCCTTCTTCCTTGTTGGAATTTCATGCTCTTTGGCCTTTTGCATCACAATTGTCCTCATCTTTTTGCCCATTAATTAAAGATTTACCTAGGGATACATACATTACTGCCTAAATAAATTGATTACCTGTCCAGCCCAGTGACGCGTCATTAAATGTTCGTCAAAGTCTGCCAACACCACATCAGGCAGCTGAGGCCTGGAATTGGCTGCTCTCCCTGCTACAAAAGACCACATTGATTTCCATCAGAGGAGCCCTCATGTCCACTAAGCACTCTGACTTTCATTAAGACCTTCACCGAATTCCACACACGTTTCTCGCCAATCCCAAAACGCTGTGTGTGTATACACAGTCATTCACAGACCTCTACCAACAGAGGCAAGGCAAATACTACATCCCTAATTAAACGGTCTTTAAACAGGAGTATGGCGACACTTAATTATTCTCAAATGTTTCAGCTACATTAATACAGGTGTCATGTTTTCCTAAGGCTTAAGTCTCATTCTAACAACGAGCGACCAAGGTTAAACAGGGTTAAAAAAGGAGAGACGGCTAAGTGTTCTTATGAAAATGCCACACACCCTGCTTGCTGTAAGCTTTAAGTGGGAGATGAGTTGTTTCTAAGAGGCTTTTTGCATTTGTCATAAGATGCTGGTACATTAATATGTTTTGCATAAATCCTGTCTTGTAAACAAGCAAGGATTTTGGTTCAACTGTTTGATCCAGCTTATTAACTTAAAGTGCTGCCCATGAAACCTACCCTTAAGACCTCCAAAAACGCAACCTCTTCCCTGGAGAAAGAGCCAGTCTAAATCAACTCACTTCTCCCTCTCGACAGCTATTACTGATTTTTCAAAAGCCAAACAGCAGCATGAATTATTACCTGCAGAGCAGAAACGACTGACATAATGACAGGCAAATCTTATAATCAAGATTTGCCTAACTGCATTTGAAACAGAGCAATTTAACAGATTTTTCTTAGTGTAGCTGACTGAGATCGTGTGACTACAGAAATATCAAAGGTTATCTCCGTTAAATTCTTGCTTTGTTCGTGTAACAAAATTAGCATTGAGCTTAGACGCTTTCACAACATGTGACGAGATACTAGCAATGCCAGACACCAAACACTGATGTACCATCAGAGAGATGCCTTCTGACGAAGATGCTCCCCTCACTTGACATGTATACCGTGAATTCAGAGTAAGGTAAAGCACTGTTTTGTCTCTCAACGTGAACTTCAAAAGATTTTATCAAAGAAATGGATCACAAGCCTTCAGCGTGAAACCATTATCCCAGGGAATAAAGAGCTGCTCAATGACAATGAAGATGTCAACTGGGCTTCCCTGATGTTCATTAAAGAAAGTGATTTTGCTGTTGTACACTGAGCCCCTTTTTTTTCTTTGAAGCTTTGCTACACTAGTCAAACATACAGCAACACCTCTGAACAGGCAGCCCAGTATTCACAAATAATGCATGAAAATGGCTTGTTCAGTCACAGAGTGGTATCTGAAGTTGCAGAAAAAGTTCTCCACTCTCATTTGCTATGCTGGAAAACAGTTTGTGGCCATGAGCTGAGTAATTTAATGATGAAAAGCACAAGTTTAATTATGTAGACCTCTTTCCTTTATGCACATTTTACTGTACATGTAGTATTTTACATTAAAAAAGTAAAAAAAATGCCAGCTGTTAATTTTCAACATCAATTTGAGACATCTGGTGACACTCAGAGACATCCCAACCTTATTCTATGAATGATTTCTTTCACACATCCCACGAGGACTTTTCTTCTTTGTTGGTATAGCTCAAGTAGTGAGTAAATATGCCAATGTGAGGAGATGTTCCAGTGCATTAATAATTGTTTAGAACAGAAGCTTCTAAGAGAAATGTTAATGACATTATCCCGTGTGCATGGCAGAATTTGTAAAACAACATTAGGTTTATTATTGTAGTTTAGCCTGCTAATTTGGCTGCTTATAAGCACTGCAGCACAGTGGTGCAGCGGTTAGCACCAGATGATGCGTTATCCTTTATTTTTCTTTATTATTCATAAAAATTCAGAGTCATTTATATCTGCCATTCTAATTTTCATTTTTTATGTAACAAGACGTCTGGACTTCCAGCGTCTGGAGAAGTCCAGACGCTTTTCTTTGCAAACTCCTTTGACTACGATGACCTGGATGACTGAGAACCTTCACAGACATATGTAACAAGACAGATTTAATAGGGTTATAATTTCAAGAACAACTTGATCAAAATGTGAACAGAATTTTCATTTATCAGGGCATGGAGGGAAAAGATAAACAGAAATTCTATCAGCTTACTTCTCAAAACCCAAAAAGCAGATAAAAGATTTTTTTTCCTACAGTTACATGCGAGGCACTAAAACACTGCAGCCATTGTACCTAAACAGGCGACTGAACTCAGTGGACTTAACGTGATAGCTTGCTTGAGCATAATTAAATGTACCGAGGGAGGTTTGCTGTAGAGGCAACATTTGTTCTGCTGACAGACAACTTTTCAAATCAGATCTCATTTTATTCTTAAGGCTGAAGCCAATTTTTGCTGCCAGAATAGATACTGAAGCTACGGGCATCCTTTCAACCAGAGTTTGATAGTTGGGACTGTTGTCTCGAGGAAGCAATCAGAAATTACCAAAAGTTTCCAAATGTGAGACTTTCTGATTCTGCAAGCAGTAGTGTCCTTAGTCCTTCTGCACGAGGAGGCTAGTGCACTTCTGACCCTGTACTGGTCACAGATGGGCTCTAAGACCTTGTCAGCATAGTTGCAGTATTGATAGTAGGCATAAAAAAATAAAAATAATCAAAACTGCCTTTTATTTAGCTCAGACTGATAGCTGTTTCCTCCTCAGAGTACTCTTCTACCACAGTCCAAAGACAAGCCCGTTAGGTTAACTGGTAACGATAAACTGGACACAGGTGGAGAAGTGTGATTGCGAGATTGTATGCCTCTCAGTGTTAGCCCTGGGATGTACCACCTGCACCATGGGAAGCATGATATTGCACTGGTTAGCACTGTTCCCTCACAGCAAGACTGGAACCTTCCTGTGTACCACTGTGCCTCCCTGTGCTGCCTCCCACAGTCCAAAGGCATTAGGTTAATGGATAAAGGCCTTAGATGAAGGTAGATAAAGTGCATAGAAAATGCTGTATGATTGCATGATGATTTGTGCCTTGTGGTTTTTTGTAGCACTTTGAGTGGTCAATAAGACTAGAAAAACACTACACAAGTGCCAGTCCATTTCCATGTCCAGCATGTAACCCGCCTCTCACATCCTTCCAGCTCCAGCCTGTATAACACCTCTGAGTGTTTTACCATGATGTCAGGGTTCCTATTTTGTTACATCATCAAAGCACCCAGAAAGCAAGATCTGAGTTGTTCTTATTGAGTGACACATTGATTAGTTTGTGGCTTCTCTCTTGCAGACAACTAACATGTTGAGCTGTATGATTATAATGAAATTGCTAGTTTGGTATTTCGTGTGCATATGAATCATTCATCAAAGAGCAGGTTTCAAAGCCCACTCTGAACAAGATGTGATTATCATAAAGCAGAAATTACTGTAGTTTCCCATGGATTGCACTGACTGAGCTGATTACCACTTTATAGGGCACAAGATCAGAGACCCTTGTGAAAAAAACAATATAAAGTTAAAATTACCACAGGACGTGGAAATTTTTACTTTTAGCTAGTGCTTTATGCACACTGAAGTGCTTTAACAGAACAAGAGAACAATGCACAATGCTCTCCTGTTGGATCTGAGCTAGCCCATAGTGGCTCTCATTCTTCACTACAAAGGGTTTTCAGCAAATCTCCCAGCAGCCAAATGCAGGGATGAACTATGTAAAAAACACACGCTGACACACAAACAATACATTCTACACATTCTCGCTAACTGTTAACATGTATGGAGACAACTCTTTCTTCCTCTCTGTGGAGAAGTCTGCTACTGCAAACAGTTGACAGGCAACGTAAACTACATTAAACAGTAGTCACAGTCACCAATCAGTGTTAAACATTTATCGTAGTAATGAATCCTTCTGATCGTAACAAAAATATCACATCTTTATCTAATTAACCCTCTTAAGCTTTGTGGGGGATAAAGGTAAATATGTAGTTAAGGCAACAAGTCTGTGTTAACCTTACTTAACAACTGTTTAGAGCCACACAATTAATCAAATTTTAATCACGATCGCACTTTGGTACTACGGAAGAGGATTCACCCTTCAGTTTGAAGTTTCCTGGATGTAGTATGGATGATAACACTACATTAAAAGACCGGTATGAAACATGAATCAAATGTCTGGCACATGAGAAGGTGAAGACCATGTCCCTTGTAGTGGATCATCATTCACTGTTTTGAAGTACTTTGAATTTAAGACTAGTGATGTTAACCAATAACGACTTATGGGCAGACCGCTGTAGAGTTGTGTCTGTGTTGCAACTAACTTATTCAACCGCTTGAAAATACCCCAAACTGCAGTATAATTAATGCATGAAGGCCAAAAAAAACAATGCAGTAGTTGCTAATGTGAATCATCCAGTATCATCTTAGACGTCATATCCATGAAAGTGCTGCTGCACAGCGTGTCTGCATATCCATCCAGCTCACAGGAGCGCAACTGCTTTCTGTTTGGCCAAAGATATGCATGCAGTAAACACAGTGAGTAATGAAGGATTCAAAAAAACTATATGACTAACAGACTAAAGATACGTTATCCCTTTATGCAGTTTTTCTAAAGTGGCAATACCATCAAAGTATGCAAAAGCACACAGGGGAAAATGGCGAGGGATCTCACAGCTGTCAAGTATTGTGCTTCCAGTTTAATTCACATCCATCATGCAGGTACAATGAATGGAATGAAAGACTATATTTCGCTTCCAAGAGATGCACTTGGGTCAGGTGAATAAACACACCATTTGTCTGCAAAGAAGTTTTAATTAACAGAAATGTAGCACAATGTAATCACAGTAATTGATAAATGGACTGGTTCTTATATAGCGCTTTTCTACTCTACTGTAGCACTCAAAGACCTTTACATGAAAGCAGGCCCCTATTGTTTCAATTTTGTGTTAGATTTCTGTGCATTTATTGCAGATGCTGTGAATTCAGGTGGATCAAATTTTATTTTGATGCAAATAATGGTTTAAAAATGGTTACAAATTCCTTTAATTTTCCTTTATAATGGAAAGCAAAGACCTTTGTGTGCAGGAAAAAATCCTTTTTAAGACACTGACCAAATCTCTAAAACAATTACTACCTCCAAAAGTACAATGTATGGCAGAATATACTATGACATATTACAGTATACCATGTAAAAGTACCCTAATCACTGCCTCAACAGAATATGTGATTTGTGGCTTTTGAAAAAGGTTCTTGGCAATTCTTCCAAAAAGCCATTTGGTTTGCCAAAGATTATAGTAGCTTGGGTCGAGTCTGAATTAGGGCATGGGCTATATTGCTTGTAGCATATTCCATGTGTTATATCTTAAACATCATAGTTTGAACAATGACTACAAAGTGTAACAGCGTGTTTTCTCCCAGTAAGACACAAGAAAAATCACTCATCATCCACGCCACTCATCACACACTGAGCGTGTTTAGCAGTATCTTAGTACTCAGTCCCAATGTAGCAATTTTGTTTCAAAAAGTCATTAACAACAAATCTAGCAACCTTCTGAACAACCCCGTTAGCAACTTTCATGATACTTTCAGCACTACTATAATGCAAGCACAACATCCTGCTTTACTGCTGTACGCCCAAATCCTGGATTGTGATTAGGAAAGAGGAATTTAACACTACTACAGACCAGCAGTTTATAAGTGGGTTGAAAATGACCACTGGATTGTTCTTTTATTTCAGTCAATACTTCTTACTTGTTTCATTTTTGAGAAAACAGAAACATTAAAATCAGAGCAGCTCCATTGGCAGTTTAGCTTTATTAGAGAGTAGAAAATATCTATAGAAATAGACCATAGTACATAAGCCCAAATCATGCCTTAACTGATTTTCATTTAACAGCTCTTTGACGCCTGGTTTGTATAAGAACCGTTTTGTTAAATTTAACTGGGTTGGAACTCATACATTTATTTTTATTTTTATTTCTATTTCTATTTTTTTTTCCCCTACAGAAACTACGACTGAATATAAACTAGAATGTTTTAACTCAGGTCCACATTGCAGTGACTACTCAAATCCCCAAATCACTTATGGGATGGGATGCATTAGAGTAAAACAAGCATTTATAAAGAACAATAACTGCTTTTAGGCCACTTTGCTCAGAACTAGTTTGAACCAGTCAACTCATGAATCATGAAAAGTAGGCAGTAGATTGAGTTGCTGGTACCTTCCTGTGTTCTTGTCCCTAACTGCTCACTAATCAATCAACTGTAGCGACAGCAGCCAATGCAACACACGTTGCAACAGAGTAAGCAGGAACACTGAACAAAGACAAGAGATACTGGTTTGCTTTGCCTCCAGTAGACACTACTAGTTATCTGATCATATTTTTTGAATGTACAGTGTTGTGAAAAAGTATTTGCTCCCTCCCTGATTTCTTTTTTTTTTTTTGCATATCTGTCACACTTAAATGTTTCAGACCATCATCATCATAACCAGAGCAAATAGAGAATGCAATCTTTAAACGATAGCTTCATTTACTCAATTCAATTTCAATCACTAGCCGCACCCAGGCCTGATTACTGCCAGAGCTGTGAATCAAGAAATCACTTAAAAACAACTTGGCAAAGACTGAAAGATCTCAAAAACACATCATGCCACAATCTTAGGAAACAGCTTAGAAAGGGTTACAAAGCTTTTTCTAAGGCTTTGGGACTCCATCAAACCACAGTGCAAGTGATTATTCACAAATGGAGAAAGCTTCCAACAGTGGCGAACCTTCCCACCAAAATTATCTCAAGACTGCATCAACGAGTCATCCAGGAAGTCAAAAGAAAAGCCAGAAAAACATCTAAAGAACTGCAGGCCTTACTTGCTTCAGTTAAGGTCACTGATTCTGATTCAACAATAATATAGAAAAAGGGCAAAAATGGTGTCCATCGGACAGTTCTAAAGAGAAAACCACTGCTGACCAAAAACAACATAAAGGCTAATTTTACATTTGCCAAAAAAATTCTTGATGCTCACCAAGACTTTTGAGAAAATACTCTGTGGACTGACAAGACAGAAGTTTAACTTTTTGCAAGGTTTGCGTCCTGTTACATCTGGCGTACAGCAGACATAGTATTTCACAAAAAGAACATGATACCAACAGCCACACTTGGTGGTGTTAGTGTGATGGTCTAGGGCCACTTTGCTCCTTTATGATCTGGACAACAATCCTACTCTCCAGCAGAAAATCCTGAAGGTGAATGTCTGGCCATCATTTCTTGCCCTAAAGCTCAAGGCTATCCGGGTTATGTTGCAAGATAATTATGCGAAACACACCTGCAAGTCCACCTCTGATTCGCTCAAAAAATTCTGTGGCCTAGTCAAGTGCTTTGGCATAACCTTAAACAGGCTAAACTGAAGAGAGGGACCTGCCCAGTGATGTCAATCAGTGCCAGTTATTACAAATGATTGACAGTTTGCGATAACAAGATGACAAGAGTGCCACAACAAGTTATTAGGTTTAGGGGATAGTTTAACATGGGCCGGGTAGCTTAACGTTTAGCTAGCTTTTCTCCCTTTATAAATGACATCATTGTTTTAAAAAAAAACTGCATTTGGTAGTTACTCTTTTTTTCTTTGTCTAACATTAAAATTAGCTTGATGAGTATAACAAATATGCCAAAACAAAGCAATCATGAAGCAGCAAAAACTTTTTCACAGTACTCTAAATAAATTAAATTCACAGTTGTTAAAAATTTAATTCAGTGGATTCATATATAAAAACAGTTGCTCTACTGCATTATAATATACATTTGTCACAATAAACACCAGACATGTGAAATGACCACTTACACTGATTTAAAGTGGCTAGTGTGATTCCTCTGTATATCTTTAAGCCTGGTATATGAGAAGATGAGAAGTACCTTTTATGGGCTTCTGCTTTTTCCAAAAAATATGTCATTTCATTCCACACATTTATAATTATCTTTATCCTGGAGCGTTCTTTTTATTTATAGTCTCCAACATTATTAAAACTAGGAGAGATTTTAATAGCTCTCCTGCCTTTTGTTTTGCAACTAAGAAATAGTGTCAAAACAGGGAGGTAAGGAAACATGGGGAAAACAAACAGCATCTCTCATGTTTTTCTGTTGGGTATAACAGTAGTACTGGCAGTGTGTTAGACCATAATCATAGCAGGACTGACTCAATAACATGTGGGTGCAACTCTGTTAGTCCGTCTGGGACATTGAACCAGTGACAACTAATTGAAACGCAGCAACCAGATATTATGATTTTTATTTTGGTAAATTATTTATGGGATTAACTTGTCATGACACTTTTGATTTGGGCTGCAGCTGACATACTTGACAATCGGGGAGCAAATTTTTTTTTTCTTTCCCCAGTTTCAATGAAATTCCCGATAAATCGTTGGCATTTCTGTAACGGGTTATCTTTCCTTTAGTTTAAGTTACCGGTTCAAGAATGTGGAATCACCCAATCAACAACTGCTCTTCTTTCATTGGGTAAAGCAGGAAATCCTTTTAGTTGATCAATGATTTCATCAGACTTTCGCATAATTTAACAAACATTTACATGTGTCCAACATGATAGCAGGCATAAAGAGGATCAGAGCAACCTTTTACGAACTGAAATGAGCTGACAGACTAATTTCATTTTAACAGCAAGTTCCAGTGGGAAATATAGCAGAAGCTATAAACATTATAAGGCTGAACGTACATGCTGTGAAATATGAACTTGTCTTTATTATAGTGCGATTTTGTCAAAGCTGTTAACATCAGGGTATTTCTGAGGCTCCTCTGAACTGCCACTGCTAGTGCACCAACACACTTTGTGTGCAATGCCAGCTGCAGAATTTGACAGTGATTGACAATAAACTGGAAAATTCATACCTCTAATTTCTAAAACTTGGTGTAATGGAGGCATACAAAAATACCTACAATTTTAATTAATGCAAGGTTCTACTGCTACACTAGTCTAACAAGACTTCAAAATAATTGAGTATTATTTTGATTATGTAAAAGTTGAAAAGTTAAAAGTTTTCTTTGTACATAAAGATGCTGAAACTCAAGTATTGGAGCTCTCTGTTGTCACAAAACAAATGAGATAAGCAAGTATCTATGATGAAAAGATAATATGCTACACTTTTAAACTCCCTCCTTGAAACAACTTCTACATTTTACTCCTGTGTTATCCCAATAATTGAGATATTTACTCTGACATCCCTGCATATTTTTAGTCACAAAATATTTTTATATTTTATGACATATTGTGTCAATAAAACTCAATTATAGAAAATAAAAAAAAAATGAATATGCTGCCAAGCAAGTCTGTCTGTCTCTATACTGCAAGATATGCATCAAGTGGAAAAAACAAACAAAAAAAGACATTTTTTAATCCCTCAGCTGACTGGCCAGACATTAGCAGTGCCTCTGAGCGGCAGCAGTGTGAAGCTGCAAATCAAATCCTGCCACACAATTACAACAGACATACAGTCCATCTCTTTTTACCCACTGAAATTCTGCAATATCTTGGCTATTTCAAGCGCATTCAACACAAGGCTCCACTAACAAACACAATCCATCAAGAGCAGCCACTGTATAAAAGTGGACATGATTTACCACAGCACCTCCCCACTACCCCTATAATCACTGGAGTTAATGTAATGCGGGCAGGCTTTTAAAAACTGAGACAGGACTCAATAAATTTGGTCGAACTCTTAACCTGCCATCTCTCCTTTCTCCCGTTTTAACCAGTTTTGCTTGTTTGCCCTTTCTTTTTTCCAAACTCACATGCACCCACATATACTATCTCACTTTTTCAGCTTCCTCTTAACATCAGCAGTCTCTCACTTTCTACATGAAATCTAACTCTTACCTGCTCTTTACTCTGACTCTCCACCACTACAGAACAGCTACAACCAGTAAATCATCTCTGCTGTCTCTGAACAGTTTGTCACCTTGACATTTCTTCAGTGGAGCTTTGTCTAAGTGGGTGTCCCACACACTCTTCTAACCACTTTAAAACATGCTTACTCTGTGCTGAATCTTGTTTCACACCTTTAAAACACATTAACCTTTTTCAAAGAAACCATCCAGCCCTTTTGCAATATTTGCATGCTGAGTTGCACTGATCAGGGAGAGCAGACTACTACAGTAACACAACACAGTATTTTCAGTGCAATATACAAGATGTACCAACTGACAAAAAGACAGCCCCCCAAAATTAGTCTGTTTGCTCCATCAATCCATTAGCATTAGCAATGAAGGTCAGCTGTGTGTTTTATAGAGTACTCTCCCACTCATAGCAGCTTATATCTACCTATATATATATATATATATATATATACATATATGTATATATATATATATATATATATATGTGATCACTTAGATGTGTCCATTTTTAAAATAAAAATAGCGATCAGTTAAATTAGGACACAAGATTGAAAAGGTTAAGATAAGCAAAAAACCAGTAAAATTTTCTACATATAGACTAACTGGGTGGGCGATCCTGGTATTATGATGGGATGGCTGCCCAAGTATATGTTGTGATTCATTTTTATCTTTTTAAACCATCCGAGAGAATACGTCAATAATATGAGCCAATGGCCTCTGTCTTATTTTGAAAGTTTAATCTAGCTCCTGTCTTTTTGACTGGCGTTTCACTATTGGCAAGCTGGTCAATTTGCTTTTGTTGCAGTCCTCTATACCAGCCATTTCCAGTTCTTGAACTACAACTGGCAATGATGATGCTTGTTCTGTATTGGAGATGAGCCACAAACCTGACTGGCACTCTAACCAAAAGCTGCAACAGTTGGAGAGCTGCTGCTGCTAAAATGCTGAACTCACCGAGGCTGCAGAACAGTGACGACAGTCACCAGCTGCAGAATTATCCAAACACAGGATGAGAGCCTTTGCGGAGAGGCAGCTGATTACTGGTCAATTATATATATCCTGAAGCAAAACAGTACAAACAAACAGAGAAGAATATGTTTTTTTCTTTACGACTTTGCCTAGAAGGCCTACGCCCTGCAGTTTTAGGAGTGCTATAATGAAGTTGTCAGTAAGGGGACTCTAAGGGTTCACAAACAAGACTGCTGATGTACCCATCTTCTTGCTCTGTTTACCACTGGGGCCTCCCACTTTTCTTTGTTTTCCTTGCCAGTTAGTATTGTTTTGTAAAGATAGTAATGTACACTTGTGTCAAAATAAATTCACTCATTTCTAAGAAGTACGAAAAACAAAAGAAAGTTATTTTCAGGGGGTCGATTTGTGACTTTAATTAAACTCTTAGAGGCTAGCGCTCCAGACACTCAACAAGACTTTTCATCAATTACTTAATTATCACAAATATTTTAGCTGTGCTTAAATGTTTAGAAAAAAAAGGGTGTTTTGTAATGATAAATTAGCCTTTTAACATGACAAATTTGCATTAGGTAACACACTGTGAGATTGGAGTGAGAATGAGCTTCTGGACATCTGCAAATATATTGAATGGAAATTTATAAATGATTTGGAGAGAATTAATTGAAACTCCGCTAATCTTATACTAGAAATATTTTAATCTAAAACAAATGCACTCTCCTTTGAAAAACAAGGACATTTCAAAGAGATGCCAAACTTTTGAGTAGTGGTGTATTTACAGAATACTAAAATGAATAATTAGCAATGGCATTTTTTCTTTTAAATACAAAGCTTGCGTGAGTAATGGATTTATGATCCGTATAGTCATTTGAACTGATCGCAGGCTCACAATGGCCTTTGCTTGCTACTGAATTTATGCAGCAAATCCCCATGCTATTCATATTTTGTGTTTATTTGTTTAATATACATTATACAACTGCAAGCCTTGCCCCATAGTTTACCTCATGCCATAACAAGCAGCATAATGTAGGATAGCAGGAAGTGGTACAGTACAGCATGCTGTAAATGATATTTAATGTAGAGTTTTAGAGTTAGGGCAATCATTTAACAGGTAGGTTGACCGTTGGAGCAGTCTCTCTAGAGTCTCTCTGATTCTTTTCACAGTGTGACTGCTCTGTTGCTGCACCTGTTTAAACTTGCAGCATGCCTTCACTCTGTATCAAATATTAATGCAAACATTCGTTTCACATGGTGACATTCTCAGTCTGGGTCTGTCATTTGGTCTGGTTTGTGCTGCATTCTTGCTGAGCTGAGTGGGGAGTGTGTCTGATGTCTGTCAGGGGAGAAGAGGTTCTGCTAAAGCAGCTGAGGGGATTTGGGAGACACAGCAAACGTGATTGTGTGGGAGAATATGAGTTTGTTGTTGACATACTCTGATATTAATGGATCCTTTTGCAAATTTGCATGTCGCCGTATTTGCATGTATGAAAGCCATTTCTGGAAACTGTTTTTGTGATATGTGATATTTGTGGGCAGGACATCAAAACAACAACTAAGATCTTCAACTGTGATAAGTTCTATATTTAGTTAGCTTAATTAAGGAGCTGCAAGACAGAGATAGAGCATGCAAAACTTAAATCAGGGCTTGGAGTGCAGGATTGCAGGTATTGTACACAATTTAAAACATTCCCGCAAATCTAGCCCTATAATACGGGAAATTCCCAAACACAATTACACAGATCTAATAATGTTCAGCCTAATGTTTTCACTGGTGTAGAATGACTGTCCAGAAGTGCTGCAGAGGTGGGTTGACATCTGACCTACACAACCACGGCATGCTCTCTCTCCATCTATCTCTCTCTACAAGACTATAAGTGCCCTCTACTTCACAAAATCTTGGTGGCACACACAGACAGGCTTCAAAGACGGGAACTTAAAGGCATTAAAAATGGATTGGTAGCTAAAATGTAAATCTACATCAATTGAAGAGAAAATTGCTCAGAAAAACCATATGCACCAGCCACTAGAAGGACCAGTACAAGTGGTTAAAATCAAAAATGTTAATCCTTTGACAGGTAATGCTAATGTTTGTGAAGGTGAAACAACAGGCCAAAAGCCCACAGACATGTTTGAAAAAGTCAATCTCTAAAAATAATGCACTTTCACAGTTTATACTGAATGCTCACAGACAAACACGTACTGTAAATCTTGAGCAGAATTTCAGGAAAAAGTTGACAAAGTTTAGTTTCACCAATATGGTAACATTTTTAGCTTGTGGCTTTCATCTGAGCATCCAAGGACAGTAATATCTATGGTAACTAGCTCTCACTATATCTTTAGCTTGAACTAAACAGTGAAGTGAGCTGCTCATTTTATTAGGTATACCGTGCTAGAGCAGATGAGACAGAGGGCAGTAAAAGAACAGAGTGTACAGTAGGGCTGTGCGATATGACCAAAATCTCATATCCCGATATTAAGACATCTATCGTCGATATAACGATATAAATTACAAAAATGTAACATTTCCTGTAAATTCTGTGAATCTCGGGCATCTCGACTTGCGTGAAGTGTTTCCAGCTGGGCGTCGTGTACCTGGAGTCAGTGTTTTAACTGATGCATGGAACTATACATTTTTAGACGTA
Source organism: Oreochromis niloticus (assembly GCF_001858045.2). Classification (NCBI taxonomy): domain Eukaryota; kingdom Metazoa; phylum Chordata; class Actinopteri; order Cichliformes; family Cichlidae; genus Oreochromis; species Oreochromis niloticus. Next base: position 24,314,553 of record NC_031983.2, on the reverse strand, counting down.
AGTTGTAACGGCCGCCGTTTTCTTTGTGAGTATTTATTACACAGCGTGCTGCGGAGAAAAGTCTGTTCTAACGTTTGAGTCTAAGGTTTATTTTTTAGCACCTGGCGGCTCTTTTTTGCTTCTCATCCGTTAATACTCTGCATCTTTCACGTGACTCGTTTTATTTTGAAAAGCCTCAACAGGATCTTGAGCTTTATTGTGAAAGGTTTATGTGGAAAATAAACAAGCGGACACGCCGTGGTTTTACCGTCGTTGTTGCTAACGACAACGCATAAAAAACAAGCGCTTGTCCGTCAGTAGTGTGGTTATATTAAATATAAGAGAAAGAGAGAACTTTAAGGAATTAATATAGCCACTACAGTGACCATCAAAATGATGAAAATATATTGCCGTAAACAGTTTATTTTGCGACACCACGAAACAAACGATAGCGTAAAATGAAACGATAGACGTTTTTCTATCGTCATCCGATATATATCGTTATATCGAACAGCCCTAGTGTACAGTGGGGAAAAGCTAGGCAGGGCAGAAATTACAGCAATCTTTTAGTTTGGAAAAAAAAAATAATCTAGGGTACAATTAGCACTACGCAAGACCTGTAGTTAAGCTCACAACTATTATCTGTCCCTAAAGTGTAAAAATGCTTCCATGTGGAAAACATTTAGAGGAGAATTCCCCCAATTTTAAAGTATAAATTTCAAATTAAATTTAATAAAAAAGCAGCCTTTGGCAATTATCTTCTAATCTAATTGACATAATATAATAACAAAAACTTATGAAATTTGACCCAGCACAAAGACAAGTGTCACTGTGTGTTAGCACATGCTCAGCCTTGACCTGTGGTTTTTTACTGACCAGCCACTTTATTAGGTGAATCTCGCTAATACTGACTTGGTGTTTCCTCAGAACACCTTAATTCTTTGTGGCACGGAAGATTTTTGTCCATATTTACATTATAGCGTGACCACCACATGCCGAAGGTGCTCTACTAGATTGAGATCAAGTGACGGTGAGGTGACTGAACATGACATGTGACAAGTGTCATGTTCCAGAAACCAGTTTCAGGTGATCTGAGCTTTGTGCAATGACGCCTTATCCTGCTGAAACGGTCATCAGAAGATGGGTACACAGTGGTCATAAAGGGACTGGCATGGTCAGCAATTACACTCAGAGTAGGGTGTGGTGTTGTGGTTTACACATTAGCATCTTATCCAACGCAGCTGTAAAAGGAAGAGTTTTGTGCTTTGTCTGTGCCTTCTTCAGAAACGAGGTGTATTACCCTTAGGAGGAAAAGATTCAAAAACTGATGCGTATTCCTGCTGTCATTCCATAACCTGAAAATTCACTGGGGGTGTCAAATAGATTTTTATAATTATAAATAGGCCAGCATTTTCTACATTTTTCCTACAATCAACAAGTCCACATGAAAGTCACCAGATATTTGGATGGATGGATGGATGCATGCCAAAACACAATTTAATGCTTCTGTGCCTTAATGCTATTGCCTTCTCTGTCTCCCTCTCTGCTTCCTCTCCTGAACCGTCTGGCTGATACAAATACATATATAACATATACACCATTACACATGTGAACCGAATACACACCACACCCATAAAGGCTAAACTCACTGGACACAATATTAGGTACACCTTGCTAGTATTGGGCTGGGCCCCTTTTTCCTTTCAGAATTGCCTCAGTTCTTAATGGCATACATTCAACAAGGTGCTGAAAACTTTCCTCCTAGATTGTAGTACTTTTTGACACAACAGCACATAATTGCTGCAGATTGTTGGCTGAACATCCGTGATTTGAACCTCCTGTTCCACCATATCCCAAAGATGCTCTAATGGCCTGATATCATAGGGCATTTGAGTACAGTGAACTTATTGTCAGCAGCAATCAGAAAAAAGGTACACTGTGGAGATAAAGGGATGGACAAGGCATTTAAATGATGCTAAGGGAAAGTGTGCCAAAAGATATCTCCCACTCTATCACACCACCTGAACTGCTGATACAAGGCACATCCATGCTTTCATGCTGATGACCCTAACAAATGTCCAAATGTCCCAGCAGGAACTGAAACTCATCAAACCAGGCAGCATTTCCACACCATTCTGATCCCTGCGTTGATATGGTGCACTTTAAGTGCTCATTGACTGTATTATGTTTATAGAGGAAAAAGAAAACATTTAATCAATAGTTAAGGATCATTTCTACCAACCAAGACATGACGATGTAGGAGGTATCAGCTAAAGCTACAAGTCACCAACATGAGTATGGCAAAAGTATGGGCACGGCAGGCGAATGTCAATGTAACAGAAACAACTACCATGACAGATCGCTCATACCTGCAACTGCAAAAGAAGCGCATAAACAGCAGAGCAGTGTTTTGTTTTATTTACCAGTGACGTAAGCTGGTGGCGCCTCATGTTTCCAGACGAAGAGAGAAAAAACTAGAAGCAAACTTTTTATACTTGATTTTATTTTCTATGCTACTCTAGTGCTTCTGAGCACCTTATATCAGGAAAAACAAGCGCCATGCTTTTAGCTCGCTTTAGCAGCCACAGGGCCTGATTGAGGTTGAGACGCTCTGAGTCACGTGACTGCGCAGCGCTCCAGTATAACTTATTATTACTGTAACTTTGGTTTATCGTTACATTCTTGCCTGTAGTGCTGTTTTTTATTTGCATTTGTTATTTATTCAGTTTTTAATTCTGAATCTATTTTTTAGCTTAATTTTTTCGTGTTTTGGGCTTCAGGGTGTGTTTGTCTTGCTCCTTTCATACTTTAACATCTGTAATATTTTCTTCAAAGTGCAAACATTAACTGTATTTATTTCATATATACAGGTAAAGGTGAAGATGCCAGTTTGCATGAAGATCATGGTCTTTTTTTTTTTTCTTCAATTTATTGAATTTTTTAAAAATAATTAAATAATTTCTTCTCTGCTAATGAGCTGCTCAGTGGCTTTTAGTGCGGCTTCCCCAAGCACACGAAAAGATTTGGATTGGTGACATTTGCGGGATGGGTTTTCAGTCCTCATTTGTATGTCGCATATTGTTGATATCAAGCAGAGCAAGCCAGGCAGACTTAAAACCTCCCCCGGTTGTCAGTGAAGGTGGGATTGACACATGCCTTTACTTCTGGTCATAAAGTAAACAAATTATTACAAAACATAATAGAAATTAATTCTGGATATAGCAATCATGTAAGTTAAATTTGTGTCCCTTGTGTCCCTGACATCATCAGGGGAAGTTAAGCTGATGTGGAGCTTTCAGCCCATATCTCTGTGTCTGTATGTCTGGCTAATCTAGCTGAATAGTGCATCTCTTGGTCTGTCTGTGCCTTGCTTGTTTGACAGCCACTTCAAATGCTGTGTTCTGTGACTTTGTGCCTGATTAAAGTGAGACTGGAATACAGCTACTTATTACATTTCATAAACCCCAAAAAGCAATGCTGTTTTCTGAGCTGCAGCTCGTAAAAAGATAATTGCAATGTGTGCAGATGTGCATTCATATAAGCATGCATGACATAAAACTGCAGCTTTCCATGCATGTAAGTGGAGCCATGTGTACAGTTTTGTCTTGAGTCTGCACAGACATTAAGTGAATACCTGATTATCAGAGTGCCTTCTCTGAAGGGAAAATAGTATAATTAGCGTTTCATGATTAATACAGACCTTGTATCACACCTCGCTGGTGGAAGTAACCAAAAATATTAGCTGTGTCACAATCTAGGAAATGCTCCCTTTGTTTGATCAGAGGGTTATTTCAGTCTTTACAATTCTCTATTGATCTATAATCCCATTACCTTCTCCAAGAACTCTAGAAGAGTTGTGTGTTGTGTAAAAAGGTCTTTTCATATGTGCATGTGTGTGCGTGTCTCTGTTTGTTAATCTCTTTCGCAGCCTCCTTGCTATTGATCAGCCCTGCGGCCTACGGCACTGTGCCTCTCATATTAACACTGAGTGAATACTGAGCTAAAATGATGTGGCTGCCATGGCTGTCAGGGCACAGCTGCCCCTGTATAAACTCCCCCATTAGTGTCAACTGCTGTCTAAAAAACAGAGACATTCCAATTTTTCTGAAGGAAAAAAAAAGAAGAATTGAAAAACAAAAGACTAATCTGTCAGTGGTAACAACAGAATTACTTTCAATCACAATTAAATTATAAGTGTGGTTTGGTATCTGCATAGCAAAGCTGCTAGCTGAAGATCTTTGGGGTTCTCACAGACGGCTAATGCCAATGCTCAAATGAAACAGGAATCAGGCAGAGTAGAGCTTTGTCCACGCATAGCAATTATTATTGATGAAAACCATGCATTTGTGTGTACACAAAGAAACAACTCATGCTGTGTCCAGAAAATAGCAAAATCAGAACTTGCAATCCACAAAAACAACAGGAGGCGTAAACCATGCAGTCCTGTCCAGACACACTGTGTTGTTTAAATGGTATCCTGCTATTTCTCTAATTCCTGTGGTTCCCCTCCACCCACCTGCTGGTCAGGCGCCGTGTGCAGTAACTCATCACAGAAGAGACGAGGCAGGGTGAAACACAATTACCTTGCCTCCATCTGTCTGCACGTGAAATTCTCTCTTTGTAGCTGCACACAAACACAAAAAGCAGCCACTGTCCCTATTATAACATACACAGCTATACACACAGACATATTATCACCCATGGAGATACAACTGCCTTCCAATATTTGTCTCTTTTCTCTCTGCCTCTTGTCACTCTGCAGATTCAGGGTGTCCCATGCCATTGCCATCATGCTGACCCCACTTGAAGCAATCTGCACCACGTCCCACATCTCTTTCTCTCTCTCTTCCTCTAAAACCTCATCACCAACATCAGACAAATCACTGCACCTGGCTGCTGATAGAGTACGGACTGAGGCTGTAATCCAGGTGTCACCAAGGGTGAACATGTTTGTTTAACTCGATTTAAGGGTGTATTTAGGTGAAGGGTGGTGACCCTATCAAACACCTGTGGCTGTAGTTGATTTCTGCCTGTTTTCCGCACATTCGCTTGCAAATTTGCACAATATAAAAACCCCAAACTGACAGTTTTCCAAGTGTTACACAGAGTAAATTGAATCAAGCCTGTGTTAAAATAGTGCATAAACAGCATAGCACTAGAAAAACAGTTTTTGTGATTATGCTTGCAGCAGTTATCACCTCATTAAGCAGGCTAGAGGGTGCTCAATTTTTGTTGTTGTTTTGTGTGAGTTTGTGTTGTTGTTTTTTTCTTCTTTTTTTTTTAGCTGCAAATCAATAAGAAACTCTTGAGTTAAGAATAATATCCTCTCTTTCAATGAGAGGCTTATTTGATATACAGAATGTGTAAAGTTTTTGCTGTTTAAGGAGGACGTGGTTGAATTAAATCCTTTCCTCCTTCATTATTCATTCCTACTTGTTATGAGTTTGTTGGTCATTATATGTACATGTAATTGTTTTATTACAAATGAAAAGTCACTACAAAGACGGACGTAGATCATTTTTACTTTTGAAAAGTTTCCTTGAGCTGTTTAAAAAAAAATGAATTATTTGCATTCCTTTAGGAATTGATTATAAAATGAGTCAGCATATTAGCACCATGGATTCTTTTTTATAACATCATATTTTCTACTCTTGGCACTCTGTAAACTGTGTGCTTGTGCATTTTGCTCCTGTCTCTCATTTCACTAAATGCTAACTGCATTACACAAATGCTGCAGTAATGAGCAGTTTCACAGCTACCTATATAAAAGCCGCTATTTCATACAGGTTTAAAGTCACATGAAAGCATGAAATTACATTGTAAACCCAAATTTAAACCCAGTGCTCAGCAGTTTGAATATGACTGCTTTGCACAAGGGATAATTGTATTCTTTTGTGAAATATTTGGGTACATTTAAACAGTTTCTTTTTTAATAATAAGAGAAAGCTGGGTTTGTAAAATGCCACAAAAGGTCCATGTGTTTGATCAATATCCCTCACGTAGCTTTAGAGCTGTTAAGGGTTAAATGAGCCTTGAATATAACATTTCTACTCATGCTGGTACATGAAGCGTCACACCAGAGGTTCTCTTAAACAGGGCTTTAGTGAATAAAACAAAGGCGTCACAGGCATCCTTTGATCAATTTCTTCACATGTGCCCTGAATGGGGATATTTCCAGAAGAAGGCTGCCTATGATTAAATATCTATCTACAGTATATGGCAGCATTTGTGTGTGTAAGACAAAGATTAAGCCTGCATATTTGTGTCTTTGATGTGCATGCTTATGTGCAAGTGACCTAATACATCAATCAGATGCTGACATTAGCAATACTGACAAGCAGTCAGAGACAAATCCAGCGGGATTCCTCTCGTTCCCCAAAGCACAGTGAATGTGACACTGGGCTGAGACTGGAGAGTTGAGGTGGGGGGGAGATAAGTGTAAAATCTCCTTGCCCAAGGGTACAACCTCCAAAGATCAATATCTGTGAAAATTGATGACAAATAGTTGTGAAAAGGAACAGAGTGTGCGTGTATGTGAGTGTAGTGGCCTTGAGAAAACAGTCAGGTGGAAGATGAACAGCAGCTCCCCCTGATGGATAATAATCACAGCTAAATTACAAAACATTAAATCCATATAAATTCAGTTAAACCTGAAAATCAAACCTCCAAATAAATGTAAGCAGTCTCTTAATAGTACTTAAGCTATAAAATTAATCAGACAAAAATATTAGTTCTTCAATGATGCATTAATGTGGGAGGCTAGTGCCATTTTTCAGTTCAGAAATTCTAAAACCAAATTTTGCAACACATGAAAAAGACTGCATACAGTAATAAAAGTTACAGCAATATTACTTTGAATAACAAAACAAATTTCCCACATGTGGGACTAATAAAGGTTATCTTATCTTATCTTATCTTAATATACAGTATTCATTACTGGTCTTGAGCAAAAGTTCTACAAGCTTTCTTAAAGGTTTTTTTTTTTGTTTTGTTTTGTTAACATTGGCTACTTTTTCACTTATTTTCAGTCCAGTCCTTGCACCTGATCATTTTACCAGGATTTCTAGTTGATTAAGCCATTTAAGATTGACAGAAAATGTATCAAAGAACCAATTTTAATGATCTTAGGCACCTTGTTACTAGCAGCCAGTCACAAGAAACGCACCATTTGTTGCAATTTCTAGTCTATGAAAAGACTCATCAGATGTGGTCTCAGTGGAAGGATTGCAGTCAAGAAACAGCTCTTCAGAAAGGGAAACAGTTAATACCAACTAGAAAGCATCTGATTGCCAATGACATTTTCAACATGATGATCCTGTATATAGAGTCAATAGAGTAAAAGCATACCTGGAACAGACCTCAGCATTATTGAAGCAGAGTGGGATCATCTTTACAGAGAATGGAACAAAAGCCAACCATAATCCAAACAAAAGATTTGAATATCCTTCAGGAATCCCGGAGAACTATTCCTGAAAACCACTTAAAGAAATTACAAGAAAGCTGCTCAAGAGAGTTCTACCTGTCTTGAAGGATGATGGTGGTCATGACAAATATTGGCTTTTAAGCTTGTTAGAATTGTTCTATTTTTTCCTTATATACTTTATTTCCATGTATGGTGTATATATTTCCCCTGTAATCAATAGACTTGTAGTCAAGACTGCCTAAACCAAGACCAAGACAATACCAAGACCAGAGTGTATCGAGACCAAGACAATACCAAGACCAAGACAGACCGAGTCAAGACCAAGACCGAGACAAAAAAATCTTTAAACTGCAGCCAGATGCTGCTTCGTTTACGGGTGTCAGGCATATTTATGTGTTTTTGCGATGCACTCGCACAGCCCTCCTCACCGCTGTCTACTGCCTCACTCGCTTACTGAGAGGACAGACGCACGCTCCACTTGACTGTCGCGTCTCTCACCCTCTCTGTTTTTCACCTAATGATATTATCCTACATCCTTGCATGTTATTGGCCACAATATGGAGGGATTGGAGCATAGCTGAGCCACTGTGTGAGAGCTGAGCAGCGAAAAGAACTTAAGTGAGGAGCCGGCTCTCGCTCAATGGGAGCCGACTCTTCTGATTCACTACAAAGCTCTCTCTAAGCACGGCTCTTAGAGCTGATGCTTTTGTGCATGACACATTATCGAACGTTACGTTGTGTGTTATGGAAACTGTTGACTCCAAATCTCCCGACCACTATGGCATCTGAGACAGCAAGACCGAGACAGCGAGACCAAGACAAGACCAAGACCAGTAAGACCAGTCTCGAGACATCCAACTCACAGAAATTCAAGTATTTTGAACATAAATGATTTCGTGACCGAAAAGAATGCCTTTTTACCATTTTAATATAAAAATATGTTTAAGTTATGTCTGAAGTATTGATTAAACATCATCTTAAACTTGACCCCAGAAATGGAGTGAACACATTTAACAAAAAGTACTTCTTAATCTATTTTAGTATCACTTTATACCATTTTGTTTGTAATATCTTCATATATACAGAAAAGCCAATAACTATAGTTAGTGAATAAAGTAGAATACTTTGCTATGCCTTTGCTATTTTTTCTGTACAGAACAATACTTGCACTAAATAATATGCACTACAAAATAATCTAGCACAGGAGATAAAAATAAACCCTGTTCTAATATTTTAAAATAAAGGATAAATGTTTTTTTCTTGTGTAGAATACCATTTAAGTGTTGGATGTGAAAAATGCATTAAATTACATGTTTATACATTTTTGATTTGCTATTGGAGCAAATGGAAAGTTAATGGTCTTTATTGTCTCAGTTGTTGTTACCACTGTTTTTTTTGTTTGTTTTTTTTCTTCATTTTCTTTAGCTTTTGAAATGTTGCACAGAGAGACTGGCTTGTGTTGGAGGTAGTAACCAGAAACAGGTAATTCAGCTTGTGTTTGTGTGTGTGACAGTTGGTTTTGTGTATAGCAAAATGGATTTTGCCTTTGAAGAATGCTATTCACTGATAGTTTTGGACTTTAGATGAAAACCTGATAGAACCCAGTCTGAATTTTCTTCAGAGCATTTGCATTCAATTTCTGCAAAATGTGCAATTTTTTTCCTTTTTTTTGACCACAGACATCTTTTCCACTACAGACTTCCAGCTTGTATTTATGTTCAGGCAGCAGCCATAAAACCTCCACCCCGTCCTTGCACACCTTGGACCCAGTGATGCGTTTGATGGGTGCTGCCTTCAGTCTGACATTATTTGGCTCATTCTTCATCTTTTTCTGCTCTCCTTCTGCTCATAGCAAACACAGCTTGAGTGCGTGCGGATATTTGAGAGACTGTGCAGGACTAAGAAAAGTGGAGTAAAGAACCATGTGTGTAAGCATGCATGTGTGAATGTCAGTCAAAGTCAGTGGGAGTTTAAGTATCTGGGTGTGTGAATGCATATTTGTACATTTATCTATGTGTAAATAAAGTATCAGAGATATTTTTCACCCAATGCAAACTGACCTAAAGAGTGACAAGTGTCCTTCTCAGCTTTCTCTAGACTGAGAGGACAGTTAAAATAACCATGACACACTCTGACAGCACACATTAACTATCTGCTATTACCTTAAAAAAGCAAAACAATACTGAAACCCATCCACAGCTGAGAATCTAATACTGAATGGCACTCCTGATCAAGCGCCACATTCTTAGTTCTTCTCCTCAGGTGGCAATTTTCATTGGATTGCTGTCAACAAAAGAAAAGATGCTCTGTGTGTTTGAGTGATGGACCAGTGCATCTGCAGCACAATGGGAAGGACAGCAAATTGAAATCAGGTAATCACAGACATTGGTAGTCTGTTCTATGACTCATACCCGAGAGACCAAAGTGGACAAATGGAGTGGAGGACAGGGGAAATAATAATCAAAGTCATTGTCCCTCCCTTTGCTATTAATCTGAAATGGACCTGTTCCAGAGAGGAGTCTATCAGATCAACTGCTTTATTTGTTGCAGTGGGTTGCCTTCCTCAATTCCTTTATTCATGTAGCAATCACTTTGAACCTCTGCACTCCACACTCCTCGTCTGTCCTTATTTTTCTGTCACTGTGTGACCACTGCACCAAATTTTACCAATTTATACCTTTTCTTTCCAATAATATACTGTGATGTTATTTCATTCGTAATTTTTTTGATTTATTTATTTTTTCTTTTAGGAACAGAAAAGCGAACCAGACCCAAGTGCAGTGATTAAGGCCATATCGACAACTGAATTACATCCTGATTGAATGGCACGGGGGTTGGCCTTGGTTATGCTGCCTCTCAGAGAGAAAGCAATTCCCCCTAAAGATTTTTCCTGCCCATTATTTCCTCACTTCTTCTCTTTCACCAATGAATTGCAGCTTTCTTTCTTTCTTTCTTTCTTTTTAAGACATCAGTCTCCAGGCATGAGGCCATTTCCCCAACTAAAGGGCATTGAAGGTTGAGTCATATAATTGTAGATTTGTCTTAGAAACAGAGGGAGACAGCATATGAATCACTTTTATGGCCCCTGGTGTGCATGAACCATTGTCGCTACAGCTGCTATAATATCTTGTCATTCACACAACGGTGAATGCCACTGCACTGCTGCCACTTTGCTGGGAGTGCTTCCATGTTCCAAGGGGAGAAAATGATGACATTCCTCCTTGCAGTAATGATAACATTTGGAACCCAGAACACGACGAAGTTGGGTGAAAGACTGTCAGCCTGGTAGCCATTGACAGTCAGCGGCTGTCACAGAGAGAGGGCAAAATGCCAGGACGTCTGATGCCTTGCTATATGCCACTCCTGGCCTGACAGCTGCCAGCCGGCCCCACAAGCCAGGCAAGAGTGAGGAGGGAGAAACGACGGGGAAACGTTGTTTTTGAGGTGAACTGCCATGTCAGGGCCCAGGATGGTGACAAGGTAGGTGTGAACGAATACTCGTCAACACAATATCCACTGGAAAGGAATGCTCATTGGGAGGAAAATGCTATGGAACAGCCTCAGCGCATCTCATACTGTGCCATACATATATTTTTCATCTGAAGACAGCAACCACACAGATACATAAATAAAAGGCATTCCATTAAAGTGTAATCACTGATCGTTTATAACATGACTCAACATGCCTGGCTGTAGGGCAAGAAGCTTTCGTTTAAAGCAGCAATCAGAGTTTTTCATTTGAATATATTTTTCTTGGGTCATAATCAAATGAGGTAGACAGCGCTGATTTGTTCTGTGGTTCACTAATGTAAGAACAATTTATTCAGAAATGTGTTTGTGGCAAATATTCCAGAGAAAAAAAGCTGCATTAAGTTACTGGAACACACCACAATGGGTTAACATTTTGAATTAGGATCACTTTAGTTCAGACAACATTAAAAGAGGACAAGCTGGGGTGGAATTGTGTTGCAAAGTGGCTTGCACAGAAAGCAGTAAACATATGCATGCTAATGAAAAGTACATAACATGTCCTGTGTGGGATCTGACAAATGGACATTTAAGACAGTTAAGTGGATTTGGGCTAACGTTTAAATCAACTAATATAAGCCAATGCACCTGAGCTGACAACGTCTCCTGTATAGCTAATGCTAAACTCAGTCTTACTGTTAAAATATGAGTTGACTTGTGACCTGTTTACAGTAAATGCAGTGTGTTTGTAAGTGATCCTAGAACTTTAGAACATTTATTGATCTTTAAAATGAAGAACAGGTGGTAGTCTCCACACTTTCAACTTCCCAGCAATGTAACCAACTCCGTTGCTGTTGCTGTCTGCAGACTAATTCCAGCAATATAAGATGAGATCACCATTTTTCACAGATTAATGGAAAAATGTAAATCATTGCCTGATAGTAGCTTGGTTTGCTGCCCCAGAAATCTTCCACAGGATTTATTAGCTAAAATTTGCAGTTACCCTAACTAAACATGTTTTTAAATCAACCAAGAGTGAAATCTTTGAGACTGCTGCTTTAAACTCCTTCAGTTGTTAGATTGACAGAGGGCAAATGGTAGCACTATTAGCACTCTGGGAACATTGAAGACCCTAATGCTCAGAATGAGAAAGGGTAAACAGTTGGACCTGGGTGTCAAAGAGTCTCTAAGGGATGCTTTCAGACTCACTAGACCATCTCTGAAAGCAATCAAAATCAATATTCTCTCAAAAGCTCTTGTGAAGGCATGACTTTAAAGAGGAAACAGAAAAACAAAAGATCTTCTCTTCTGTGTGCTTCAAACAATAAAAATATCTCCATAAACCCCATAAACAGCACAGGCTATCAACAGTTACTTTGCAAAAGTATGTGTGATCTATTTTCATAATTTGTCAAGAATGGTCTCTGACAATAAAACACACATTTTTCAAAGTAGTGGATGAGGGACTATTAGATTCTGTATTCCTCTGAGTGCAATGTAGAGATTACATTATGGAAATAAATTACATTATGGCAAATGAAAGAAACCACTTTCATTGCACTATATGTGAGACAGCACATAATGCAGAAAACTGAAAATATAAATTGCCCTTTCTTTGTTGATTCCCACTATCCTCATTTACTAATCCACGTGCCATCTACCTCTTGAATACATTTGTCCTGCAGCAGCTCTGAGCCTCCATCGGGTCAGCTGAAGCATAATAAAACACACGGATGTCCTTCTGTGAGGCCGTGCTTATTTTTCTCCCTTTGCCCGATTCATCATTTTGTCTCACTGTGTTTTCAGGGCGTGGCACATCTATTCCAAAATCTGTGCATGTCAAGGCTTCACTGCAATGTCTTCTCAAGAGTGTGTGGATTCACTGAATGCATTATAATGAGGCAAGAAGAGCATTTAAACCAGAACAAGAGCACAGTGAGCGTGCAATTTTTTAAATCTATTCAATGATAGAACTACCAGTTAATTAAAACACAAGATGGTTAGCTATTCAGCTATCCAATGGTTACACAGCTATGTTATTTTCCTCCACATGATGAACAATAAGGTTTTAAACACTTGTTAAAGTTTATGATGGCTAAAAATGATATTAATAACCATCAGTATTGATATTGATAGCTTTTGTCACCTAGCTATAATCATGCATGGCATGTAAATTTATTAGATTTTCCCTTATGATTTGGTGAAAAAAAAAGCACAGTAACATAATCACGACATTCATTTAAAATCAAAACTCAATAAATAAATAAATAGGATAGGATATGATAGGATAGTCCTGTGTTGTCATTGTATGTGTACAACAAAATTATTTGTGCTCCATGACAACTGTGCAGGACTAAAGCATAAATAGCAAGATAGCAGGAATAAATAAAAAACAGGAGAAATATATACAATCACGATGAATATATAAAAAAACCAAGAGAAAGGCACACAATGGAGTACAAAGTGTTTGCATTAAAGGTATCAGCCAAGTTCATCTGTAACTTTATCTTGTTATTTTTTTGAAAACACAAAATGCATCTCCATGGAGACGGTCTGTGACCATGCAAATGGAAACAGAATAACTGCAAATTATTTCCAATCTGCCCCTATTTTAAATAGTATATTTCTATTTTAAGTATCATGATGCAAGTTGTCATTACACCCACAATTCTGAGGCATTGACAGAGAAGAAGTTGTTCTTATTCTGTGGGAAAAGAGAAAAATGTCAGCAGTCGACAATAATTTGCTGGCAAACAATGCATTGTCTGGTTCACATGTTATAAAATCTGTTTGGGTGCATGATTTCTATCCACTGTGCTTGCAAAGCTGGCTGTTAAAACAACATGCAGATGCAGAGCTTTCACAATTTTCTAAATGGATAATTTACAAGCTCACATACTTTCTCATGAACCAGCTACCGTCTGTAATTTACACATGCAAATTATGTACTGCACATACTAAAAGCTGGCAAATATCCATGTACTACTGTGGCACCAAATGCTTATCCAGCAGCAAGAATCACTCACGATAAGAGCATAGAACATTTATCCCACCAGTGACACATTAAAACAATCACAGATTCTGTTTGAAGAAAACTCCTCCAGGAAAACTCGCAACATTCCTCCCTTTGTGCATTTAGATCAAGCTAAGTGTTTACTGAAGCATGCCCAACTAACTTCCTGCTGCCCTTGGCAGCTGCAGTACTATCCCTTGGCGAGAAGTGAGCACACAATCCAGCACTCCCGATACTGCTATGCCACATCCCCAGCCACCAGCTTCTCAGCTAGCCCTAGCTCCTGCTATCTGGATGTCTTTTGAAGCCAGGACAGAGTCCACAGGCTCCATGGCGGAGACCAAATCCTCAGTTAGAATCAGAGGTAAAGAGGTCCTGTTGTCCTTCTCTCCAGCCTCAACAATCTGACTTGTCAAACAAATTGCTCCAAGCAGCTGTTCCCCAATCTGCCTGCTGAGTTGAGTGTTGTGCGCTGCTGCCACCGCCGTGCCCTAGTTCCCCCCACTGCTGTGTTTCTGCTCAGACACCATAAGGAAGGGCATACATGTTGCACCCACCAGCGGCGAGTCACCCAGACACCAATTGACCACATTTGCAACGAAAGACCTCTATTGTTGTTCCCAAGTGCTGATGATGTGACAAAATCCGCTGCAATTCATATGAAAGCAAATACCACACAGGCATTCTGTACTGTAATTTATATTGGAAAATGATGCACTTCAGCTGCAGCAATTTGTGTAAGTTGTACACAACGATACTGCTTTGTTTTATGATGGCAAATTGCCTGTTGCAACAAAAATTAGGGGTTGTTTTGAAGATTGGAAATTGTGCATTTCAGATAATCCACCAACAAGATCAAACACAAGAGTTAAGAGACAAATGACTATACTGCTGCTTACCCCTGTGGACCAAAATGTTTAAACAGGGTCACAAAGTACTGCCAATAGGCAAGCAGAAGAGCCAATATTTATTCAAGCTCGACAAAGTTGTTTTTCTTTGGGGCCACGCTGTCAACAGCAATAATTTTCTTTACTTCTGTGGATGGATTGTTCATAAACAAAGTGATCGAGGACCTCAAAGCAAGACAGCTGCTCAGTCTCTTTCTGTCCTGGTGTGCTGAATCTAATGTATTGTCCAAATGAGTCCCAATCTGCATTTGTTGATACATTTTAATGAAGTCCCTGAAGGCTGCTATAGATGGATGACATTCCATTATACCACTCCAAAACCCCAAAGCAAATTTGCTCCTCTTGATGAACACTTTCTGTAGTTTCATGTTTTCCATTTGTATTCAGTTCTAATTGTCCTGTGTCTTATCTAACCTGACCATCAAGGCTTCGGTCTATTGTTTGTGCCCGTTTCGCATTGACCTCTTCCTCTCCACAGCACCTCTTTCACCTCATTCATACCTTCTCTGATAGCAATCCTCCACTTTCCTTTGCCCTTTCCTATATCCATTCGGTCTTTCCCTCTTTCCTGCCATTCTCTTTAGTTGTAAACTGGCAGCCTTTTTTTCAGGCGAGTTTGTTCCTAATTGCGATGGTTTTTGGCACATAGCGGTGACTGTAAGAAGCAGATGTTTAATGCTTAGTGGTGTTTCATCTGGCAGGCTGTGGACAGAGGGGAAAAGTCCACCCAGCTGATTTACTGCACCTTAGCCAGGTCTGAATAATGATGCACCAAAGAATTTCTGGCAAGGTGATCCACTATGCAGCATACTGTACCTATTTTTCAACTGAATATTTTTTGGAGACTTCTCTTATCTAGAATGCAGTTGATTATTTTAATAAAATAAAGTGACAATGAATGGAGGAAGGTAGCAAATACATCATGCAGTGAAGTCCAGCTGATTCCAATTCTGTAGAAAAAAGGGCAAGAAAGAAAAGGCTCTAACTGAGTTGAAAAGAGGGTTCTTGTTGGAGCACAAATGGTTGGACCCCACAAAGTGGCTTTACACTGACTTAAGTGACATCAGCACTTATACCTACTGCCTGTGATGAAGATGTGTCAGAAATTCAGCATCCAACTCTACAAAAAAAACCCACTAGAAGCCCTAGAAACTGATACTATTCTGCCCCTGAGATATGGCCTTGATGAATGAATGAACCGTGGATGATAACTAAAAAAAAAAAAGATGCATTCACTAGTAGCTATTGCTTGCATGGAGTCATATTAAGTAGCAGATGGGTGATAAGGTACTGTGGTAAAGTCGTTTTTCTATTACTCCTAGGATTTGTTGGTGAACCTTCCCTACATATTCCAAAGTGTTTTTGGGCATTGGTGTGTGAGTCCATGTGTGAATAAGAAACATTGTAAACCTCTTTGTAGAACCACTGAGATTAAAAGGCACTGTACAAGCAACAGAACTTTTGCTGTTCATCGGATCATAATGACCTGGCACACATTACATTGTCTGGTCCATGATTGGTTCTTCCGAGTATCTGTGGTGATGTTGTTGCTGAGCATTCTGTATTTTATGCTATTTGCCAGCTAGTTTTCCCTTAAAATGGAATAAGTAAAGTAGACTGACCAAAAATATTTTCACACAAGGCTTTCTCTGAAACCATTTTCACATTTTCAGTAATGGACATGAAAAAAAAAAAAGGCAGAACACTAATTATGACTCAACCCATCAGGGGCAGCAATTGCCAGCAGTTTACAGCCCATGATGTCCTACCACATTAAGTGGTTTAAAAGATCACATTGCTGTACTGAAGCAGTAGCACTTAGGCATCTTTTGCGGAGTAGCTATCCAAGAAAAAAAAGGAGCTTTCTGCAGAAATTTTTAGATATTTTATTTTACTTTTTCATATCACCTCTGGAGGGAAGAGTTCTCACTAATATCACAAAGTTGTTATGAAATATTTCGGAATTGTAGTGCATGAGTCAGCGATGCTGTTGTCCTGATGCAAAAAGAAGCTTTTTCATGGAATTTCCCTTCCTTTCTCTTAGACACATGGATCAAA
The DNA here is from genome assembly GCF_001858045.2 of Oreochromis niloticus. NCBI lineage: Eukaryota > Metazoa > Chordata > Actinopteri > Cichliformes > Cichlidae > Oreochromis > Oreochromis niloticus. Next base: position 24,297,704 of record NC_031983.2, on the reverse strand, counting down.
AGTATTCCAGCCTGTCATTAGTTTTTAAAATGCTCAGTTTGTGTCAGCTCTGTTTTCAGTCATTGCTATATAGAGATGATATGGCAGCAGCTTCTTTGTGGCAGAAATGATGGGCTCTGTCACAATAGCTTCAAAAAGAAAAAAGTTTGACTCAGCCATTATGCTTCTCATCATTTCTTTCTTCATGCTTGTCACGCCTAACTTACCATTGGACTATTTACTATGAGCTGCTGTTTCTTTTTAACTAAAATCTCCCACACTTTACTATCTACTATCTTCTATTTAAAATTGGGAGTGACAACCACAAAGTGGGCCAAAGGGAAAAGGATTAGATTAAAGACTGACAAGACAAGTTCAAACAAGCAGCTGAGAAACCACTTTGGACCTGAACTGTGCTCATCTAACAGCAAGCACAGTTCACACAAGAACAACCGGTCTATTACATCCATTTGCTTTTTATTTGACTGCTCTAAATTCCCCCAGTAAATCAAGGATTTTAAGATCAATGTAAAAAAAAAAAAAAAGTTAAAATATCTATTTATGTGTGTGAACTGTCAGTCTTTGATGTAAGGAGTCCTGGGGAAGAGTAATCCGTGCTGTCATTCATGAATTTTATAGACTTGCCAATGTTAGCTGTAAACAGGAGGGATTCAGTGATGAAAATTACAACCTGGGATGCAAATAATGAATACATCAGCTGAGTGAGTGCCTTTGTAGGTCATTTACTTGCACTGTAAAATACTTCCACAATATGAATAATTCTGCAGTGTTGAATAAGACATGAACACAGACATGCAACAGTTTTACATTGGTGCCTCAACAGAAGATATGCTTTGTGTTTTGAGATTTTTAAGCCGTTTTGCAGTTTCTCGGTTGAAATATAGGACTTTTCAAAGCCAATTCCAGAGTGGAACATTAGTAAAGAATTTCTAACTTGGAAAAAAAAGAAGGAAAAAAAAGAGAAAAGAAGACAAGGAAAAGAAGATTCGTGTCAGCAAAAAGCCCAAAGTCCACTTTTATTTCAGCTGTTTTAGTTCAGTTGTTTGGTGAAAGCCGATGCTACAGCACAGTAATCCAGAAGTGTTTATAGAACTCAGCAGGGAAGCCATCAGGCAGTGAAGCTTTCTTGGACGTGTGATTAAGTGCAGCAGAGAGTTCATCTGGGTGTTTGCTTGTTCTTTAGTGAGATGTTGTACATCAATACTGTTGAGAAAGAAGCTGATGTCTTCTTGATGTGGGTGATGTTCTGCTGAATTGAGGTCAGTGAAGCAACCATGGAAAAAAAAGGGCCTGTATTCCTTACTTTAATAACTAAAATAGTTTATCTGTTATCTAATCTAACATGGATTTTCATTTCTGTACAGTATTTCCACTATGTCCAAAAGTGCTCATCCTATAGTTTTTCTCCTGGTCTGCTGGTCTCCTTGCATTGATGTTATCTACAAGTGCTTGTTTTACTTCCTCTCATTACAGTTTTAGTACGGCATCAGTGTATTGTTGGCAGGACTTCTGGACAATTCTTTATGTCTAAATCTCTTATTACAACAGCGATATTTGTGACATTTAAGAAGTGCTGTGTTTAAGCAGCATCTGGTAGTGGGTTTATATGGATTGTTTCTATTCCAAAATGACCAACTAGGGAGTGTAAATAATGATGCTAACAGAGTTTCTCTGAGCTCTTCGATATAAGAAAGAGAAAAAGAGACAGGCTAGTGGTCTTTTCAATGTAAGCTAAAAACATAAAGGCAGCAAACTGATGGCTGAGATTTATGTAGTGGAGCTCAAACCTATCATATATTTTAATGTTTGCACACACACCCCTACAGATTAAGTCAACAAGTTCTTAAGCAACACTTTGATAGTGACCTCAGCAATAAAAGAGTTAGCCTTGGTTATCTTTGTGGCTCTGTATTAACGCGGAATAAGGTGTCTGATATGGTGATATAACATTCTGCCTGTTCCATCCTCCACAGCAGCAGTTTGTATTTGTTCTGTTGTGCCTTACTAGTCAGAGGCTTATACTACAAAGCAGAACTTGGAGCTTAGTGAGGTCCAAATGTAACCTGCTCCACAGCAGGTTACGTTTGGCATAAAAGATCAACAGGTACAAAACCACTGCCGCCCACCAGACAATCAATTCTCTGTAATTCTCCAAGGAGAGGCTATAGTTTGAGCTGTCTAAAGCCTTGCCTTTCCCTGATGAGCATCAATAAGACATATAGATTCTCAGGTCCAACTTTATTTCTTTACTTTTTTCCTGTTGGCTGCAAGAAATCCATCTCAATCCATTTCATTGTTCGATAATGCTAAATATAGTGATTTTATTCCCAAATTATGGGATTCTTTCGTTCTCTCAGATGGTTTAACAGGGCACACAGCACCCCGTTGGTGAAATGCCGCCAATGTCACAATTTTCATCAAGGAGGAGGTGGCACACCTTGGGGAGCCCTGGATTGTCTTATTGAATGAATAACCACCTTCACATGACTCCCTAGTTGCTCCCATGTTACTGTGCATAAAGCCAGATGAGGAAAGGCTTCCTGCGTATCCTGAATTTTCTTCATAGATTACACCCCAGAGAGCTAGTTTTGCATCTTTCCTTTCTTATGTTTAGTTCTGCTCTTTGGTTCTTATATATCACCTTTCTAATCCATCCGGGCACTCAAAGCACTTTATACAACTTGCCTCATTCACCCATTCATACAAGCACTTTTGTCTATATGTAAGTGCTTTCTATCTAATTTTCACACACATTCATACTCTGATGGACGCATCAGAGAGCAACTTGGGGTTAGTGTCTTGCCCACACTGGAGCAGCCAGGGATCGTACCACCAACCTTCCAATTAGTAGACTGCCTGCTCTATCTGCTGAGCTACAGGCATCCCATTATGTTCCGTTCTTAGTGCTAATATGGCTGTATTTTTTTCTTCTCAAATGTTAACCTCTGAACAGCCAGCAGATCACCAGTGAACAAATTAAGGGCAGTGTTAGGATGAGAATGTGCCTTAGTTTCAGAAACAAGGAGATATTACAGGTCAGTCTGGCCTTTTGCCACAGAGGTGAAAATTCCATGAAAAGCGATGGATGTGAACCTAACCCTAAACAGATTAATGGGGACCTGGTGAAGGGGTAAATAAATGTAAAACATGTTTGTAATGTTGAACCTCTTTTGTAGCAAGCCTTTGATTAAAACAGAAGTTGAAACATTCGTATTTTCAGAAACTTTGAACTGTTAAAGTGTTACCACATTTGGTCATCCTGAAACTTTATTGCTGGTAGTGTGAACTTAATTTTAGGGAACGTCATTTAAGTATCTAAACTTTCTACAAGTAATGCCAAGCTCATTTAATGACATCCAGAGAGATAAAAAGTTGACAATAAAAAATTATGAATAGATGGATAAATGGTTGGTGGTTCCATGTGTCTCACTCTCATTTAGCTCTTTGAACTGAATACTGTTCCATCATCGTAATGATTATTCATCATGTTATTCTGTATTCCTCATCTTTCCATCAGAAGCAATAATTCTGAATCCACTGTTAAACCAGCCCAATAAAATGGAAAAAAAAAAAAATCATACAAATGTACTGTATCTCTGTCCTTTGTGTTCACATCAACCTGCACAACTTGACATGTCTGGTAATTATTTTGGAGTTATTTTTGTCCCTGCAAGGTGAGAAGATTGTCCAGCATATGCAGTATGTAATGTGTCATGTACAAACCAAATGAAGTTTGACCACTGTCACCCTCTATGCCTGTCAAGGAGGGCGACAGGGGCTAATGGGAAACTGAGCTGCAGTGCCAGAGAGCCTCTTGTCCAGGTTTCTAGGCTAGATAATAAGGCTGCCTGCCATAGGTAATTACTGTCATCAAATCGGTAAATATGGTTTTTCACACTGCAATGATGGATTATTAAAGAAATCTGTACATATAGCCAACACAAGAGTAAGATTGTCATCATAGGAGTTTTTGCGCTTGTTTTTCTTTTTTTTCAACAAATGTCATGGCTAACAACATACTATTATAACCAATCACAGCTCCTGTGACAGCAGTTCAAACACCCTACTTTTATTTTATTCATGTAAGTGTTGCAAATGGATGCACAAATATTACACCTATAGTAAGGTTTCCTAAGGCAATAGAGGTTAATCTACCAAAGACAGAAAAAGATGGATGTCATAGATGTTATAATATGTTTAAAGGTAGATTCACTAGCAAGAACCAACCTAAAATGCAAATAGACAACATTTAATGAGACAGGGTGAGGGATGTAAGAAAGAAATGAAAATAATTAAGATAATTACTCTGTGTAATAGAGAGGCAAATCTAATGTAGACTCTATTGACTATATGCTGGGTATGAAAGACCCAGTGTTTGTTTTATTCTGTTTTGTTGGGTAGGTATGTGCTTCTTGCTCAACCAGGTGAGCTATAGCAGTGCCCCAGTCTTTCATTTTAAAGCACACTGTAGTTTTTCAAGGCAGCTGTGTACCACCTCTTATGGGAAATATCACATTTACAGTAACAGTGAATTTGTGGGGGACCATTTACAATAATGGATACAAATTAGATTTCCTGATTCAATTATATGATATATATACATACACACTTTCATATAACCTGTTTATGAAAGTTTAAAGTCTTTATAAACTCTACTCCAAAAATGTCAGGATGCTGTGTAAAGTGTGTATAAAAACAGAATGCAATAATTTGCAAACCTCATAAACCGCCATGGCCTCAGGCAGCGCAGCATTAAAAACAGGCATGACTCTTTGTTGGAAATCACTGCATGCGCTCCCCAACACTTTCAGCAGAACACAGTTCAATGTTCACAAATACAGGTATGCGATCCAGAAACACTGCCACCTTCTGTGGGCTAAAGTTCATTTAAAATGGAGGCAAAAGAAAAACTGTTCTCTGGTTTGATGAATTGAAATATGAAATTTCTTTTGGAAAACATTGAGAGGGGCAGTCAACCTTTTTACGAGTACTCAGTGCAAGAGCCTGCATCTCTGATGGCATAGGGGTACATTTGTGCCTGTGGAAAGAAAGGCACCATCAATGCTTAAAAGTCTACACAGCTTTGAGAGAAACATATGATTGCATCCAGATGATGTATTTTAGGCCTTGCATATTTCAGCAAGCAATACTAAACATCATACTGCATCTATTACAACAGCATGACTTTGTAGTGGACTGGCCTGGCGGTGGTCCAGACCTTTTACCAATGAACATTTGGAATATCACGAAACAAAAAATAAAACAAAGAAAACTGAGGACTGGTGGGGACTTAGAATCCTAGATCAAACAAGAATGGGACAACATTCCTTACCCAAACATCCAGCAAGTGGTCTCCTCATTTCCCAGACATTTATGCACTGTTGTTTACAAAAGAGGGGATGCTACCCATGGGTAAAAATGGCCCAGTGCCAACTTTTTTGAGACATGTTCCTGTGATAAAAACTTTGAGTTGTTTTCCTATATTCTCTTGTGAATAAAATCTGGACTTATGAGAGTGCATTCTGTTTTTAGTTACATTTTACACTCTATTATTGTCATAATAAAACAGCATTGAATGTGCATTTTTAAATGCTAGTCTTGTTTTAAGGATAACAATAATAGCATCATAAAAGTCAGTTTTAAAAGGAAATTACAGAAAGAAGTGTGCTGTGTTCTAAATATAAATATTTAAATTTAAACATTTATTCTGCTTGTATTTATTGTACTTGGATTCTCTATTCTCTTTTATCATTTATAGAATGGTCACCTATCAGATTTTAGCTGATGTAACTTTGGGCTTAATTTACACCCAAAATGGTTTATTTAAAACACCAAGAAGACTCTATATATGATGTAGCAGTGTGATTATCTGCCCCTTTTTAAAAAAAATTTTTTCATGGTGTTTTCATTGGAGTTGAAACGTTTTGAACCTGTAGCATTAAGACCAACAGGACACTGTAATAAATCCAGCGATTAGTGCCATGCCGCTGTGCCTTCAGTGTACCCTGCCTCGATTTTATGACAGCACTGACAGCAAAGCATTGCACCATTTACTTGGGTGTCATCTGGAGGGACCATCTTGTAAACTGTTTACTCCCTTTTGACATTTCTTGCTTTGGCACGCTACTGTACATGCATTAACATATGCACTACCATACGTAAAGGCAGCATTGCTCTAATATTGCTTTGCAGCAGTATGGACCATTTTGAAATAATCTCAATCTCTTGGTCACTTTCATTACCCTCTTCTTCCTGAGCTCACTAAAAAGCAGTGCATTTCTTTGGTGTTGCTTCCCCTCATCCTAAAACCTCTGTTTTTTTTGTCATGAGAGATTTTGTCTCACTCGACTCTCTGTTTTAACTCAGAAAAACAAGTTCCTTCTCATTTGTCAGTGTTCCCTTATCTACAGCCACACCGTGTTCTCCAAGACCTCTCTACAACTCAGGTTACTTAGGTGGGTGTGGGTAGTAAGCAAGGACTCCAATATCAATGACGCCCATTGCATGCTACCACTTCAGAAAGCTCACACCACAGACAATAATAGTCTTACCAGGCAGAGATGATGAAAGAGTTTCTGTGAGATATCCGTTCCTAAACAAACCTACCTAGCTGTAATCTGAAAATTGAAAACAGTTAAGCTCCTTGATGCAGTTCTGTGTGAACATGCTTTAGATAACATATAAAAACTTTGTCCTTGGACTTTGTTAAAGAATGACATCATAGAAGCCGCTACCTGAGCATGATTCACTTGGCTTTCAAATCTAAGACACAGAGTAATTTCTTTCAGCTGAAACCACAATAGCACGGAGCGATTAATTAAATGTGAATTTGTTTTAGAAAAAAATGCTACTTGCAGGTTTTAGCCATATTGACCAAGGAAGTGCTTCTCATTTCCTCCACAGTGGGCAGAACAATATCAACATTGTACCTGCAGACCTCTGTGTGGGATGTTATTGATTACTTTACATCCATTTTGCGTCATGGTTTTTACTAGATAGAGGATATTAATAGTATCAAAGAACTAAATGCTGAATTCCAGTATTTAAATTTAGAAAGGGCTTTGTGTACTCAAAAGATTGCTATAGGGTTCAATATAGCTAAGAACATACTGTCATGTCATGAAATTCATTGGTACAGGGCATGTTAACTACTCTTATTTTCCGAGTTTGCTGAGCACTGAAAATGAAAGGCACATTTTGCTTTTAGTGTCACTTTTAGTGTTACTACTCAGTGGGCATTGCTAGAAGCACATGGCTAAAGGGGACAGAAGAAAAGATGACCTGAAAAACACATATTTTTATCCATGCTGGCGGCACTGGATAAAAGGATGGCAATCACAGTAATGCTACCAGGGTTGTCAGCTCTCATGCTTCTCACATGTGGCACACTTGGGCACATTCAGCTGTTCAAATCTCAGTTCAAGTATGGGGAAGTCTCACCTATTTTCCTGTATTGGTGTGACAGAGGAGGATGCTAGGGAGGGTAAGATGATCTACCATGGTGGCCGATAAAGGATGCAGTCTAAAGGAGAAGTACCAACACTGGTACATAAAGATCACAGACAACACAAAATATTTTGTTAAGCAGCTACAGGCCAAGAGTAACAGTTAATGGAACTGAAACCAACCAACCAACCAACCATTTAGTTTCTTATTTCAGGTTATATTTAAATTCATTATTTGCAGTATTGGCTATTGGTCTTTAATATATACCTTCATGTCTACAATAACTGCCATGATCTGTCATCAGGATCATCTTCAAGATGTCACAAACCATTGTGCTCCTTTTGCTGGTCCCAAGACTGCATCAACAGAGAGATTTGAATCAGGAAGGGCATCTGGTGTAAACTCTTGGCAAATCAAACCTTCAGATCTTATTTTACATATGGCAGACCCTTATTTTACCAGGTTTGTTGCTTTACTTGTCTATATCTGTGTAAAGCAATTAATCTGAATTAATATTTAATATTTATGCCACTCTGTTGACTTATTTAAAATGATAATTACAGGGTAGATTTTGTGCATTCTTTAAAGGTAATGTTATGACTTACAGTAACATGAAATATCTGGCAAAAAAGAGTCCCAGCTGCAACTCTTATCTGTCAAGTATGGAAAGTTTTATATCCAGACAAGAAACTAACATAAGCTCCTCGTCAACTCTTTCGGGTTCATGTTAATTTTGAAAGGAGAAAAAAGGAACTCTTTAATTTTTTATGTTGTCTTGTTGGGTGAAGTATCCTTTAAGTACTCAAACTTAAATGACAAGCTATTTCCTAATGGCAAAACAGCATGACAGTTTCTAATCCCATACTGACCTTTCCTTGGTTCTTTTTTTGAGTGAACGTTTTAGTTCAGCTTTAGTCTCACAGAGAATTTTCTAAGTTGTCATTTGAACAAGCCCAAAAGCTCCTCTGGCCCAGTGGGTAATTATTCTACGATAGGCATAACCAGAAAGTCTTGCTGGTATGAAGCTGAAATCATTTCCAGTAGGACTAACACCGTCAACACATGTATATACTATATATATATATATCTATATTTATAATGTTATTCCTCTACCCCCCCCCCTTTTTGCACATGTCGAGGAGTGTGTCAGGATACATTTCACTGTGTGTTATACTTGTATAACTATGCATGTGACAAATAAAGAACCTTGAAGAATAAAAAGAAAGATACCGCAAAAACAAAAACAAACACACACAAACAAAAACTTTAAAAAGGGAGACTGGATTATGAAATGTGCCACTTGTGCTAACACGGATAGTGTGCTGTATGCATGCCAAGCTCACAGCCATCACAAATCATCAGGTGCTGGGAGGAGTGAGAAAATAGGGAGGTGAAGAAATTGACAGAGGAGTGAGACAGAGCAGGGGAAATGTGAGGAAAAGCTCTCGTGGCAGTCTTCACCCCATCAATGCAAGAGCCACATCCAGCAGTCAGAGTATTATCAGCATAATCCAGCTATCGTTTACACCCACACATTCGCGCCTGGCCGGTAGACACATTATGGATTTACATGGAGGATTAGGTGATGATAGTTTGTGTCAGATAATAATGACAATGGAAATTATGACAAATGCAGCAACTGTGGTTACATTATATAAATGCTGATAAGAAATATATGCAGTAAATATGTGTACAGATTTGATACATGGTAATCATTACGTAACAATGGAACAGGAACAAAAAGCCATCATAAAGGGAAGTTTGCGCATATAATAAAAAAAATACACATACATTTATTTTTTTCCTTTTGGACAAGTATAACCCCTGAGACAAATATAAATGTCCAAAATAAAGTTTGTTATGCTTGTTATGCTTATGCGATAATGGTTATGGTCAAAGGTTTTTGTACTATTGTAAACTGTAAAACACTTCGTTACCTCAAATAACCTACCAAGCAAGCCAGAAGTACCCAGATGCAGAACTTGATAAATTGTTTTTCATTAAACCAGAGAAGTAACTTCAAACAACCATGGGATCCCCCAGCCAAGTAACTCAACATCTAAAATAGAGCTAGCTTAGGCCTATAAAGTTGGGAATATTTGTAAAAAGACATGAAAGCACTAAAAACTAAAGAATATTTCAGATAAAACTAACGCTTGGAAGAAAAAAAACCATTTATATGCGAACCATCTACATCTGATTCAGAAATGAGGGTGAAAAAACAAAACAAACAAGAGTGTTTTGCACAGATTAAGTTACAAGGGAGAGACGGGCGTATGGATAGGGGAAATGAGGAAATTCACTAAATATCAGGATCCAAATGTCAGGGAAGTGAAAAATCTGACTGCTGAAACAGGACAGTGATTAAAAGCATTCCTCAAAATCAAACCGTAATCTATGCTTACATGCTGTGCTCACTACTTCATACAGAGTTTGATGGTAAGTCCAGCTGTTCTGAAGGTAGGGGTCATGGCTCTTCAAAGGTAAGATCGATTAATCCTGACAGGATTAATGGGGAAGAAAAGAATGAAAAATTGACGCTCTGCAACATAAACTAGCATAATTTGCTTACATTTTAGATTCTGTTGACATTTACTACTAACACTCACAGGCATCTGAACTATGACTAGCGAACACTGCTTTTTGCAAGGGGTAACAAGCCAGAAAAGGTGGCACACTTTAATGATGTACTGTATTTGATAAATTTATTTTGTCAACCATTTTCTTCGGGTTGCCCAATTTAGAGCCTATTCCAGCTATCATAGCACAAAAGGTACATTGTGGGTCAGTCGCTACTTTATCGCAGGGCTAACACACAGAGACAGACAACCAATCACACTCAAATTCTCACACACACAGAGTTTAAAATCACCAATCAACCTAACCCCATGCATGTCTTTGGATTATGAGTGGAAACTGTAATACCTGGAAGAACCCTTCCCCTTGTTGGGATAAAGCAGTGTTTTTCAACCTTTTTCTTTCCTGGCATGTCTCCTGATGTAAAAGGAGGGGATTTTTGTTTGGGTTCAACAATAAACCCAAACAATGATCTTTTCTATCCTTGACCAAATAGTTTTGGTGGAAAGTGGAAATGCTCACATATGTTTGGGAATTCTTACATGTGTTGCATTGCACCGAAGGTGTTCTACAAACAGTGAACATCATGGTCCTGGGTCAGTGACCCAGTGTTTTTGGTTGTTGTACTTTTACTTTTGATAGTTGTATGTATTATGACTGTTGTGTTTTGGTTTCCCAGGGTTTAGTTGTGTTCCCTCTGTTTGGTGTCATCCCTGCCTGTGCATCCCCTTTTGTGTAGTAAGGTCTCTGTGTTTAGTTCACATTTCTGAGTCTGTGTCTTTGCGTGTGTGTGTTTCCTGTTTTACTTTGAAGGTCTGTGTCTGATCTCAGTGTGTTCAGTTTACGTTTCCCCACCTCGTCAATTGTGATTTCTCCCAGGTGTGTTTCCCTCCTGTCTCCCATCCCCATGATTACTGCTGTGTGTATTTAAGCCCTGTGTGTTCTCCTGCTTGTTGCTGGTTCGTCTGCGTTATTTGGTATGTTATGGTCTGCGTCTCTCCGTCCGTCATTCTGTGTATTTCCCCATGCCTCCCTGCATCTCCGTTTCTGGTTAGTTTCTGTTAGTTTTTCCCAGTTTAGGTTTTCTTAGTTTCATGTTCACCCTCATCATCTCTGTTGTATCCACTTTTGGTTAGTAAACTCACTTGCACCTTAGCTGCCGCATCTTGGATCCTAAATAATTCACACACGGCTTGCCCCGGCAACCCGTGACAGTGAACATAAAGTACAAAATGTATATAATCAAATGCCAAAAAACAATACTTTTTTTTACTTGTATAGCAAATATTGTTTTAAATGCAGCCAAATTAAAAAGTTGTGAATTATTGGTTTCATAATAAGTGAAAAGAACTGATGAGGCATGTGTAATTTGCCCAATCAATTATGTAATATGGTTGGGGAATTAAAAGTTCAAATGCAATTTCAGAACATGGAGTTTTGGACATTTGGGAAATTGAATTAGTGCTGCTCAGATTATTCCCTCTGCATCTTTCTTAATGGAAAAAATATTAAGAAATTATACAGCAGCTTTCTACAGTCTTCTCGAACAATACGTTTCATCTACTTCCACGCATTGTGAGGGGGCAACAGCTTGCAATTGTAACCAGAAAAAGAAGCTTGTTTTTTCCAAGACAGGAATTGTCAACAGAGGATTGGATTAAAAAAAAGGAAACATTGTTATGTCGCAAACACACTGGCTGCTGCCGTGACGACGGCATGGAAGTAACATCGTTAACCTTCTGCAGAGTGTCGGGAACCAAGAAAATGCCACAGGAAGGCAGTTCAGCAGGCACCCACATCACAGCTGCAGTCTCTCCTTCCACTTACTGCTCAAGAAGGGCCCATTGTGAGCTCCGGAAGAAGAACTGAGTGGGTAATGGTGTGTCATTAAACAACTAGGACACAAACACACACTCATAGACAGATTACTATACTTGTAAGGACCTTCATTGAAACCATTCATCCCCTTAAATCTAAACCACAATATCATGTTCTCACTGGAGGATTTTCTTCATATTTCTGTGATAAAAGAAGAAAACACTAATCTTTTTGCTCCACTCCAAGATAAAGGTACGCACACACACACAAACTCACATAAACACACAGACACAGACCCACACTCGGCCCCAGCTGTTTAAGCGTGCAACCATTTTCGCTTGACCTTCTTTTAGTAGTTGGTCCAGTTGGGAGCAGCATATGCACAGCTGATTTACTGCACATACCTGCAGAGACACACATAGCTGTGCATGTATACATATGTTATAATATGTATGCAGGTGCAGATAGAAGTGAGGGGACAAGTGAGTTAATTAGTACAGGGTAGAGAGGTGGAAAGAAGAGCATAATGTGGATTTGGAGTGGCATGGGGCGCCACAGTGTCATACCAAGAGTGATTAAAACAATGCCTCAGGTCAGCAGTGGAATGGGACGATGGAAGGAATGGAGACAACCAATCACTGTCTGCTAAGAGTGTGCTGACTTTGCCCGCCCCAGTGGTTAAGGAGACACTCCTACAGCCCCCCGGGGTATGTGGCAGCATGTGGCCGATATTTTTAGACCTTTTACACACACGTCTGTGCGCACATTTTTAAACACACACCTCATCAAGCAGGAGTGTGCTATTTGATGAGTGAGCCTCTTTGCTCATCAGTGTATTTGTAAGGCAGTAATTGTATCAGTGTAAATGCATACATGTATGCCTGCTGTGTGGCTCTTTGCTAATTTCTATCAAGTAGGAGAAGATGGAGACGCTACAGCTCATTAAAGGTTTGGAAATGAGTCCAGTTTATTTTAAAAAGATGATGAAAGGCCCATCATATTTGTTAGTTGATGTGTATTTATAAGTGGTATGTGTATTCTAATTGAATAAATTAGGCCAAGTGTGGTCACAGTGCTGTATTAGTGGTGGACAAAATCAAATAGCAATCACACAGTTAACATGGTAAATGGTGGCACTTCAAATAACATGGATATGGAAAGCCGCAGTCGGTTACCACATTTAGGCAGTGTCGTCCTATAAGTGGGAGGTAGGAAGTAGAAAGTTTCAACTCACATCGAGGTGTGCACCACGTGAACCTGAGAGCACAGTGGGAGTTCTGTCTGAGTTGTTGTTTCAGATGAAGCAAAATCTGATTAATAATCCATTAGCAGAAGACGTGCTAGCAGAGACAAATAGCAGATGAGCAACACTTAGGTTAGGCCGAACATACTGAGGTTAGAAAAGCCTGCATGCACAATGTGTTTGTTCCAGCGGATTTGATCTTAGGCAGCCCCTCAGTGAAGAGATATTAAAAAAACAGCAGGAGATGTACTTCAAAAATGTCTGTTTTTGTGATAGAAAATATCTCTGTGGAAAGCTGCAGAACTTGTGTTTGTCTGCATCAATTTATTGATTGACTGTTGATTTATTTAAGAGTTGTTTTTAAAGGTAATGGATCAATTTTGATTAAATTAAAATGATAAATTAGATAGTTATTAGTTATTGCAAATTTAACACAATTTAAATGTCGTTTCTACGGTCAGCAGTGAATAGAATATCCACTGACTGTTGACAACTGATTGATGTGATTTATAGTTATCACCTGTAATAAAGCAGAGTGAAGTGGTGCCAACACGAGCATGTACTCAGCATGAAACAATGGCAGGTTCCCCGTCCTTCACTGAACAAACAGAAATAAACAGCCAACCATGCACTCTTACATAATTTAATAGCTCCAATTAGCATGACATTACGTGACAAGCAGACACAAGTCAACACAGAAAAAGGCACTGCTGCAAATAACAACACTTTACTGAATGAAAAAAAAAAAATGAATGTCCAAATAAGTGTGACAGCTAAGTTTTGAAGAGAAAGCAACAAGGTTGAAAGGGGATTTCAGGACCATGGACAGTTCATTAGTTGGATCAACCACTGATTCAGCACCATGGACAGCTGCGCTGAACTCCTGCCTGCAGGACCACAGGAGGCAGTGTGTACTCACCAGTCACAACACCACAGTCGACCTCCAGCTGGCTCATTACCAGTAAATCTCACTATTCCTGCATCACAACACGTCTTCACATCTCAGCACCACTTGCAGTTGAATTAGTCAAAAAAATTTCTATTTCCAAACATTTTCAATTACATTTCAAAGGAAACTATTGTATCCCTAACCAAAACGTCACATGATTTTCATTCAGAACACTGGCTGTCACTTTGTTTTGTACAGTTATTGATTTGTAACTTTTGTTTTCATTCAGTATTTAGTTGCATTGTCACTGTCAGTCTGGTAAACTTTTGGAAAAGATTATAGTTTGAGGTTAAAGCCCATGACCTTCTTATTCTACTTAACCAATTTCCCTCCTCTAATGGGAAGTAAATAAATAGTCAAGATGTGCAGAAATATTTAAAAGAAAGTTTCCTAAAAAATATATTGTATGGGAATAAAACTTTTAAGTGATAAGCCTGATAGCTGATAACTACAGTTGCTGCCAGAGATTAAAAGAACAAACCACAAGTTCTACTTTTTGCTGCAGCCTTTGCTTGTGGTGAAAACGCTTTTAGATGGATTAAGCACTAAAATCTGTGAGTTGTAGGCTGTGATAAAGGTGGTCCATTGTAAAGACTAGCCAGAGGACAAAGCTACATAGTGTCTTTTAGCGTTTTGGTACACTAATGGACCATTTACCTGTGCCCAGTTATAGTCTTTTACAAAAAATTGCCAACTGACAAGCAATAGCTCAGGGGTTGAGGTTAATAAATTCAAGATCAGCTTGAATCAGTTTGGGATTGTTCGGTCTGCTTGTCAAGCAAAAGAAATGTGTGCAGAGATGTGTGTTCATGCACCTGTTAACATGGGAACTACATGGAATGCATGCAGGCAGTTTTTTTTTTTTTGGCTGCTATCTGTACAGTGGAGGACTACGGAAGCGTAGAGCTGCCACCCAGGCAAAATAAAAAATAGAAGTACATCACGTTATAACGTGAAAAGTTTATTGTTCTAACAAGATACTTTTCATGTTTGTACAAAATACTTTTCACGTTTGAACAACATAATATCACGTTATTACAATATGCATAATTATCACGTTCGTACAATATTGTACGAACGTGATAATTATATTGTACGAACGTGATATTTATATTGTACGAACGTGATATTTATATTGTACGAACGTGATAATTATATTGTACGAACGTGATATTTATGCATATTGTAATAATGTGATATTATGTTGTTCAAACGTGAGAAGTATTTTGTACAAACATGAAAAGTATCTTGTTAGAACAATAAACTTTTCACGTTATAACGTGATATACTTCTATTTTTATTTTGCCTGGGTGGCAGCTCTACGCTTCCGTAGAGGACAACTGTTTTTTTTCTTTGAAAGGGAAGAGGAATATGGCTGTAGTTGCTGTCTCTTTTTAACCAGGCTGCTCTCTGATCTGTAGAGTGCTTGGGCTGCAGTATTTTTGGGGGGCAGAGCATGAGGCCAGTCTGAATTCTGTCCACAAAGAAGCCCAGGTCTGTGAGACCTGGGTGCACTATTGATTGAACTTGTGAGACACCATTTTTAAACGTGAGCAACATACTAAAAGCTGTCAGGTAAGGGAGATAGGTGAAATGAGAGAGAGAGAGAGAGAGAGTGAGAGAGGAGCAAATAGGTGTGGTGCAAGATGAGATGTAGCTCTGCATGCATATTGCTCAATTGCGAGCAAATGTGTGGTAGATTCAGAGAGCAGGGGGCGGACAGAGAAAATGGGAGCTTTGTGTGTATGGGTTTAAAAAAAACAAATGGGTGTAGTGTGAGGGAAATGAAACTTAGGAGGTTGTATAAAGCAGATCATATAATGTATCATACATGTCAGTGGTCCATGAAACAAGAATCCCATTGCAGTGTGAACCACAATGCACAATATGCATGTAAACAGACTGAAGGCTGGCCTGGGTATTTTTAAAAAGAAATGTAACTGTTTTCAGGACATTTCCTCTTAAAACTCACACGTCAATGTTATCAAGGACTACTAAAATCAAAACCGAGAACTGGAAGAGACAACTTTACTGAGCCAAGGTAAACAGATCCCTTTTCTGAAGGCTAGGGAAGGTAACTAAGGGGTCTCCTACTTTGCTGCACTTTACCAGATCAAGTGGAACAAAGAAGAAGAGGGCAGGGCACAGGAGGAAAGGGGAGTCAACGAGCAATAAAATTGAGAACAAAGAGTTGAGTTTTTTTGCAGTGGAAAAATATGAAAGTGTTCTTTCCTGAGAAATCAATTTCACTTCATTGATTTTCTTCCTTTGACATTTTTTTTTTTACTGTCTTTCAGTCAATGACCTCCACACCTTACAAAGGACAACAAATCTTTACCCTGGGGTGTGTGCTATTCTCCAGACACAAAGTGGTTGCAAAAGTGAACACGAGATATGCAGTGCTTTCTAATTAATATGCCATTAACTATTTATTTCCAAGTAGATGTCTTCCTGTTGTGGTGCCCTATTTCTTTGACTTATCACGTGTGTTATGTGCCAACAGCGTTAGTGTGCAATGTGAGCAATAAAGACAACCCTTTTATCTCTCCTTGGGACGGCTTCGCTCAAGTCTTCAGTCAGCCAAGCAGCCAAGTGCGTCAAAGAGCAAGAGCACGGTAACCTAGAATTGATTTTTTTTTTTCTTCAAGAAGAGCAGCAGGTTGCGAAATAAGTGGCTGCAAAATTTATAGAGGTTTACAAATATATCTTTAACCTTGTATGTTACATATCCATCCTAAAGGATTATAAGTATCTTCAGATATTCAGGATTCACATTTCAAAAACACAGAGTCAGGATTCAGTGCAACATGAACTTTAAACATAAACATCCAACATTTATGGTTAAGGTTATATTTTAGCCACAGGTAAAAAAGTAAAAGACATTATGTTTTTCTGTTATAATATTTCAATTTGGAAATGCCAAATGAGTAAAATGCGAATGCAAAGGTGTAGATATGAACCTAACACTGCCCCTAACCCCAGACAGATTGTACGCAAAGAAAAGGAAAACATATACAGAAGGAAACCGTTGTTTTAAATGTATCTGCTGTTGTTCTTTCACATACTGTATGCATTCACTACACACTGACTGATGGTCTCGCAGAGAAAAGTGTTATTTATTCTCTATGCTGGACTGAACAGTATTGAGTTTTGTTATCATTTTGCATGATGGTTCAAATTGTACTCTGTTGTGCTCACTCTCTGGCTTCAGTCTTTTGCTGTAAACACATTTTAAAACAACGCAATTTAAACTAGTGAGATGAAGAAAAACATCTTTTCCCTTCTACACTTTAGTTGCTCAGTTGAAGTATAAAACACTTTGAAAAGTTTGTTCTAAAAAGAAACAGAGGGTTTTACACAGTAATAAAAAAAAACCTTCATCAAATCATTTATAGTGCAACTTTCAAACATCTGTTCTCTTATGCAGTGCGCCTGCTAAGTGCAGTGCTGTGAAAAACTATTTGCACCCTTCTTGATTCCTTGTTTTTTTGCATGTTTGTGACACTTAAATTTTTCAGATCAAACAGGTTTTCATATTACACATAGACAACCCAAGCAAATATAAAATGTAGGTTTAAATGAGTTAATTTAAGGGGAGAAAGCTACTTGATCTTATGTGAGAATGTATGCAAAAAAGTGAGAAATTAATAAGTGGCAAATACTTTTTTCCCTGCACTAGATCTTGTATTTTACTGTGCACCACATTTGCATTTGAAAAACAACTCACTGAATGGCAGATTTTAGAAAAGTCCTTGCAACTCAGCAGTCATCTTGATGAAGCTCTAGGATTTCATTTCAGGTCAACAAGAAGAAACAGCCATAAATACACGATTAATCTTGCAGGCATATACAGAACCATCACTCAAAAACAAACAAAGAGAAAAAAGTTGACGGCTTTGTTGGTAGGGATGGAATTCTTTCTAAACTTTCATTCTATGATCATCTGAGTACCAACTTTCCCCATTATGATAATTGTTGTAATTACAAGAGCTTCTTATGTAACGATCCCAGAAGACACAGCACGACTTTACCTACTGTACCAAACAATAGTGGGATTACACAGGCCAGTTAACAAAGTCAAGACATTTTTGAAAGTTGAAATACATTTTCTGTAAGATGATAATGCTTTTACATGCCGGGGGGAAGTTAGAATAGAAAAGGCGAGTATCTTTTGCATTTTTATAATGCAGTGTCTTTGGCTTGCTTTGGACTCTGATGTTTGTTGTTGCCTGCGGCAAAAAGTACCGCAGGTCTGACACTGGAATTAATAACTCCACTTTCTAATGTTCCCCCCCCTCTCAAAGTGCTGTTTTTATTTTTTGCTTCCCATAGGTTCATAGAACCTTGAATTTGACATTATGAAGCCTCATAAGCTGCTCCACTTGGGTTCACTTATCTATCTTTCCTTTTTTACTAATGGTTTTTCTCAATAGTGTGTGGTGAGAAAAGAGGACACATGGAAATCAGGGGCGATTTTAGCCCATTTTTGGGGGTGCTTCAGCACCCCCAAAATGAATCAAAGCACCCCCAAAGATTTCTTACTTTTTTTGGACAATATTTGCTGTCTGTGTGACACACTGCTAAAAATATAAAAACCATACAGTACTTGGTTGAAACATAACATTTTAACAACAAAAGTATAGATACCCCCCCCCTCCCAAAATGGTTTGTTCCAGCTCGGCTCTCCCTTACTCTGGCTCTAGCTCTGTTGCTGCCAGAGCGGCAGCAGACGCAGCGGAGCGGAGGTGTGAGTACCTGGCTTAAAACAGGACATATTAGCTGCATTTAACCTTCAGTTACTCTTTATATAGTTAGGTAGCAGTCAGGCCATGTTTCTTTTTAGCTGAAAAACATTACACCAGGTAACCTGCAGTGTTGAAAACATGTTTTCCGACAATGTTTGCTGCCCTACAATCCGTCCTACTCTGTAGTAAAATCAGCGACATTTGACCGTCCTGTTGCTCCCGCTGAAATGTATACAGCATATTTAAAATCTAAAACTAAAAATTGTCCGTAGCCTACTGTTGTTACCACTGTCCTGTTTGAAATGGATACTAACTAGCTAACTGACTGGATGCCCATTAACCTTAAAACTACGGTTGTGTGTGTGTGTGTGTGTGCGTGCGTGTGCGTGTGCGTGTGTGTGCGTGTGTGCGTGTGTGTGCGTGTGTGCGTGTGTGTGTGTGTGTGTGTATGTGTGTATGTGTTTGTGTACAGAGAGACAGCCAGGTTCATAAGGGATATAAGGAAGTTTTTTCAAAAAAAGGAGCAACATTCAGGTAAAAGTGTAAGAACAAATGATCCATCAATAAAGGATAATGTTGGATCAGTGTTTCAATATTTATATCTTTTATTAGATGTTCATGTGGTTTGGTTATTTGCCTTTTGGTTGAAAGTACACTGAGAGAGGACTTTTTGTTAGTGATCTTAATAGTATTTTTTCATATTAATGTAATTTTTCATCTAATTGAATCCAATCTATTTGTGTATGATTGTCAGTCCAAAGAGGGAGAGAGGGAAGAGGGAACGTCAGGAGAAAGTACAAGGTCAGGAAGAACCAGGTAAGAAAACAGACAGGGAACAGTGACAGGCAAAACTGAAACTATTAAACTGACAAAGAGAAAAAACCTGATTTTACTCACACAGTCAGGAAGTTGTGTCCTCCCTATATTAAAGCTGCTATACAGAAGCTGCAAAACAAACTGGGTTGAAACATTTTTGACCCTCTTTAACAACATTCCAACATAACATTATCATTGATTGGGGAGATTAAAATTAATGATATATTTTTATGTGGTTCAGCCACAACTCTACTAAAACCTCAGCCAGTAATAGGTAGGCCAACTTTTGGACCGTCCAGTTGTCTGTATGACTGCTGCAGTACAGTATCAGAAAGTGCCAAACAGCCCTGGTGGAGTGAGGAGCTGTAAAGAGAAGCAGATGCTCTGTTTATATTCTAAAAGTGTTTTAAGCTTGTTTCAAAGATTCTGTACAGCAGCTTTAAATGTTTTCCAAAAGCACACATACACTTATCAGTGTTTCTCAAACTTTTTACAGTGTGTACCACCTGAGAAAAATGTCAAGCTCTCCCAAGTACCACTATGAAAGCATGAAACTCATAAATCTTACAACACAAAATTAGTATTATTAAATTAGTAAAATTAGTATCTGCAGTAAAGATTTTTATTTGTAATAATTTATTCTGTTTTGGGAGTGTTTTTTATGTATCTGTATTATATTATACACACACATTAAAAGTGAATCTCTGTCCAAATGCACTCAGTTTACTTCTTACTCACTATGAGCATCATTCATTATCCTCCCCCAGTAATTAAGGTTAGGATATGTATTTTTTTTTTATCCCAATCCATTCTTCTTTAGCAGCATTTAAATAACCTTGATCAGATTTGATGGTTTTGTTACAGACTTTTCAAAAAAAGTGTTTTGCTTTTCTTTCTCAAATGTGGGGATTAAATTGTGTTAAAATGTACAAAACAGTGATGTCATGTTTTGTGACGAGGACCCAGGCACAGAGAGACTTGTTGAATTTAAGAATCTTATGATTTAAGAAAGAAATTTGCAGACTTGCACAGAGATGGTAAATTATGATGACTGATAACGGAGATGAAGACAACAGACGATGAGGACAGGGAGGAACAGGGGTTTAAATGCACCAAGGAGACAGTCAGAGAGAACTTGGGACAACTGGAGACATTTAAGGATGCAGGGACTGACAGAGACGGGGAAGAAGTCTCATCGTGACGTGTAAAGTTTATCTTGCCTGGCTGGGCAGCTCTCTGGGTGCTCAGCACCCCCAAAGCTCTAATCCTAGAATCGCCCCTGATGGAAATTAAAGACATTCAAAATCTGAATAATTTGCCTTCGGCTTCACTGACTTATGAGTTTACATCACTTTTATATGCCACTGGAGAAGAATCCATATATAGGGATGTAACATGTCTGACGGACTGACAAGTCATCAGTGAACTGTGAGCTCAGGTTCTCACTGATTGATCATCTAATTTCTAGTTTCTTGGTTTGACCCACTTTGAAATATGCACTCAGCGGTATATTTATGCAGGAGAGAGCCGCCAGAGAGAAAAACTGCCCCACTGGCTTGATTTTGAGGCCCTCAGATTTCATTCTCAAGGATCGATTAAGCTTCCTTTTTACCTCTCACCACCTGGTGGGAGGCTAAGAATGAGTGCTTAGCTTATCATCCAGTTTTCTGAGCCAAACCTTTGCTTGGAAACAGCGAAGGTTCTCATTCACATCCTGACTGAGGTAAATATGCAGGTCGCTCTGTTTTGCACAGAATTTCTGATTTTCTCAGGAAGGAACTGCCAGCACTCCGGCTCGCTGTTGCACTGATAAAAGGGAATAAAATGCATAGAGATGCATAGAATGAGGAATCTGGATTACAAGAGTTGTTCAGATCTGTTTGCCCTAGGTGGGAGATGTTTGGACAGAAGTGAATGGCAAGCAACAAGGACAGATGGAGAAGATTTGAGCAGCAAAACAGAAATATGATGTAAACATTAGATAATAACAAATGCTCACACAGAAAGGTGATAGCCCTACATATTTACATGTGCTTATGTGATACTATAAGGTATTGTGGCTTGAATGTCCTGGGAGGTGGTTGATAGCAAACATTTTGAGTTTGCAGAGGTGAGTAGTTTACAGTGGTCTCTTTGACAAAATGCAACAACAAAATGCAGCAGGCATCACTTTTCTTCATCTGAAGAACTCTCAGTATATGTTGAACTATTAGTTCACACCCAGTTACTAGCCAGTACCAGTAACTAAAGCCAGTAAACCTAGAAATCAACATGAACATCTGAGACTCACAAAACACTCACTAAACCATCACTAGATCATTTACATGGCTCCCTATTAATATAAATACTTCCAGGAAATTATTTCATATTCTATTGAACAACAGAAAACCCCTCCGTTTAGTTTAGCCCAGTGATGTCAAACATAATATAACTAACAAGTTGGGAATGGATGAGCTCCTTCTTATGCGCTTGATCTACATGGAGCAAAGAGACAGAGGTAAGTATGAACAAAAGAACAAACAATATTTAAACCTTCCAGTTAATAAAAGAAAATGGGGCAAACTATGACTGTGTATTTGCCTTAACCTGTTAAATTGCTTTGATGTTAACTGTAACATAATGCTAACATAATGCTAGCAATGTTACCTCAGACAGACCAAATCACAGAAAATAAGCATGTAAAAATGTATAGTAATCAGTCAAAGTAACATTTAGGGCACAAGTGCAAAAGTGCACACTCACATTGTCACAGATATTGGTTAATTCTGAAATGTATAATTAAAGGTTCTTTTAAGGTTAGATATTCAGATGCGTAAGAGACCCACACACACCCATAATTCAGAATAATGTTTAGGAATTAACAACTGTTTGCACATTAACATGAAACTTTAAAGTCTGTGGCAAATGTGGATGCAAATGTTAGCTGTGCTATTTTGCTCAAGGTATAACTGCACATAAATTATTAGCTGTAAAATCAAAAAAATAATAATGACTATGGGTGAAGGCGTATGGCAGCTTTAATAGCTTTGTAAAAAAAAAGTGCAATTTAGGCTAAAAGCAAAAGTCAGCAAGCTTATATTTTGAAAGGGGATTACACATATAAAAGCATGGTAATCTTTAACAGGAAGAATATTCAGTATTCATGTTATGCTCAAATTCTTAAATTCTAGTGTTCTAAATATCACCACAATGGAATGAGAAAAAGCCGCATGTATAAAATGTGTCTGCAGAAATCCCGACTGGAACTCAGCAGGATGTTATTTCAGGTCAGCAAGACAAAACAGGCACAATACCTGCTTAGTCTCGCAAGCATATATAGAACCATGACTGAAATTTGATTTAATAAACAAACAAATAAAAAAATAAAATAAAAAGTTTGGTAACTGAAGGCTTAAATCGCTTTTCCACCACAAAGTTATACTGAGAATGCTCATGTTTGTGCAAAATTTATAGGTTAGTCCAGAGTGCCAGCAGCTGTCTGTGTGATCACATGACTGTTCATCTGGCTGGCTCATGCTCAGATTCTTAAACTCTAGTGCCCCAATCACTACAATGGAGTGAAAAAAGCAGCATGTATTTGTCTGAAGAATTTCCTACAGCGCCTAATGCAGTGAATCCCAAAGCATACCATTTACAGTTAGCATAAGTTATCAAATCCCTCTTAACGTACAGGGCATTGACTATTTCCTATATAAGGAGCAGTGAAGAGTTTTTATAAGTGGACATAAATTGGGTTTTTCAGTTGATACAAAAACCAAAGACTTGTAACTGAATGTGTTCCAATGCATTGTTATTTTTGTTTTATCTACTTACTGCCTATTGTGTGTTGTGTTATGACTGTCACTAATAAATACTTAACTGCCCACTCTCCCAGAAATATTTCTCTCTAGGGCACTGCTTTTGATTATTGCATAAAACCCCAAAAGGAACTTGAGTCAATCAAACACGTAATTTTTTCTTCTTAGCCAGAACTAAATCTATAAATTATAGACAGCACAATAAAAACATTTAGGTCATGCATTTCAAGAACCAGCCCTCTCAACGACAGTGAAGCCACTGAATTTCTGCTCTAAAATCTCAATTACCATTTATAAAACTGGGTCAAGCAAAAAAGGGTCACATGCCAGGCACTTTGAAAAAAATCTAATTTGTGGAGGCCTCCTCATGTCAGAATCTGCTGTAACAGTGTCAAACTGCCAATATTACCGTGTGCTCGCAGTGGTGCTACAGAGAAGAAAACACATGCACAGTTGGTGGAGGCATGCCTATTAAATCCAACTCCTTCCTATACCGACTTCCTTGTCTGAAGTAGTAGCCAGCCAGAGGAAAGACGTGCTGGGAGGAAAAGGCTCCCCGTGGTAGATCTTGGCTAAGTTGATTACAGCTCAACCTACTTATGTACATAAAAACACGGACTCAAGTTTGGAGCAAGCAACAGTAAGCCCGAAATGTTCATGTGCAATTGTGGAAGAAAACGATGGCCTCATTCATGTCTTGTGATGGACCCAGGGGCAGCCTCTCTTCACACACCACTACATTTTTTTGGTGGATAACATCAATGCGTATGTGCCAACGCAGACAGATGGAGGAGGAACGAGAGGACGATGGGTAGAGGAAAAAGAAACAGAGAGAGAGAGAAGCTAATCGTAGGAGGCTGGCTCATGGGGTTGCTGCTGTCTGCCTTTGCTGGCAAACACATTTGTCCTGATGGGAAGGTAAAAGACTGGCAAAAGAAGGCAGAACGAAGCCTGTTGGTTGTGGTTACCAGGCAGCAGTGATTTGATTTCATGGGCATTCAACAAATGGTAAGAGGGGAGTTTCAACAGAGGCTGTGGAGTTTTACAGGCTTTGGAAAACAAAGGAGGAATTGCTCATCGATGCTCATAACTGAAGCTCAAACTTTGTTTTCTTAATGATTGAGGATCCTTTTGTAACAGTACAACAAAAACACAGTCATAAAATGTCTCATTTTAGTGTCTTTGCAGGCAGCACGTGAACGAGATCTGTTTGTGCAATTGCTTGCTGCAATAAATCCCTGAGAAACAAGCTAATTATTTGCTAGCTTTTATTGTGCAGTAGTGATGCCATAATAGAAATATAATTTCTGGAAGATGATGCAGATAAACAATAAACTTCTTGTAGCGACACTAAAGATAAACTATTGATTATTGCAGACGGTCGTGGTTTGCATTTCACAGTTAATTTTCTTTCCCACCATGTTCTTGAATAATTTACTGAACAAACGGACCATATGTTTGTAAAAATCTTAAGCCAATAAAATGTGAAACACTGCTTAGGAAACAATCTCTCCATACATAAAGTTTATGCTGTGCCAGTAATGAGCTAGTCCAACTTTTTCACCTTTGACCCAGTGGACTGGGATACTGTTTAGACACATCAAACAATCTAATTACTCGAGAAGCTTTATCAGGGCTGAACACAACTGCAATATGTTCTCTCGGCTTCCCACTTGTCCATAACTCATGTTAAATTATCTCAGATTGAGATGAAGTATTTCCCTGACAGATGTCAGTCTAATTGAGTGTTACAGCTCCAGTTGGTGGGGTTGCTGCTTGGCCCTGTGCCTATCTCTGCTTCGATGCCTTGCGTGACGTTGCAAAGTGCTCGACTCAGATACACACAGTGTCTTTGTCTTATTTGGTTTCTTCTAGATGCATCAGCCTCTAACAGTTTCTCACAACAGTTAATGGTTGAGCATCTCCTGGATGCTCTGTGTTGCACATATTTTGTATGGATGCGACTACAGTGCATCTGCTGTCACCACACTCATCACTGTCCACTGATCCGATTACTGTGTCGAACTCCACAAATGCCAGTATTGCTGGTGTATCTATTAGATCCTATCAGGAACCATTTTCATCACACACACTAGAGTTCCACAGAGTGATGCCATTCATAGCACAGCATTTGTTGCATTTTCACGATATACATATGGCTGATTTCAGCAACGGCTCCTCTTTTTTGTTTATTATGACCAACTGTCTGCACATCTGATATTGATCCAAGGTGATTTGTAGCCAAGTTTTCCAGGAATGTCTTGAACATGTGTTGTTGGTCTTGAGTCTAACCTGATGCTTAAAAACATGTTTATCAGAAATGTTTGAAAGTTGCCATTATAGCACATAATTACTTTTCATGCAAATTTAGCTGAGGCATAAAATGGCATCCTTAGCACTCCCTTTGTTCTATGTTTTGGTCGCTCATCTTGCTGAGCATGCATGGTAATGCATTTCTTTATTGGACTGGGCTGCTTTTATTAGGCACTTTCTCCGCTTTCTCAATGAGTTGGAATTTGTGTGTGAGTCTTTTTTTTCTCAACAATTTGGCTATTAACATATACACTCAAAGTACTTTAAGCATGATATATCTTCCTCTGCGGCAAAGTCTGGTTTCCAGTATTGCAAAATATGATTAAAAAGAAATAATTACATTTTTTGTCTATACAAAGACCAAGGCTGATAAACAGCACAAGTGTGCTACTGAAAATGTTATTGAACAATATAATTGAACTTTTCTTCAATATTACTAAAAATAGTTCCCAGCTCTTGCTGGAAATTTGTAGTGACCCATTTTTAAGGATTCACACTGATCAACCTTAGCGTTGTTGTAAACCAAGCCCACTCCCCATGGAAGTGGCCTATTCCAACAGGATGATGTGCCCAGAAAAACTGCACAGCAATAACTCAATCAACTCATTATAGAGCACCAGCTCAAATCCAAATCCAAATGAGTATCTGTGGGATGCACTGGAATACTGGCAGTGGGTACTTTGGGTCTTCTGGATTGTGGAGCAGGGCCACTGTGGATTAAACTCTACAGGACACTGCCAGAGTTTATGTGTCAGTACTGTGATGGAAGTTAACTGTTGCATGAAGAGGCTCTACAGGAAAATAGGCAAGTGGTTCTGATGTGACCAAACTTTTCCATCTTCAAAATGAATGAAATAGCTTGACAACATGAGTGTCACTAATAGGAACAAACATACAGTATGTGCCCTTCACCAGATGTTGTTGATAAATCCCCTTTGATTGATATACAGTAAATGTTTATAATTTTAATTCATGGCCAAATTTCATAAACAATTCTTTCAGGTTTGTCTGAAGATGTCAAAATATTTGTCACTTGTCACTGCAGATGGATAATAACAATGCACACAATAACAGTGTGCGAGTCTGTTCCAGGGTCATGATGTTGTGCATGCTGGCTCACCATCATTTTACTTGTACAGTTTTAATAATAACAAATTTGTTTTAGTTGTGCTTCTTGTTCAATGAGAAGCGCACCTATTTTTCATCACAGTGATGCATTCATGGACATATTTTTCTCTAATTATAGGGGTCTAAATTGCTGAAAAGAGGTCCCAGGGGGCACACACAGCAAACAGCCAGACAATCAGGCAGATTGTAAACAAAACTTATTAGGAAGAAGGACAATTACCAGTTATTCATCCGTTGCCTGTTTACAGGCCAAACTTTCTGACTCAAACTTGACTTACTTTATGTATTCACATGCAATTTTTTCTGTGCAATGAGGGCCTGTTATCGTATGCTGAAAATTATTATAAAGAGACCTAATAAAGCTGCTGGAGCCTATTTTGCCTCAGTCACAGCACAATTCTGCAGTTTCAGGAATCGATAATCGTCTCCACTCTGTGTATGTAATATCATATATATTTGTTGTTTTGATGAGCTGATCTCATCATTGGACTCTGTTCATCATAGAATTCCATTCTTCAAACCACAATTACAACATCTAGACGAAGACATTGTAGAAGACTCGAATGGTTTAACCTCTCAGCATTCACTCCCAAGATTACAAGCCTAATGTTTGGCTGCTGTGTTTTAATCTTCTCACTCTGAATCAAATTTGTCAAACAATGTATCACCGAAAGCACAAAGCCACATGGTTTAAATGGTGTAAATCATTCGGAGACTAAAGCAACAACAGTGCATATGCAGCAAAATAGTATTTTTTAACTTTCTCATCTCTAGGGAGATATACTTGTTGAATCATCATGCTCTGTATAGTATATTCCTGTGTGCGTTTGCTTCTAAGCTTCATTAAAAAAAGTTTTTAGTGAAAAAAATGGGGGGCGGGGGATGCTGAGCAGTGGTTCTCTCCTTACTGGGAAAACTCAGTCTGTTGTTGCTGATGGCATTCAGACCTACCATCATTAGTGGATTGCCACAGGACAATAAAAACATCATCTTTCCTGTTCAGTATTTCAGTATCCTTTTTTTCCCCCTTTTTTGGCATATGACACAATTTTTTTTGCCCGCGGCTCCACCTTAGGCCTGTCTCCGAATTGTCTTCAGTCTGCATTGGATGATTTCCATTTATCACTAAATAACCACAGGCTTGCTTCCTCCAACTCCACCAGTGATTCTGGCTATCCAACCATCAAAGCACTGCTCATGCTGAGACTGTCATTCAAGATCTGAGTCTAACTTTTTATTAAATAATTCAAGCCAGATTTTTTAGTTTCCTATAGATTCCTTTTTTAAAACCTTAAAATGACCCAATCCAGCATCTACCTTACCTCAGATGTCATTATCCCCCTCCACTCACCACCCTAACCTTGGCAGAAGTGGATTCAGTTCACAGTTGGAAGCCTACTGAGAATCCCTAGAACTGGCATTGTGTACTATTTGTGGATTTATCTCCCATGTCCCTGGACACGCGCTACCGGATATAGTCAACAATAAGAAAGAATGGTGATTCAGCCTGGCTAATGCCTCAGGGCATCAGAGACAGCAGATTTTAGCCATCTATGATCTCCTCCTTCTGTAACACCAGGCTGACAACTACCTGCACCAACCTCTCACAGACAACTGTCAGTGCCGTACAAAGTATAATTTGATTTGAATAGGCACCTGCTTTGAAATGAGATAATAAAAGAATAAGTCCTAATGCATTTGAGGTGAAAAAAATTGAGGTGACACATCACATACAATCTAAATGCTAGGTGACAGGTGGCTCTGGGATAAATGGTGAAGGTTTCTATTCTCCTGTGGACGTCTGGACAGCGCACATTTGACAGGTAGCAAAAGGCTCTCATTATTTTTGGCCTAGTAATCTTTGCCTGCTGGTCGGACACAAATTCAAGTCTACCATTTATGACAGGAAATGAAAACTGCAGCAGAATTGGAATTCCACTTGAAAATATCCTTCTGATTGAAGTATGAAAATGTAACTGCATTTTATAAGACACAGTAAGAAGAGGCGGGGTGCATATGGTGGGGCGGGGGTGGTTGGGGGGTCAATTTGCTTGGAAAATAAGCATATAACCTTTACCGTAAGAGAAAACTACCATATTGCTTTTTGTGACCAGTTCGATGTGAGCAATGTCCTGATCTTTTACACTCCATGAGGAATATAGGAAAATGCTCCTTTTACTAAACTTTTGAATCTGACATGGAAATCATTTCTTATTGATTTCATGTCTTGGCTTCACTTGTCTGGTCACTGGAAGCATTGCAAACATGACACAAGATGATAAAATGTATCTTTTTTTGTGCAAACACAAATAAATTGCACTTTCCTGTGTAGCAGTGGACTGGTTGTTTAGAGGATGTATTTCCTTTTTTTGCAGTACAGACCTGCAGGTTACAACCCAAACCAGCTTCCTCACCTATGATCTGTTATTATATGTCAAATAAATGCATTATTAGTCCAGGGGTAATAATGTGGTACCACTAAAAATTAGTTAGTTAGTAATGCAAGGGGAACAAAGCTCAAGGATGTAGTCAAATTTGGAGCCATACTCACGTGATCCATTTGAGGTGCAGCAACTGAGGCGCTTCCATGTTGGCTTAATATTTTAGCCTCATGGGTTGTCTCTTGATCACAACATGACTTAATGAATAAAATCATTATGTATAATGTTTCATGAAACAATATACATTACTTATTATGTAGAGAGTACTTAAAACATTTGCCAGGGCTGTGTCCAAATAAAGCAGAAATTAGTATTAAGAGGCTCATTGAGATACAGTTGGTGGTGTTATTTATCCAGTCTGGTGCCATTAAACTATTCAAGAAGTTGGCGGGAC
This sequence comes from Oreochromis niloticus, assembly GCF_001858045.2. NCBI lineage: Eukaryota > Metazoa > Chordata > Actinopteri > Cichliformes > Cichlidae > Oreochromis > Oreochromis niloticus. Next base: position 24,268,037 of record NC_031983.2, on the reverse strand, counting down.
ATGATTGAAGAACACTATTCAAGCCTGAAATAGTGAAAACCCATATATAAATAAGAACATTGAGGAAGTTCTCCTCATTGCTTTACACAGATCGGATTTGCACCAAACTTTGGCACATTTTGCATTTATCAGCTTCAGATTTTACACCTCATACCGGTAAGTTTTTATAGTTTGGAGTCTGCTATTGACTTTCACTTCTCTTCCCAAATTGAAAATGCCCTGTGTGTCAGCTCTTGAGTTGTGTAATTGCTTGTGACACCATAACCACAGTGCCCAGTGGCAACGACATTGCACCAATCAAATTAACACAGTAAGCAGAGGGGACACTAAACTTGAAATTCTTGTTTTTGGCAATCAGGTTAGCGAACAACTCAAAACACAAGTGCATTTGAATAGAAGTTCTATGGAGTGACACAACTGATTAATACATCTGCATGACAGTAGTAGTTTTTGTATTTTACGCCTAGGATCTTCTCCCTGTGTTATATCAATCTAATTCTTAATACAATCATAGCAATTGTGTTATTCGGTCCAACTTTTACACTGCATGCTGTGTTTAATAGCTACGGACAGAAACAACCAACTAGTGCCACAATATCTCAGCTACACAACAATCTGTTGGGATATAAAAGTAATACAATCATGTGGGTGGCTGCACAGCACTCACAGTCTTATCTACAATACGGAGAATCCATTTGGTATATTGCCCCGTCCCTCCCTCTGCTGCCCTGTCTTTGACCTTGTCATATAATTGAGTGGTGCCGTCTTGTCATTTAGATTTGGACAACATCTGTCTTTTATGGTGCCGCTGCCTGGCTATGTTGAGTAATCTCACATCTTTGAGTGCTTGTGTCATCCACCTGACTGCCTTTGGTAACATCACTGTGGGACAGTGGAAAAAATGATCTTACAGCAGCAGTGACTCCCACACTAGCATGAAAACAAAGGATCTCCATCCAAGTCAAGTGCAGAGGAGGAAGCTTCCTCCTAATATTATTCAATAATTGTTATTTAAAGGCATTAGGAGCAGTGGTGTAAATTCAGTCAATTTTTCATGTAACTGTTTTGTGAGTAGGTGATAAAAACCAACCATCCACACAACTGAGCCGATAATAGCCCAAGTAATTTGCTAACACTGAGACAGAATATAAAATTCTCCTATTTTACAAGATTTTTTTTTCAGGACAAAATGTGTGCGTAGATTATCTAATGCTTCACTTCAGTAGAGACTTTAAGACATCTTTGGAACTTTTTACATGTCTCAAAAGCCGGAAAGCCAACTGTGCAATGACTCAGAGACGGCAGAATCCAGAGGCCAGGATAAGAGAAAAAAACCCAAACAAGTTTCTTACAACAGCCCATCTCTTGCCAAGAAAATCTGCTTCTGCCCTTGACTTTTGCACAACAATTAGTCTTTAATAAATATAAATGACTTTGGCTTGCCTCAGGAAATAACCATCCCTAAAATTAACCTCAGTGTAGTAAAATCAGACAGACCCAGCCTGTCACATCTTTGCTCTGCTTTAGAGTCAAAAGCTCTTGTGAAAAGATTTTGTTTATTATTCAAATATGCTTTGCTTGTAACTGTGTAAACTTCTGAATGATATGCTGTGATTGTGTAAACTCTGAATGACGATTCACCCTGATAAACATGAAGCTTTGCCTATGCTTATCATATGCCTGTGAAGACAAGTTCCTGTGTAAAGAGGAACGGAAAGTTCCACTTAAGCAGACGTTCAGTATAGTACGGACAGAATGTTTAGTAAGATATGCATTTGTCAGTTAAGCAATCTATATTCTGAGAACAGGCGGAGACTGCCTCCGTCTGCTGTGTAACCTACATGCCTATATAAACTGCAATAAAGAAGAGTACTGGTGTGACTGTCTCTTCAGACGCTCACCCCATGTACATGTGATTTTTATATTGTCTCATTGTGTCTCTGTTTTACTTTGGCAGCCTTCTATTTGGGAATTTTCCCCTAACATTTCTTGGTCCTTCGAAGCCGGATGAGACGGCCTATTTAAAGCAGCTCTCACAGAAAGCGCCTCACCAGGTCCCGTCGGTGCGAGAAGCCCACGTTGAAGTCTGCCGGCAGCTCACATACTAGGTGTGTGATAAAACCCAAGAGCGTGAATTCGGGTCTTGGTCAACGTTTTACAAGCGGTCCGCACCGTCGGGGCTGATCAGGTGCATCTGAAGAAACCAGCGCCAAGGTAGGACAGACTACTTTGAGATAATAAAGGTTTGCGCAAAAACGAAAACGAAACTTAAAAGAAATAGACTAGTCCAAGAGAGACTGGAAGCATTAAGCTCGTCTTGAGGACTGGTAGTCAGCTCGCCCGCAGAGGGTTGGAAGCACTAAAATAAAGATTGAGCTCGTCATAAGTGATTGGTAGCTCCCGAAAGGGTAAAATAGGCCTAGCTCGCCCACAGTGGCTGGAAGCAGTACGCTCGCCTTAAGAGGCTGGTAGCGTGAACGCGCGTTAAAACTGTCTGTCTTTTATTGTCTTTTTTGGTGGAATAAGTTGATTTCTACAGCACAATAAGGAGGCTGAACTATTCCACTGATTTGTTTACTGTCGGTTGCTGAAGTACTGGTGAATCGAGAGGAAGGTCGTGTTTTATCACGTAAAGGTGACACCGCTTTCAAGAATAGCTGAAAGTAGAAGGGCGTGTCAGCCACCTCTCTCTGTTCTCGTGCCAGTGAAAGCGCCGCAGGTGTGTGTGTATTACTAAGCGCTAAATACATAAAGAAGTAAATAAAATAAGTAGAAATAAACATATAAAACAAATAAGAAAATGGGAAATAAAGCAACAAAACTCACTGCTGACGAGCAGTGGCTAGAAAAGAAATGTCTAGGCGCCGGACAAATTAGTGCATATAGATGGAGAAATCCAAAGAAAACTAAATGTCCCACGTGGGAGGGAAAATGCATTAACTAAATTATAAGAAACCCTCCAAGCAGAAATAAATACTGAAAAGGAAGCTAAAAAGAAATCAAAGCATACACAAGAGTTGTAATATTTTAAAGCATGGAAAGTGGAATAAACAAAAGGTTAAATTAAGGTTAACTTAAATTAAAGCAATGAAACAAAATTGGGAAGACAACCAAGCTGAATGAATAGGATGCGTGAAACCAGATAATTCACACAAAATATATCAAATAAAAAAGAGAGATGCATAAGGTGTATTAAGGCTGTGTCATTGTTCAGCCAAGGAAAATGTCTCCAGCTTGGGAAGGTGTGAAGCTGCAGGTTCACACAAACCCGTGATGGTTACATAATAAAATATAAACTAATATACTATTGTATATTAGTAGTAAAGTAGTGTATTGTGATATACTATTGCTGTTATAAAAAAGGAAAAACAATACAATGATAACATTAATAATGACATACTATTAATAGGAAAAGGCACCTCAGTCAGTTATGATGTGAGGTGGAAGATTATTAAAAGTAGTCTGATTCAAGCTTAAGGTTTGCTCAAACTCAGTACAATGATATAGGAAATGAAGAAAATAAGGAAATAACTACACTAATCAGGTGCATAGAGACACTTGACCTGCTTGTAAACCTGTCATCTTAGATGAGACTTTGTTAAGATGAAGAGCAAACCTATACTAACAACTAATAAGCCAAACCCTGTATACAACAGCTAAAGCTACCGGTTTGAGAAGCTGAATAAAATGAATTAAATATGTGGACACTACCAAGCTGATGAGCAAGTTACACATAATGATTAGGCATATGATTTACTAATGCAGATGTAATAACTTTATCCTAAAATTCAAGGAGAACAAACAAGAACAACATCTTCAGTTATGTCTTGTTGTTGTTCTCTGTGCAGTGTGCTGAGTTTTGTTTTTTGTTTCTTTTGTTTTTTGAAATGTTGCTTGAGTGATGAGTACTGTAACTTCTGAAGTAGCTCTCACCATGTGTCCTTGATGATGATAAGTCCAGAGCCAGCTGAGAGCTGGGTTATCTGTTTTGTTTTATGTGACAAGGCTGAGAGATTAAAACTTAGGTTCTTGTTTTGAAAGAAAAAAAAAAGGAGAGGTTTTGTGTTTCTCAGCCAAGAACAACTACAATTTCATTTTCTGTTTTGAGACAGGATAATAATAATAATAATAATGAAACAAAGAGTGATGTTTTGTTTAAGTGTTGAAGCAGGCTAATACTGCAACATATTGTCTAGTGCATGATCTGCGAGCAATATATGAAATCATCTTATTTATCTTTAAATAAACTCCAATTATGGAGACCTGAAGTCACATGCTTAGGGCACACCCTCAGGTGAAGGCAGAAAGCTACTAAACAAAGAAAAGAAGCTATACAAAATGCGCCACAGCCACAAAACTAAGTATTCACATTCTTTCTGACTCTTTGTGAGCCTGAGTTATGACCTTGGCTCCCTGTTTTTCTGCTTTCACCAAGGGTGGGGGTGACGCTCCCGTGGCATGTGCTCTGTTCTCTTTACTATCACAAAGAAAAACAAAAAGAGAGAGGCCCCTACTGTCTGAATACAATATTCTCTTCATAACTCGGCAGTATGAAATGTCATGAAACAGTGTAACTCACTCACAGTAAATCAGCAGTAAATCAGCAGTATAGGATAATACAAACCTATCTAATAAATCTAATGATTTCCACATTCTTTTAACTCAGAAGTGTGATGCAAACTAAAACTACATACTGATTACACAAGAAGTATGATGTGGCCTACAGCAGTATCATGATTCACTCATTTTGATTACAGGTATAATGTAATATATGACAGCATAATAATCTCACAACTGCTACAAGCACATTTGCCTTTCTTAACACACGCGAGTGAAAGGCAACTGTTAAGAAAATGCCCTTTTGGGTGAGACAGGCCCAGAGGCCCTGCATGCAAGCGTACTAACACACATACATGCAATGAAGAGCAGCTTACACTAGAGCACACACTATATGTGCGCCTCTATATCTCACATTGGTGTTAAAACAGGAAAAACTTAATAGTTTTGTTATCAACTGCTGAATTTACCCACTACTGACATTTAACTCTCCAGCTTGCAGGAAACGTTTGTGAAAACAGAGAAGGAAAAATAAAGACACAGAGAGAGTCTGGTATGACCAAGCAGTGACCAGACAATAAATTTAGTTGGTAATACAATAAATTGTGAGATGCTTTCTGCTTGATTGATGCAACACAGGTAATTTACATGGGAGGAAACTCCTCATGTGATGCGACATTTAGCAATTTGCAAGTGTGCAGCACATCAGAAGAATGACTATGAAATTACAAAGGGAAACAATTTTACTGACAAAGGATGAACAAAAAGCAGCTCCCACAGCTGAGCAAAAGAAATGGCTGAAATGCGGAGCGAAACTAAGAGATGACTTGATGATTTGTGAAGGAAAACCAATACTTCCAAAATCTCTACACAAACAGCAGCCTTAGTGACACATGGAGTTACTCTCCATGCGTCAACAGGAGGGATAGGAGATATAATCTCCAAAACACTTTTACACTCTAAATTTCGAAACTTCAGCAAAAGAATTTGTCAGAACATGCATGATTTGTCAAAAACACAATGTACAAGGGAATCTTAGACCAAAGAGAGGTCATTTTCCCACACCTCCCTCAATCCACATGGATTTTATTGAACTAAATGAATGCCAAGGCTCAAAATACGCTCTAGTGATCATAGACGTATTCTCAAAATGGCCAGAAATCTATCCAGTAAAGAAAGCAGACACCATTTCAGTAGCAAAATGCTTATGTAACCATTTTATTCCAACATATGGCATCCCCACTCTGATAAGATCAGATAATGGGGCACACTTTGTCAATGAGGTAATCAGCAAAGTCTCTGAAGCACTAGGGTTTAACATCAAATATCACTGTGCTTATCATCCTCAAAGTGCCGGCCTAGTAGAAAGGACAAAACAGAGGCTTAGAAAATGTATGGAAGAAACAGGAAGGCCGTGGCCAGAGTGCATAGGCCTAGTAAAAATGTGGATGAGATTAACACAAGGTTCACAAAAACTTACACCTTTTGAAATCATTCATGGCAGACCATTTCCACTGCCAATCACAAGTGAACCTTTAGATAAATCAATCAGAGAAACTACACTAGCAGAATGGATGTCGAAGCTACTAGAAAACAAAGATATTGTTTTAAACAATAAACTGCCTTCCGAATCTTCTCCAGTATCTTGCAGGTTGAAGCCAGGTGATTGGGTCCTGATTCGAGTTCTCCATAGAAAGAATTGGAGCTCGCCCCGCTGGGAAGGCCCATACCAAGTGCTCATCACCACACCAACTGCCTGTAAGATAGCAGAGAGACCATCTTGGATTCACCAAAGCCACTGCAAGAAAGTGAGTGACAGCCCAGACTCCTAGGCGCCGGCACCCCTACCCTCAGGTGATCTGACTGGTGAAGGGAGGGCTGATCGGGTATATCCCGCCCTCTGCTTCTTGCCAGTAGTCTACTCACCTGAGGACCTAGGTGTGTTTGGTCGCCATGAAGACTCCTGTTGTCCTCGTGGCTGTCCTCCTACTCTCAGCAGGACTCCTCATGTTTCTAGAGGATGGTACAGAAAACGAACAGCACCATCTACGGACGAGATGGACGCATGACAATTCACACCTCCGTGACATGACACAAGACCACATTCACCCATGGATGAATAACGCATGGTACCGCTACGTACATGACAGGACTAAGGGAGAGCCTATCAACACTGCATGTTACGTCTGCTCCCACATGCCATGCACTTCACCACATCCCACTTTTTATGGAAACTACATGAATAAAACTCAAGCCAAGTGCGCTGCCAGCTTCACGGGCATTGGCTATCAACATAAGAAAATCATCATTGATGAGACAAGCTCTGTCATCTATGCGCTTAACTTTCTTAGTATCTTTCAGGGACCACCCCGATACGAGGTAATCACCGTCGAAAACGCTGGACTTGACAACGGAACGTGTGACCAGCTCTTCTGGATCAACTTCAACGTGACGAATCGGAACACGTCCATTCACTTCCCAGTGTTCTTGGACCAAACCCCAGGGAAGAACCACTCCATGTGCTACCGACAAGACAACGGTAACAGACCCCTAGGCAACACCACCAACTGTAACCAAACCGCAGCCAACGGAGAGGGCGCACCTGTAAACACGTCCGCGCCCAGCAACGGCACCTACTGGGTGCAGGGAATGGCCTGGCTGTGTGGACAACGTGCCTACTTCATACTGCCACCCGGATGAACGGGCACCTGTGCCCCAATCTTCATTTCAGACCACACCTTCAGGATGTCAGCTGTAAATATCTCTCAGACTACAAGACGACGATGAGACGTCTCCACAGTGCAACCACATGACCCCATCTATGGCAGTGATGTGCCAGAGGAATTTAAGCTTTGGACCACCGGACAAAAGGTCCTCCACTCACTGTTTCCATGGGTGGGCACCGGAAAGAACATTTTAAGGATTGAAACTTTGGATTACCGCTTTGGACTGTTCCTGAATGCCTCGTGCAAAATCAACAATCAACAAAATGAAGAGATTGATGCCCTGCGCATAACTGTGATGCAACACCGAGTCGCACTGGACATGATTCTGGCTGAAAAAGGAGGACTCTGTATACTCTTTAACAACACATGCTGTACATACATTCCAGATAATGTTCACTCTTCCAACATGACCGACGCCTTACGCACGCTGAAACAACTCAGGGACGCTCAGCAACAGGACTATGTCACGAACACTGAAGATTGGCTTACCTGGCTGTTGAGTGGTTCCTGGAAATCTCTTTTAATAAAAGGACTGGTTTTTGTAGGAGTTCTTCTACTCCTACTCTGTTGTTTACTTCTTGTATTTTGCCATGTGTACAATCAATGATTAATAAAGTTGTTGCAGTTCATGTGCAGGCATACCTGACACTGCCCATGGACGAAGATGATGATGATCCCCCTGACACTGAAATGCTGTGATACACCAATGTATGACGTGCTGATTAAAAATGCGCTGCAAGAAATCATGCACAGATAATAAACCAATGGTGTTTTAACTAGTGTGAAAGTTAAACAACAGGAGGGAAATGTGAAAAGATTTTGTTTATTATTCAAATATGCTTTGCTTGTAACTGTGTAAACTTCTGAATGATATGCTGTGATTGTGTAAACTCTGAATGACGATTCACCCTGATAAACATGAAGCTTTGCCTATGCTTATCATATGCCTGTGAAGACAAGTTCCTGTGTAAAGAGGAACGGAAAGTTCCACTTAAGCAGACGTTCAGTATAGTACGGACAGAATGTTTAGTAAGATATGCATTTGTCAGTTAAGCAATCTATATTCTGAGAACAGGCGGAGACTGCCTCCGTCTGCTGTGTAACCTACATGCCTATATAAACTGCAATAAAGAAGAGTACTGGTGTGACTGTCTCTTCAGACGCTCACCCCATGTACATGTGATTTTTATATTGTCTCATTGTGTCTCTGTTTTACTTTGGCAGCCTTCTATTTGGGAATTTTCCCCTAACAGCTCTGAAGGATTTTCACTCTGCTGCCTTGAATTGAATATTTTGGCAGCAAGCCATAAGAGCAACACGACATGTAAGATTACATTTGTTTGACTATTTTGTAAGCAGCAAATGATTTGTGTGGAGAGGGAAAAGAGGTTAAAAGATGCATATTCCTAAAAATGAGCAGCTGTAACATTAAGAGGAACTCATCTAAAAGCCCTGAAATAATTTCAACATAATAAAAAAAATGTGATGAACAGGAAATTTCTTATGTCTTTGTGATTGTGCACGCCACCATAAGTTCCATGTGCATGTATACACAGCAAGACATCAAAAGGAAATGATAGTTTTTAGGTATCTTTTGAAAAATCATACTGCACTTCTTTTCCCCGAGCTTCGAGGACCCCCAACAGCTCAAGCTCTGACCTCTATTTCTTGCAGACTAGTTTCTCTGAAGCATAAAAAGTAATTTTCTCAATCATGGAATGAGTTTCATCCTGACTGTCAAAATCTTTTTGACTTTGTATTAGGCAATATATGGAGCATTATATTAATACACGCTTTTCTGGACAGGACAAAAGAAATGGATGATTGCGAAAAGTGGGGCAATTAGACTGATCTTGCGCACTAGCCCATGCTAAGAGATGTTGGGTGCAGAGAGAACACTTCTGGAATTTGACACTGTGTGTCAAATGAATTGAGAATTTAAGGATTTTTAATTACAGAAGAAGGGGACCATTCAACAGGAAACAGTCTGATATTTTTCGAGCCTTTTGAATGAAACACAAAGACCAGATTTTAAAGGGATGGAAATATGCATCCTGTTCTGCATGCGTGTACCATCCGAAGTTAACAATAAACTGCCAACCGTGGGGGCCAAAAAAATAAAAAAAATAAAATAAAGCAAAGCAGAAACACCAGTCAATCGCCTTACTCTCTTTCTTTTGCTTAAAATACATAACTTTACAGCATTAGAAATTATATTTACAGTTTAAGGAGTTAAAGAGTTATGTTATGAGTTTAAAACTCATAACATAACTCTTTATGGGGGGGATGAAGTTTTTTAATAAGTCATCTTTTATAAGGCTCAAAGTATGGTCACTGTGACTGACAGGAGTGCTGTACCTGCTAGCTGTCTGCTTGGACTCCCCCTCCCTAAATAGATTCACAGAACAAGACCTCTCCACCTCTGCTTTTGGTGCCTTTTAAATTTTTCTTTTTTAAAATTATCATTTTTTTACAGTTACGTGATAAAATGTGATTGCTGTGTGGTACAGACCATCCATGAAGTTTACGCTTCAATTTCAGTCATTATTTTGGTAATATGCTTAAAATTTAATTGCAGGTTGTTGCACTCAGGTTGTGAATGCAGCTTACAAACCAGGTTTGCTAGTCTACAGTGAAGATTAACATTGGCGTCGTTTAGGGATTCCAATAAATGTAAACTAAATGGCAATAGCCAAAATGCTAAAGAGGAGGTTTCAAAATGCAGTGTTGACAAAAAAAAACTGCTGATGGCATGGTGGCCATGTCCATCCTTTATATACAGTGTATTGTTATTTTACTCTGCTAACGTGACAAAGCTAACTTTACACTGTAATTGCAGAGTATATAGAAAATATGGTCATAATAAAAGGAAAATTGTTTCTGTAGTTCTGTCTTAATGGTATTGGTTTCATTTCAGTGGCATAAAATCAAATAAAGCATCTTTAACAGCATTGGGGACGTTTTAATCAATAACCATTTTAAGTGGCTGCATTTATCCCATAATGCTTTTTCCTTAATAAGAGCACTGCTTTCTTTTGATTGACAGTGGCACACATTCCCAGATGCAAAGCTTCCATAATCTAAATCATAATTTTATACCGACCTTGTCAACGATTCAAATGCAAAAATAGAGGCCATATCAGTTCTGTTGTTGCTGTTGCTGCTGATAGTCAGAAATAAGTGCATTGGTATCTGATAAATAACAGCTGCCTAGTACTATGAGTCCTGCAGCAATTAGATTATTTTTGGCCTCATCATTGTTATGTAAGCGGCACTCTGACGTCTCCTGTAAATGGTGCAAATATCTTCTAAAAGCATCTTCCAGCTTATTCATGTAAAGTTCCTACTTTGTAATATTTTTGATTGAAACTGAATGCAGCAGCATGAATAAATGCAACTTTATCACCTTAGATTTAGATTAAAATACAGTCTCTGACAGCAAAATCAATAAATTAATGAAGTTCCCACTCGGTATGAGAAAACATATTCTGTGGTCTTCTGCTTAGTGTATGGAAATCAACCAGATATATTTCAGAAAGGATGCCTTTGGATTGTAATGAGCAGTGCAGCGGGCAACTTATAACACCTAAGAGGGATTTTACCAACGGAGCCCACATTTGGCAAGAAAACAAAGCCTTTTTGGTGTGAAAATAATTAGTCTGGTCTCACATTTTTATAAGGATAGAAACACATTGCTTCCTAACATTCTCCCACACGGTGTGTTTCTAAATCATTTTTAATTCATTTTGTCTTCACGCTGCTGCTGGAAATTTAAAGTCCAAGTCTTTCAGAGGATTCTTTGCCTGAAAAACAAACCAGACATTAAGCATTTAGAGCAAAAATTAAAAGTAGTCTTTAGCTACAATCTACTGTACTGTATATATGGCAACAAAAAACCTTTTATCACTTAACCTTTTGAATATTGCAAAGATATGCCAACAACAACTGTAATAGTCACTTTTTATTGGAGCTTTTTTTTTTTTTTGCTTTGTTTACTCTCCAATGCTGACCATTATTTTTGAAAAGCTCCAGCTGACTCTGCTACCAGCCCGTCCTTCATCCTCAGCTGGGGAAATTCCACAAGTCCCCAAGCACTCAGAAGTGTCACAGTCACAGTCTGTTGTAAAAAAGAAAAAAAAGAAAAAAAAGAAAAAGAAAATCTAAGAGAAGAATGAAATGAAGAATGTTTTGAAGACATTTGCAGTATCCTGTTCCCAATTACAGCACAATTTAAATCAGCTTCTGAATAATTTTCGCAGACAGCGCAGAGCTCTTGGTGATAAAATATGCATCATCTTCCCACGGCCCAGTCTCTGGGAAAGCCTGCAGAAGGGTCGAGTAACCTCGACAAAACTGTGTGTGACATCAGGCCGAGTCTGACTCGGTGCCAGAACCACAACTCTCAAGGGAAATCATTTAGTCGAGAACTTGGGCCCAAGCGCCGCCTGCTCAATGCTGATAAAGGGGTCATCCCGTGCTTGGGTCCTGTCCTGCACCCTCCCCACATCCTGTTTCTAAAAGCCATCAGCCATATGATGATTAACTCCGAGGGAAAAAAAGATTAAAGGAAAAGAATATGAAATAGTGAGAGGCAGGGGTGTGCAGTGTCTATGTAATCACACAAAATGCCACAGTTTTACTGACTGGGATATAATGGCTGCCTTTGAAGGCGTAGCAACAGGCTGCCGCTTTGATGTAGGACCTCCATATAGTGTCACTTTTCAGTTTTTAAGCTATTTTCCTTACAGTCATGGTTATACCTATCATAAGTCATTTCTGCCTGGCATAGAGTACATTCATTATATTTATTCTGGAGGATGGAAATAATAAGCCTATCCTGTTAAAGTGTGTGATGCCAGGCAGCATGTCAGTTTGCGCCATGTTGAAACTAATTAAGCTTTAAACATTGTCATGCCAAAGATAGCCTCCTCCATTTGGTCATTCATTAAAAATATGTTGCAATTAAGATGATCCATTATGAGCTTAATTACAGCATTAATGCTGACAAATCCACCCTCTGCAGCAGGATAAAAAGTGGAGCCTCCTCAAAATCATAGCAAAAGCAGAGGCGAAGCTATGACCACTTTGATGTGACACAGCTGATAATCAGCTGTGTCACACTCGTGCTGAAGCAGGCATGGTAGAACACGCCTACGATGTATCCAGGGGGCGATGATACATCGATTACCATTGTGAGGAAGTGAAACAGCACCCGTTTTCAGCGTCATTTGTTTTGCAGTCAGTGATAAAAAAAACAAATTAAATAATAACCTGTCATTTTTTGTATGATAGAAGAAAAGCAACCTGCAGGGTTAAAATAAATGAATTCACCACGGAAGTGACAAAAACTGCACTTCCTCTAAAGGCCACTTGAGAGTAGCTCTAAAACCTGGTCAGTCCCCATAGACTCAAAGGTTCAAATGCCCAACTTCAGCCATGAATGTAACACATTTTCAGCCTTATTACAATTTCAGCTAATTATGCTCTTAACCACAACTTTATGTAATGATTTTCTCAATAACTCATCAATTTGGATACGTTTTATAAATTGGGGCTGATTTTGTTGTTTTTGCATATCTGCTAAGTTCAAAACCCATCAGGGATGTCACAGTGGCTTTATCCTTCCTCTACATACAGTCTATGGGTAGACTGGCAGGAGGCACAAGCCCTGGTTAATGACCTAATTTCATGATGGAAAGAGAGGAGCACAGACACACAACTAATTAAAAAGGATAATGTAATGCTGGTGAGGTGGACAAGATGGGTTAAACCTGTGGAGCAAAATCAAGAAGTGGTAAAGTGATTAAACAGATTGTTTATTGTCTACATCCATTTGCAGCTGCCTCTATTTATGCTGTTAACCCCCACACAGAAATAATGAGCCTCCTCCGGGTTTATTCCATGGCATGCTTTTGTTCTCGCAGCAAAGAAGTCAATTCTGTCCCCAAGTTTGCTTCGCTTGTTTGGATCATTACAGAAAGGTAGCCTTGACATTAGTAAGAAAAAAATACATAATTATACATCAGTGGAGAAATCAGTTTGATTGTAGCTAAGGGTATTTTGAAGAAAAATTAGGATTTCCTGAAGTGTCTGGCTACAATGAGTGCTCACTAAGTGAACAGCATTTAATAGGGTGAAATTGGTGTTTTTGATTTTGAACAGGACAGACATGCAAAGGCCCTCAGATAAAAAAAAAATTGCTTTTCAAATTATCCAACAAAAGAATTAACAACACTTATTTTACTTGCTGCTTAACCCTCTGACCCATTATTACAACTGCACTTTGAAACTTTTAGTCAAGGTTACAGCAAAAACAAAAAAGGAAAGGAAATCAAAATAAAATAAAACAAAAAATAAACAGACCTAGTCATGGTTTTCCATTCAAGGCAAATTTATGTAACTTAACAAGGAGGTGATTTTTGGGTCAGAGGTGACAAACAAATTAATTATGGGGCAAAGACAATGTTTGAACTAGACAATGTGGGAAATGTTATTAATGCTGAGAGATTGGATACAGTAAAATTTCAGACAACTTCAAAATAAACCACATAAATTGTGCAGGTTAGAAGTTTTGCATTTAGCAAATATATTCCATTTCAAGGCCATATTTTATTTATTACTTGCTTCACATATTTCATTCTCTTGCTAAGCAAATATGATGAACACAAAAGGAAGCTGAAGTTTGTTCTTATGCTCTTATGCGATAGTCTTCTTACACACATATTCTCTTTTTTATCTCAATAACTGTTAAATTTGTTATTTCAGCTGCTGTTCTCTCCGGTTTCATCTTCGACACATTTCTTTTTGAGCCACATCCTTCTTGTGAGACTTGAGCACTGTGTCACGTCACATCATTTTTCTTCCCGAGGAAAGATTGAAAACCAACTCGAAGGAAAAAAGCCAAAAAGCTCTGTGAGAATTGCCCTGACCTGGTTAGACATAGTTTCCCAGTCTGCTGTACTGGGAAGCTATGTCTAACCAGGTACTTTTCACATTCCACCTAAATCTCCATGGTAACTTGTGATGTGATGATGGTAATTTTGTCCCTGATGGGGTAGGGTGGGGTTGTAAACGACAGTGACAGATTAACCTGATTGATCCTTGATGGCAGTGTTTCCTGCTTTATTTTTCTTAAAGACCATTACACCAAAGCCAGACTTCAGAAAACAGTATTTCCTGCAGTGCTGACTTTTGAAAGCTAGAATCAGGCAAAATGTGAGCTATTGTCTCAATATGTGGGATGAGGGGCAAGGGATAAAAGTGCTGTGCGGTCACATAAATTGGAGACACTGCTTACGCCACCCGGTGTGGTAGGACTGGTAGTTTATAGTGGCCATTGCTAATTTTAGCAAACTGTTTTACAAAAGTTACAGGGAATACATTAATCACAATTAATGCCCAAGACCCCTGTCTTGTAGTCTCATTTTACTTGATAGAGGAATGACTTTGAATGGATTGATTGAACACTTTAATAAATGAATAATTCAAAACAATTACCCTTAAGAAAATTTCGCTAGATTTCAATAGATGAGGTGATTTGTTAGGCTGTTCTTTATCTTTCTCAACAACGGTTCTTCTGATCTACTTTGCACTTGGCAGGCTTATTGTTGGAGACTGGGTGGATGTTTTAGTCATTCAGATGCGCAGCCTTCTCCCTGTTGCAAAGCAAGATAATCAAAGGTATTGTGGCGTTATCTGTGTCCCAAAAGAGGACATTGAAATGTAGGAAAATGAAATGTGCCCTTATCAGGTAGCAAAAGTGTGTGGAACAAATACCTGTCTAGCATTATATAGGGCTCATCCTGAGGATGGTGGATTTTGCTGGTTGTTTTGGTGGGTCTGCTCTGGTGCACAGTGCAGATGCACAATCGAATTAGGATACATGAATGCCAGTGCCCAAGGTGTCCTAGCAGAACATTGCACTGTAACAGGATCATTTATCAGTTATTTCATTCATCTTTAATGTTTTATATTTTTTTGAAGGCTTTTAATTATTTAAACCGCTAATTTCTGCATCCATTACCTCATTCATTTTATGTTGTCATTCAAGTTTAAAAGTCCTAAAGGAAACATTTTTTAAATAGTTTTTTAATATACTATTATAGACAAATGTTTATGAAAATATTTAATAGCTCTTAAATAAACATCAACTACATTCTACCAGAATGTAAAAGTACCAAGTGTGGCTAAAGCATGTCCTCTCTGTAAACTCATGCTGTCATTGTCCACAACATAAAGTAGCTGTGACTAAACAATTATCATTGTGTTACAGTTAGAACAGTGTTATGCTGTATTAATGTCAGAATAACTTTCATTACAATTAATTATTCACTAATTAAAATAATTTTACACCATGGACTAGTGACACAAGGATTAGCTGCTTGTGTTGTCACGGTTCCTGAGTTTGCTACTCAGGTGGCAGATTACAGAGTTTGCAAAAGCATCCTCTACTTGTTATTACCTCTTGACAGTCTCCCCAGTCAGCAGCTTGTATTTACGGAATCCAAGGCGTGCAGTGAATGCAGCATTAGAAGACTTGAGCAGTTCAGCTAGTGCTTGTTAAAATGACATATCCAATACTGGAATGTGCTCCAGCTTCAGGCAATGGATAATTGAAAATCGGTTGAAGCCAGGTCTTATTCTTCTGTGATTATTATTTTGTTGGAAGGACGTGATTTAATCCATTTTTAGGATCCGAGTGCTGAAGAGGCTCTGTAAAGGTGTATGAAACTCTACGCTGATGTATTGATTATTTTTTTAAAAGATCCATTTGGCGTGATGGTAAAAAGTTACAAAAAAATCCCATTGAGGTAAAAATAACCTTCAAGGATGAAATCGCCTACTAAAGAAAACTACACAATGCTGAAAGGAGTTTTGGACCATTTTGGTAGGCAAAATGTTTCAGTTCACCAATATTTCTGAGCCGTTTCAGTTAAATAGATCATTGTCACAGCATTTCATTTGGGCTAAGGTCAGGTCTCTCACTTAGCCTTCCCCAGTAATAATTCCTTTCTTTGTCTTTATCAGTCTGTTGTTGACTTTCCTGTATGGTTATTGTCTGGTTCGATCAGTTCTGTGGTCTTCAAATTCTACTGTAAAATTTCTTTATGTAGTATTGATTAATAATTCCTTCAAAGAAACCATAAACTGGGGTAACAACGCAGCCCCAAACCATGACACTCTCTCCAATATCCTACACATTTTGATGTGCAGTGCTCCTTTTTTCCCAACCACTGTTTAGTTTATGTTATGATCCATGATCATGTGCCTTGATCACATGTGTTGCTCCTTTTATTTGAGTCTTTCTTGCAGTGTGCAGCCGACAGTCACGTCACCCTTCTGCTTGCCTGCTCTGCAATCAACAATTAGTTTGCTAGTTGCATTGAATGTTTGTGTGAGAAACTTGATTAGAGGCTAAGAGCTGAATCTCAAATATATTCTGATGTCTGTCTTATTAGCCGAAGGCCCTGTGTAAACAGTCTTTGTAAATAGTGAATTGCAAATACTTTTACACTGTGCATATAGAGCACCAGGTATCAGTTAGCTGGAGTAAGAAGACCTTTTTTGTTGCAATCCTCGTTCTCTTGTTTATTTGTGATGAGTATAGGTTAGAGAATTGTCTTCTGTTTGCCTTTTACGTATGATAAGATAGATTAAGGGTCATTACAAATATTTGTTTGTTGCTCTGGCGTTGTGCTGCAGGCTTCATCTCGAGTGGGGAGTCACACCTCATGTTATGTCTAGGCCACTTCTCTAACGTATTTTTGCCAAAAAGGCAATGGTTTCCACCACGGTCTTTTCCATTAACACCATTCTTATTCTGTGTCTTCCTATACTGGACACAAACAAAGATTATGACAGGTTGCAGAGAAGGCTTTAGAAATGCCTCGCAGCCTTTTGCAGCACTTTACATCTCTATAATGCTTCCTCTGAGCTCCGCTGTGATCAAGGCAAGGTTCATACAAGTCGGTCTTTCTTTAGAAGAGCAGACTTCAGTCAGTAAACAGACTTTGTATGCCTTTAATTATAGGAAAAGGCTCCTCTATGACCCGCCCTTTTAGTTCAATAACCTAAGCTCCTGACTCTAAGTAGACGTCATTATTATTAAAAAAAAAAAGTTCACGTTCTTTTTCCAGAGCTGACAATGACACCTCAACTGGTTGTGTGTTCTTAGCCTACTCTGATTTAGTCGTCTGTAATGTGACTTTGATAAAAATAGTCCCACCTGCAAATGTATGATGTTATTAATAATCATGTTTTGAATAATCAATGCTGAAATCCTACCAACTCCAAAGCAAACTTCTTCTTTTGATCATGAAGTTGTTCTGCGTACACCTTCCTGTGATATACAGTTTGAGTTTCACCTCATTGCTTCCTGTTGTGCATGTATGAATTCTATGTAATTATGAGGCCCCTGTTTTGTTTAATCAAGAACCAGTGAAGCAATAAGGTGGAAAAAGCGGTCTTGTTTACATGATCTTACTCTTGGCTGCTGTGGCCCCTATTTGCCCCTGGAAGATATCCTAATCATGGCAACCTGGGAGTGTGTTAATCTTTCATGCAGTGATGTCATCAGATCATGGCAAGAAGACATAATAAGAACATAAAGCCTCAAACGTATTGCCTGACAAAGGCTTCCTCTTTGGGATGCTGGCAGCCTTCATTTGTTGCTATAATGTTCCAGCTTTTATGTCAGGTGTCTGTATGAACAAAGGAGTAGTTATTTGAGAAGGAGAAGAAAAAGATGAGGTATGGAAATGCAAGAAAGCAGATGGTGTGATGAGGCAAGACTTATAAGTTCAGAATGCACTGCAATAAATAACACAACCCTGTATTTACAGCTCCTTATTTTCCGCTCTCACATTTGAACTCCTTCTGCTCTCTTTCTGTTTACTCCTGCATCATCCATGAACTTGTGTACAATTATTCAATTTAAAATCTTTTCATTTGGGAGCCCTTTTATGCAAACTGACAGGCTAATGCATTACTGCTATTCACCAGCGGGAGGAGGTAGGTAGGGGTCCGATAACACAGGTCTGCAGCCAAAAAACCTCATAGGATTTTTTGACTGTTTCTTATAGATTTTTACTCACCAAAACCGGAAAATATATTTTAATTTTTTTTTTTTTTTTGCAAAACTCCTGTTTTTAGTTTAATCAAGCGTACAATTTCCCTTTTCCCAGTTTCCCCCCAAAACATATCCAATAATGATCTCTTACCTCAATTGTAAGGGTAATAAAATGTAAAACATCGCTGCTGTGCCTTTTTCAATATAAACTCTTCATGTTTTGCAAAAAAACTGTACGTGATGGAGGGAAATTGAGATTATTTTTGGATTCAGCACCCTAAAAAATATAAAATTTACCAAAATTATCTGATTTTTTTTTTTTTTTTTTGCAGACCTATGTACGTGCATTTTGAATCATGAGAATTTACAGTAATGCATCCTGTATGCACTTATGTCAGTACTCAGAGCTCTCCACTTCAAGCATTAACATCTGAAAATGTATTTTAATACAAAATGAAACTAAATTCAAACAAAATTATTCTTCAGTTGTAAAAATATGGGCATATTTGTCTGTAAAATACCGGCATGTTAATCGACTGTGAAAATAAATAATAAATGATCACAACTTTCTTTCTCAACTAGGAAATTCCCATTTCTCCTGCCAAAAAGCACAATAGAATGGGGCAACCTTTCCACCTTTTCAGTTCAGATAATCAAACTGACAGCAAAAGATTTCTCTAGAAATTACCAGTTAGAAGCCAGCTATGTTTCATGCACAATATTTGTATTTAGTATGCCACAGCAAACTGCTTGTGAAAAAAAATGCATCAATTTCCAAAGATGAATTAAAATATTGGACCAACATTTTAAAACACCAGATGTGCTCTAACATTTTGTTCTACAGTGTGCTGATTTAATCAGCGCTAACTGTGGTTTGTAACCTGTTTATTATCCTACAGAAGCACCTTACATTCACGTGACCTGTTTGCTGCCACAGAGAAGATTTATTTATAATATTTGATAACAAGTCTTTCCTGCAGAAATGAACCATGAGCTGAGAAAGTCTGTCAAACAGTCAAATTACTGCTGTCACAGATGATGAACACAAAAAGACATCTTGAAAAAACTGACAGGGGGAGAGTGTGAGCCTGTAACTGATAGACAAGCCACAATATTGGAGGTTGAATAAATATTTCATGTTCCACTTTAATGATGATGATTGGTATTTTAGCTCAAATGATTTTTAGGTAACCTTTTTAACAGGATGAGTGTAAAAACATCTAAAATAGAGGTACCCTACTCAGCATGACTTATCATCCATTCAAGGCTTTATTGTATTTAGCCATTAACTATTTAAACTAAAATTCATGCAGTCCGGCTGATTACTCAGTCAATGTTCATGTTTATTGTATCAAGTTAAGTTGTAATATCAATCATCCTTTTGGATTTATCAATAATGTCTTATGTCCAGACACTTTTCAAAGAGAAAAAGTTCTGCCTTTAATAATTTTACTACATTGACTCTATGATGCTGTTGTTCAGCAGTTTATAGTCAGCCAAATACCTCATTTATGTGCCAATTTACACACCTCCCCCTTTGGTTGTTGCTGATTAAATAATTAAAGAAGTGAGAACAAT
The DNA here is from genome assembly GCF_001858045.2 of Oreochromis niloticus. Classification (NCBI taxonomy): domain Eukaryota; kingdom Metazoa; phylum Chordata; class Actinopteri; order Cichliformes; family Cichlidae; genus Oreochromis; species Oreochromis niloticus. Next base: position 24,248,108 of record NC_031983.2, on the reverse strand, counting down.
ATTTAAAGGCTACAAGGCTATATACAAACTCTACTGGCACTGGATATTAAATAACATTAATAAAACATATAGACAGCTTTTATAAACTAAGATTAGAGTTCTTAGAGAACACAGATGATTCAGAGAAGGCTGAGTAAAAACATTACTGTCACACCTCAGGCACTGTGCTGCACAGAGAAGATGTGCAGATGGAAATATATTACAGTATCCAGGAGAAATACAGTTAAAACAGAACGGGGAGTCACCAGCGCAGCAGCAATTAGAGGCAGCCTGCAGAATCATGCGTCCTCATGTACGGACTGACAGGCACATAGACAGAAACATTAAGAGACAAACTGATCTTTTTTACACAATTAATATTTAATCTTACAAGGTATGGCTTATTTTGTTGCAAAAGATTCATGGTGTGGTGTAACTGTACATGTTAAAAACTCTGTATTAATAGATAAGTTAAAGATGCACAAACTTAAATAGAGGTGAATGGAGCATTTAGACTCGAAATTCCAAGTTATTTTATAGACAGCATAGTTTTGGACTAATGCCTAAAGCTCACCCAACCATGGGAGAACATACAACGTGCAAGTCTGCAAACAGAAACGTCAGCTCCGGGGCTTTAACCTGAGTCCTTAATGCTTGAAGCCAACACTGCTAAACTCCCTGACCGCTGCCAGGCATTAATGATTCAGTTTTCCAGATTTTCCCAGCTGGTCCAGAGCGTATAGCTTGACTGATATGCATTTCATGCAAAAGAAAAATAACAAGTGCTGTTCTCCAGCCTCTGTAGAAGGTGAAAAGTCTCTAAAAAAACTCCAAAGAAGCCCACTCTAATGAAACTCCATAGAGACTGCATACCCTTCTTCATTTATTTGACAGAAAGAGGAACTCTGGGAAGCATTAAACCTTTAAATAAAGAATTAAAGCACTAAAAACATTATTAAGCGCTATATTGAAATGAATAAATCAGGAGTAGGATAAGAGAAGATGCAGTCTAAGACATTGCACATTAGGTAGCTTTGGGGAAAGAGGAAGCACTGACTGTCAAAGCTGGACAATAAAAGTGATCAATAGTCAATAACAAATGTAATCAAGGATTCAAAGTGTGACATTTAGGCTACACACCTAGTAATCTAACCTTTAGGATCTAGCCGAAAAATTGCGTTGGCCGTGACTCAAACTTAAAGCGACGAAATGAATATAATCAAAATGGCAATAAATAAATAAAAAGATGCATGTGCTGTTACTCTGCTGCTTGTTGAGCCGATTCAAAGGTCAACTCAATTTTCCGTCTATAGCCGATGAAGAGATGAACATTGTAGGAATCATCATAATCTCATGAATATTATTCATGTTATTTTTGTACTGTTTGCATAATCGGATCTGCAGAGTGTTTGCTGTGCTGTAGTTTCACAAGAACAGATATTTGACCCCCAAATTGATTTCCTCCACAATATTAAAAAGATATTAAAATCAGCAATGCACACATGCACACGCTCGCACACCCTTAGATGGATACACAAAGAACCAGAAATAACGACAAAATCAATGTGACTTGATTCCTAGCTAATATCCCACAAGAGAGATATAATTAGACATTTAATGGAAATCCTTAGGATGACGCTTATTTTGGAGCCCTAATGAAATGAAATAACATCCGTAAGGTAAGCAGCAAAAACTCACACAAGGAATGAAAAGAACGGTGTTATTAAAAGATAGCAAGCTGAAGAATTCCCTCCATCTTCAGCTTCAATGAAAATAATGTTGCTGGAGCAATAAGGATGATGAGGTTTTAATGCTTCTACATATTTCCCCGTGCCTGTTTTCTGCTGACTTGCACACTAATTTTGTGTATTTATGAACCTGTGATTACAGTAATACTACTGTAGGCCATTGTGTACACTGCACTACAATATTGTATATTCTATTGCATCTTCCAGTACCTGATGCGTAAAAAATTAGTATACTTAGTAGCAGGCTGAAGCCAATGGCTAATCAGTAGCACAAAGGTTAACATCAACCAAAACCAGACCTTATTGTCTCAGCTTTCTTGACCCTTAAGTACACTGAAGATGTAAACTTTGCCGCAGAGTGCTCTCCAAATGTGATTAATGACACTTGATGAGGAAACATTAGCAGCCTATCAGAGCCCACGAAGTTTTTTTTTTGTTGAGTAGATGAGACTGCAATTTAATGAGCAGTGAGGAAGAAACACAACAACAGGGAGACGATCGAGATGGAACCAATTTGCCCGTCGATGGCAGCGTGTGCCCCTGTAACGAGAAACAAAACGGACATAGATGAAGGGAGGGGGAGAGGAGCGGGAAGCCGGAACAATTTCCATGTTTAATTAAACTGACCCTTAACAAACAGTAGCTCATGGATAAGTTGGCTAATTGACTGACTTATTGATCAGCAAATGGAACTATTATGCTGTGGTAGCTGATGAAAACACACACTCCAGCTGCTCATTATCTTTGCGGGGGCTGTCTTGCCCGACTTGCTGAGCGCGCGGTCCCAGATTCTTTTTGACAGGGATTTCAGGGCTATCCTCAAAGGACCAGCGCATATCTGTTCTGCATGTGGCTACCTGCGCTCTCATGCTTCAGTAACATAGTTAATGGGAGCTTTAGCCTCACCAGATGAGAAGTGATGTGTAAAAGAGTGTGTGGTCATGGTGGTGCAAACAGACCATACTCATCACTGGACCGACTGCGGAGTAAATCCCATACTGTCGATATTTGACTTTCCTTTTTTCCAACACCGTGTGGAGCCTGTTTAAGGAATTCTTGGGTAGTATGTGCATTACACAGTATATGGAATAACACACAAACATACTGTACATAATTATATATAGATTTGCAATTAGGTAAGCCTACTGTGGTGATAAAATGGCAAATGGGATTTTTTTATTTTCTTTTGCTCTGAGAATGCCTTTTCACTTATATTTAAGTTCATAGTTTATAACCTAGATGAGGAAACTATAGCTTCATGGTCTGCTGGATGCACAACTGACTGGAAAATTTTGTTCAGACTAAAACATCACCGCGGTCAAGTGAGCCGTCATTTGTGAGCCGCGGTCAAGCCAGCCGCATCTTCTCCGTCGCATAAATTTCCTTGCGCTTTTACACCAGTTTTTAAGGTATCGCCTTTTCGCTTTATATCCCGATTGAAAGCCTACACCCGCGCGCACGTGCACGCGCGCGAACACTCACACGTGCACGCGCACACACAAATTACAATGGAACAGCCCAATACAACCATCGTGACAGTCTGGTTGCATATTTAAAAATTCATTAAAAATCATCCTTAGTAGTTGATGTCCAACTTTCAACACATCCCTCCTCTGGGACACCTACTGTACCTCTGTGCCAAGTTTCAGCCAGATTTACTGTAATATTCCTCAGAAATTAAAGGAAACTTGTATTCAATGCAATACAGTCAATACAATTATGTCATTTTCAAAAATTCATTAAAAATCATCCTTAGTAGTTGATGTCCAAATTTCAACACATCCCTCCTCTGGGACACCTACTGTACCTCTGTGCCAAGTTTCATCCAGATTTACTGTAAAATTCTTCAGATCTTAAAGGAGATTTATATTCAGTTCTCTACAGTCAATACACTACAAATATGTCATTTTCAAAAATTCATTAAAAATCATCCTCAGTAGTTGATGTCCAACTTTCAACACATCCCTCCTCTGGGACACCTACTGTACCTCTGTGCCAACTTTCAGACAGATTTACTGTAGAATTCCTCAGATATTAAAGCAAACTTGTATTCAATGCAATACAGTCCAATACAATAGAATTATGTCTATTTCAAGAATTCATGAAAAATCATCCTTAGTAGTTGATGTCCAACATTCAAAACATCCCTCCTCTGGGACACCTACTGTACCTCTGTGCCAAGTTTCATCAAGATTTACTGTAGAATTCCTCAGAAATTACAGGAGATTTATATTCAATGCAATACAGTCAATACACTCCAATTATGTCAATTTCAAATATTCATTAAAAATCATCCTTAGTAGTTGATGTCCAAATGTCAACACATTCCTCCTCTGGAACACCTACTGTACCTCTGTGCCAAGTTTCAGACAGATTTACTGTAGAATTCCTCAGATATTAAAGCAAACTTGTATTCAATGCAATAAAGTCAATACACTACAATTATGTCAATTTCAAAAATTCATTAAAAATCATCCTTAGTAGTTGATGTCCAACTTTCAACACATTCCTCCTCTGGGACACCTACTGTACCTCTGTGCCAAGTTTCATCAAGATTTACTGTAGAATTCCTCAGAAATTAAAGCAAACTTCTATTCAATCCAATACATTCAATACAATAGAATTATGTCATTTTCAAAAATTCATTAAAAATCATCCTTAGTAGTTGATGTCCAACTTTCAAAACATCCCTCCTCTGGGATACCTACTGTACCTCTGTGCCAAGTTTCATCAAGATTTACTGTAGAATTCCTCAGAAATTACAGGAGATTTATATTCAATGCAATACAGTCAATACAATAGAATTATGTCAATTTCAAAAATTCATTAAAAATCATCCTTAGTAGTTGATGTCCAAATTTCAAAACACCCTCCTCTGGGATACCTACTGTACCTCTGTGCCAAGTTTCATCAAGATTTACTGTAGAATTCCTCAGAAATTACAGGAAATTTATATTCAATGCAATACAGTCAATACACTACAATTATGTAATTTTCAAAAATTCATTAAAAATCATCCTCAATAGTTGATGTCCAACTTTCAACACATTCCTCCTCTGGGACACCTACTGTACCTGTGTGCCAAGTTTCATCCAGATTTACTGTAGAATTCCTCAGAAATTACAGGAAATTTATATTCAATGCAATACAGTCAATACACTACAATTATGTAATTTTCAAAAATTCATTAAAAATCATCCTCAATAGTTGATGTCCAACTTTCATGAGATTCCTCCTTTAGGACACCTACTGTACCTCTGTGCCAAGTTTCAGCCAGATTCACTGTAGAATTCCTCAGATATTAAAGCAAACTTGTATTCAATGCAATACAGTCAATACACTCCAATTATGTCAATTTCAAAAATTCATTAAAAATCATCCTTAGTAGTTGATGTCCAAATTTCAAAACACCCCTCCTCTGGGATACCTACTGTACCTCTGTGCCAAGTTTCAGACAGATTTACTGTAGAATTCCTCAGATATTAAAGCAAACTTCTATTCAATGCAATACAGTCAATACACTCCAATTATGTCAATTTCAAAAATTCATTAAAAATCATCCTCAATAGTTGATGTCCAACTTTCATGAGATTCCTCCTTTAGGACACCTACTGTACCTCTGTGCCAAGTTTCAGCCAGATTCACTGTAGAATTCCTCAGATATTAAAGCAAACTTGTATTCAATGCAATACAGTCAATACACTCCAATTATGTCAATTTCAAAAATTCATTAAAAATCATCCTTAGTAGTTGATGTCCAAATTTCAAAACACCCCTCCTCTGGGATACCTACTGTACCTCTGTGCCAAGTTTCATCCAGATTTACTGTAGAATTCCTCAGAAATTACAGGAAATTTATATTCAATGCAATACAGTCAATACACTACAATTATGTAATTTTCAAAAATTCATTAAAAATCATCCTCAATAGTTGATGTCCAACTTTCATGAGATTCCTCCTTTAGGACACCTACTGTACCTCTGTGCCAAGTTTCAGCCAGATTCACTGTAGAATTCCTCAGATATTAAAGCAAACTTGTATTCAATGCAATACAGTCAATACACTCCAATTATGTCAATTTCAAAAATTCATTAAAAATCATCCTTAGTAGTTGATGTCCAAATTTCAAAACACCCTCCTCTGGGATACCTACTGTACCTCTGTGCCAAGTTTCAGACAGATTTACTGTAGAATTCCTCAGATATTAAAGCAAACTTCTATTCAATGCAATACAGTCAATACAATTATGCCAATTTCAAAAATTCATTAAAAATCATCCTTAGTAGTTGAGGTCCCACTTTCAACACATCCCTCCTCTGGGACACCTACTGTACCTCTGTGCCAAGTTTCAGACAGATTTACTGTGGAATTCCTCAGAAATTAAAGCAAACTTCTATTCAATGCAATACAGTCAATACACTCCAATTATGTCAATTTCAAAAATTCATTAAAAATCATCCTCAATAGTTGATGTCCAACTTTCATGAGATTCCTCCTTTAGGACACCTACTGTACCTCTGTGCCAAGTTTCAGCCAGATTCACTGTAGAATTCCTCAGATATTAAAGCAAACTTGTATTCAATGCAATACAGTCAATACACTCCAATTATGTCAATTTCAAAAATTCATTAAAAATCATCCTTAGTAGTTGATGTCCAAATTTCAAAACACCCCTCCTCTGGGATACCTACTGTACCTCTGTGCCAAGTTTCAGACAGATTTACTGTAGAATTCCTCAGATATTAAAGCAAACTTGTATTCAATGCAATACAGTCAATACAATTATGCCAATTTCAAAAATTCATTAAAAATCATCCTTAGTAGTTGAGGTCCCACTTTCAACACATCCCTCCTCTGGGACACCTACTGTACCTCTGTGCCAACTTTCAGACAGATTTACTGTGGAATTCCTCAGAAATTAAAGCAAACTTCTATTCAAAGCAATACAGTCAATACACTAGAATTATGTCATTTTCATAAAATCATTAAAAATCATCCTTAGTAGTTGATGCCCAACTTTCAACACATTCCTCATCTGGGACACCTACTGTACCTCTGTGCCAAGTTTCAGCCAGATTTACTGTAGAATTCCTCAGATATTAAAGCAAACTTGTATTCAATGCAATACAGTCAATACACTCCAATTATGTCAATTTCAAAAATTCATTAAAAATCATCCTTAGTAGTTGATGTCCAAATTTCAAAACACCCCTCCTCTGGGATACCTACTGTACCTCTGTGCCAAGTTTCAGACAGATTTACTGTAGAATTCCTCAGATATTAAAGCAAACTTGTATTCAATGCAATACAGTCAATACAATTATGCCAATTTCAAAAATTCATTAAAAATCATCCTTAGTAGTTGATGTCCAACTTTCAACACATTCCTCATCTGGGACACCTACTGTACCTCTGTGCCAAGTTTCATCTCAATCCGCTGCATCAATAATTGTTTAATATTGATGGATCAAAAGTGTTGCTGAGAGAGTCATGACAGGGACTATAAAGAGACAGCATATTTCAGCCATATTTGCTCGTCTTCACTGACTCGCTTTGAAATCCAGATTTTAATTTTGGAATATTAGGTGTACTTGTGGTTCCTATAGAATTTTAAGGTTGAACGGGAATCAGAGTCTTGATCTCTCAGGCCTCTCTTCTGTGGATGCAGCTCACATCATTCTGTACAATACGATAATTTTTAATTCTACAACTGTTTATAACCTGCATAGTTCACATTTCTGTATAGCTGTATATCTCATATTTCTGTATAGTTTTTTTATTTCATATTCTGTATAGTTTTTCATATTTATTATTTTTCATAGCCTGTACATAGCTTGTACTCACTACAGCCTGTACATACTTATAGTTATAGCATATTCATAACATACCTTCATACCGTGTACATTGTAACATACCATAATAGACCCATTTCTGTAATATACTTACATACCTATATTATTGCTGATATATATTGTAATATATCTATATCATGGCTAAAGCACTTCTGGATTGATGCAAACTGCATTTCGTTGCCTTGTACCTGTGACGTGCAATCACAATAAAGTTGAATTGTATTCTATTCTATTCTATTCTATATTAATTCAGATATGTCTGTGAAGGTTCTCAGTCATCCAGGTCATCGTAGTCAAAGGAGTTTGCAAAGAAAAGCGTCTGGACTTCTTTAAGTTGCTTGAAGACGTTTCACCTCTCATCCGAGAAGCTTCTTCAGTTCTAAGGTCAAATGGCCGAGAGTCCCAGATTTAAACCCAGTGGGAGTATCCCCCCAATGAGGGACAAAGGACCCCCTGGTGATCCTCTAATCACATGCACCAAGGTGTGAAAGCGGGTGTGGGACCTAATCAGCCAGGGTTTCGGGTGAGCCCATTGTGAAACCTGGCCCCACCTTGTCATGTGAATTCCTGAGGTCAGATGGCCCAGGATGTGAGTGGGCGTTAAGGCGTCTGGGGAGGGAACTCAAAACTGGATTATAGATGGCAGACAGTTGGTGTCGTAAACCACCGCCTCTGTTCAAAGATGGTCGCTCACAGTGGACATAGATGGCCTCTTTCACTCCTCTTTCAAACCATCTGTCCTCTCTGTCCAAAATGTGAACATTGGCATCCTCAAAAGAGTGACCTTTATCCTTAAGATGCAGATGGACTGCTGAGTCTTGTCCTGTGGAGGTGGCTCTTCTATGTTGTGCCATGCGCTTGTGAAGTGGCTGTTTGGTCTCTCCAATGTAGCAGTCTGGGCATTCCTCGCTGCACTGTACAGCATACACCACGTTGTTCAGTCTGTGTTTTGGAGTTTTGTCTTTCGGGTGAACCAGTTTGTGTCTGAGTGTGTTGCTGGGTCTGAAGAACACGAGGGATCCTCTCGTGGGGAACACCCCACACCACATCAAGAACTCCACCGACTTCACCGACAAGGTCCAGAAACTTACCCTGGATCCAGATGAAACCATGGTGTCCTTTGATGTAGTCTCCCTCTTCACTTGCATACCCACCACGGAGGCAGTGGAGACTGTCAGAAAACGACTACAAGAAGACAGCTCCTTGGAAGACAGGACCAACTTCACACCCGATCAGATTTGCACACTGTTAGACCTCTGCCTTACCACAACATACTTCAAATACAACGAAGGCTTCTACAGACAAAAACATGGCTGTGCCATGGGCTCCCCTGTGTCACCTATTGTAGCCAACCTTTACATGGAGGAAGTGGAAAGAAAGGCTCTTGGCTCTTTCAAAGGAGGAGTACCCAGCCACTGGTACAGATATGTAGACGACACCTGGGTCAAAATCAAGACACAAGAAGTGGAATCCTTCACTGCGCACATTAATGCTGTGGATAAAAACATCAAGTTCACCAGGGAAGACACAAAGGATAACTGTTTGCCTTTCCTGGACTGCGCGGTGCACATTGAAGAGAATGGCAACCTCAACATTGAAGTTTACCGGAAGCCCACACACACGGACCAGTACCTCCTCTTGACTCCCATCACCCTCTGGAACACAAACTTGGAGTAATTAGGACCCTACACCACCGGGCAGAACATGTTCCCTCCAAGCCTGAAGGGAAAAAGAAGGAACACACACATGTAAAGGAAGCACTGAAAACATGCGGTTATCCTAACTGGGCGTTCATAAAGTCAGCAAAGAGGCACAGAAAAGAAGATCAGACACCAGCGAGGGAGGATAAGAAAGACAGACGCAACAACATTGTCATCCCCTATGTAGCCGGTGTATCAGAGAAACTCAGGAGAGTTTTCTCCAAGCACGACATCCCAGTGTACTTCAGACCCAGCAACACACTCAGACACAAACTGGTTCACCCGAAAGACAAAACTCCAAAACACAGACTGAACAACGTGGTGTATGCTGTACAGTGCAGCGAGGAATGCCCAGACTGCTACATTGGAGAGACCAAACAGCCACTTCACAAGCGCATGGCACAACATAGAAGAGCCACCTCCACAGGACAAGACTCAGCAGTCCATCTGCATCTTAAGGATAAAGGTCACTCTTTTGAGGATGCCAATGTTCACATTTTGGACAGAGAGGACAGATGGTTTGAAAGAGGAGTGAAAGAGGCCATCTATGTCCACTGTGAGCGACCATCTTTGAACAGAGGCGGTGGTTTACGACACCAACTGTCTGCCATCTATAATCCAGTTTTGAGTTCCCTCCCCAGACGCCTTAACGCCCACTCACATCCTGGGCCATCTGACCTCAGGAATTCACATGACAAGGTGGGGCCAGGTTTCACAATGGGCTCACCCGAAACCCTGGCTGATTAGGTCCACACCCGCTTTCACACCTTGGTGCATGTGATTAGAGGATCACCAGGGGGTCCTTTGTCCTCATTGGGGGGGATACTCCCACTGGGTTTAAATCTGGGACTCTCGGCCATTTGACCTTAGAACTGAAGAAGCTTCTCGGATGAGAGGTGAAACGTCTTCAAGCAACTTAAAGAAGTCCAGACGCTTTTCTTTGCAAACTCCTTTGACTACGATGACCTGGATGACTGAGAACCTTCACAGACATATCTGAATTAATATAGAATAGAATAGAATAGAATACAATTCAACTTTATTGTGATTGCACGTCACAGGTACAAGGCAACGAAATGCAGTTTGCATCAATCCAGAAGTGCTTTAGCCATGATATAGATATATTACAATATATATCAGCAATAATATAGGTATGTAAGTATATTACAGAAATGGGTCTATTATGGTATGTTACAATGTACACGGTATGAAGGTATGTTATGAATATGCTATAACTATAAGTATGTACAGGCTGTAGTGAGTACAAGCTATGTACAGGCTATGAAAAATAATAAATATGAAAAACTATACAGAATATGAAATAAAAAACTATACAGAAATATGAGATATACAGCTATACAGAAATGTGAACTATGCAGGTTATAAACAGTTGTAGAATTAAAAATTATCGTATTGTACAGAATGATGTGAGCTGCATCCACAGAAGAGAGGCCTGAGAGATCAAGACTCTGATTCCCGTTCAACCTTAAAATTCTATAGGAACCACAAGTACACCTAATATTCCAAAATTAAAATCTGGATTTCAAAGCGAGTCAGTGAAGACGAGCAAATATGGCTGAAATATGCTGTCTCTTTATAGTCCCTGTCATGACTCTCTCAGCAACACTTTTGATCCATCAATATTAAACAATTATTGATGCAGCGGATTGAGATGAAACTTGGCACAGAGGTACAGTAGGTGTCCCAGATGAGGAATGTGTTGAAAGTTGGACATCAACTACTAAGGATGATTTTTAATGAATTTTTGAAATTGACATAATTCTATTGTATTGACTGTATTGCATTGAATACAAATCTCCTGTAATTTCTGAGGAATTCTACAGTAAATCTGTCTGAAACTTGGCACAGAGGTACAGTAGGTGTCCTAAAGGAGGAATCTCATGAAAGTTGGACATCAACTACTAAGGATGATTTTTAATGAATTTTTGAAAATGACATAATTCTAGTGTATTGACTGTATTGCATTGAATACAAGTTTGCTTTAATATCTGAGGAATTCTACAGTAAATCTGGCTGAAACTTGGCACAGAGGTACAGTAGGTGTCCCAGATGAGGAATGTGTTGAAATTTGGACATCAACTACTAAGGATGATTTTTAATGAATTTTTGAAAATGACATAATTGGAGTGTATTGACTGTATTGCATTGAATACAAGTTTGCTTTAATATCTGAGGAATTCTACAGTGAATCTGGCTGAAACTTGGCACAGAGGTACAGTAGGTGTCCTAAAGGAGGAATCTCATGAAAGTTGGACAACAACTATTGAGGATGATTTTTAATGAATTTTTGAAAATTACATAATTGTAGTGTATTGACTGTATTGCATTGAATATAAATTTCCTGTAATTTCTGAGGAATTCTACAGTAAATCTGGATGAAACTTGGCACACAGGTACAGTAGGTGTCCCAGAGGAGGAATGTGTTGAAAGTTGGACATCAACTATTGAGGATGATTTTTAATGAATTTTTGAAAATTACATAATTGTAGTGTATTGACTGTATTGCATTGAATATAAATTTCCTGTAATTTCTGAGGAATTCTACAGTAAATCTTGATGAAACTTGGCACAGAGGTACAGTAGGTATCCCAGAGGAGGGGTGTTTTGAAATTTGGACATCAACTACTAAGGATGATTTTTAATGAATTTTTGAAATTGACATAATTCTATTGTATTGACTGTATTGCATTGAATATAAATCTCCTGTAATTTCTGAGGAATTCTACAGTAAATCTTGATGAAACTTGGCACAGAGGTACAGTAGGTATCCCAGAGGAGGGATGTTTTGAAAGTTGGACATCAACTACTAAGGATGATTTTTAATGAATTTTTGAAAATGACATAATTCTATTGTATTGAATGTATTGGATTGAATAGAAGTTTGCTTTAATTTCTGAGGAATTCTACAGTAAATCTGTCTGAAACTTGGCACAGAGGTACAGTAGGTGTCCCAGAGGAGGAATGTGTTGAAAGTTGGGCATCAACTACTAAGGATGATTTTTAATGAATTTTTGAAATTGACATAATTGTAGTGTATTGACTTTATTGCATTGAATACAAGTTTGCTTTAATATCTGAGGAATTCTACAGTAAATCTGTCTGAAACTTGGCACAGAGGTACAGTAGGTGTTCCAGAGGAGGAATGTGTTGACATTTGGACATCAACTACTAAGGATGATTTTTAATGAATATTTGAAATTGACATAATTGGAGTGTATTGACTGTATTGCATTGAATATAAATCTCCTGTAATTTCTGAGGAATTCTACAGTAAATCTTGATGAAACTTGGCACAGAGGTACAGTAGGTGTCCCAGAGGAGGGATGTTTTGAATGTTGGACATCAACTACTAAGGATGATTTTTCATGAATTCTTGAAATAGACATAATTCTATTGTATTGGACTGTATTGCATTGAATACAAGTTTGCTTTAATATCTGAGGAATTCTACAGTAAATCTGTCTGAAAGTTGGCACAGAGGTACAGTAGGTGTCCCAGAGGAGGGATGTGTTGAAAGTTGGACATCAACTACTGAGGATGATTTTTAATGAATTTTTGAAAATGACATATTTGTAGTGTATTGACTGTAGAGAACTGAAAATAAATCTCCTTTAAGATCTGAAGAATTTTACAGTGAATCTGGCTGAAACTTGGCACAGAGGTACAGTAGGTGTCCCAGAGGAGGGATGTGTTGAAATTTGGACATCAACTACTAAGGATGATTTTTAATGAATTTTTGAAAATGACATAATTGTATTGACTGTATTGCATTGAATACAAGTTTCCTTTAATTTCTGAGGAATATTACAGTAAATCTGGCTGAAACTTGGCACAGAGGTACAGTAGGTGTCCCAGAGGAGGGATGTGTTGAAAGTTGGACATCAACTATTGAGGATGATTTTTAATGAATTTTTGAAAATTACATAATTGTAGTGTATTGACTGTATTGCATTGAATACAAGTTTGCTTTAATATCTGAGGAATTCTACAGTAAATATTGATGGAACTTGGCACAGAGGCACAGTAGGTGTCCCAGAGGAGGAATGTGTTGAAAGTTGGGCATCAACTACTAAGGATGATTTTTAATGAATTTTGAAATTGACATAATTGTAGTGTATTGACTTTATTGCATTGAATACAAGTTTGCTTTAATATCTGAGGAATTCTACAGTAAATCTGTCTGAAACTTGGCACACAGGTACAGTAGGTGTCCCAGATGAGGAATGTGTTGAAAGTTGGACATCAACTACTAAGGATGATTTTTAATGAATTTTTGAAATTGACATAATTGTATTGACTGTATTGCATTGAATACAAGTTTGCTTTAATATCTGAGGAATTCCACAGTAAATCTGTCTGAAAGTTGGCACAGAGGTACAGTAGGTGTCCCAGAGTAATAATCTGTTGAAAGTTGGACATCAACTACTAAGGATGATTTTTAATGAATTTTTGAATATGCAACCAGACTGTCACGATGGTTGTATTGGGCTGTTCCATTGTAATTTGTGTGTGCGCGTGCACGTGTGAGTGTTCGCGCGCGTGCACGTGCGCGCGGGTCTAGGCTTTCAATCGGGATATAAATCGAAAAGGCGATACCTTAAAGACTGGTGTAAAAGCGCAAGGAAATTTATGCGGCGGAGAGGAAACGGCTGGCTTGACCGCGGCTCACAAATGACGGCTCACTTGACCGCGGTAAAACATCTTATACTGCTTATGGCATCTAATATCTGCAGCTATAAATCAAACTGAAATCAAACTCAGCGTAAAAAAAACCCACTGAATAAATAAGTGCCCATTAGCACTGAAATAATGAGATGGTCGTAGGAGTGGGTTTACTAAGGGACCACTTCAAATACAAGTTTATCAAAACTGGATTTTGACAGCTTTTCACTCACTTTCCCTAACTGACCTTGATACATGTAGAACGTATAGACCCTCGAACAACAAAGGCATATTACTTAGTGCAAGATCTATTGATTTAATAGATGCTTATGACCATCATCCAGTGGCTAAATACATCCCCATTTCTTTTACAGCAACTGTAAATCTAGTTTTGCAAGGCCACCAAGCCACCAAGTTATTGGATTTACTCGACAAACATTCTGACATTGAATGGGCATTGTTTGAACGACAATTTCGGAAAATGGTTCCAAAATTGCATTTGTGCTTGATGTGTGCTGGCTAGTATTAGTAGCAGTTGGTGCATTGAACCAGCATAAAAACACACCTTGTGCATAATGGTGAGATACAGTTGGCATTGACACAAAAACCTTATTTGCATTGGAATATTGCTTCTATCACTTTTCTTGAATGGTAGATGTTACGGGTAGGGAGAGGACTCAGGCGCAGAGTGGAATTCAAAGTTCAACACAGCAGTTTATTTACACAACACTAGATATACATGTGGGGGTAAAGATCCAGGGGTCCGGGGGGTCCAGGGGTGATTCGGGAAGGGAAAGGTCTTCTAACACACCTGTGCTCCGCCACACAAATCCACACACCAACACGCTCGTAATCCAAAGCAGAAAAGTAGGCAGCAGGTCCGGGGAGACTGTTCACAAAGGCAAATCTCAAAAAGGCAAACTCACTCACGAAATGTCACGAAAGCTAGAAACAAACACTAATGTGTCTCACGCAATCATCCAGCGATGACAGGAGCCGAGCCCCATCCTTAAATAGCCATGGAGTAAACAGCTCAGCAATTAGAGCCAGGTGCGTGGGCCAAAGGCAGGAGCCCGCAGTGAGCTCCGCCCAGGCAGAGCGACAAGGGGGAGAGAAAATAACCATAAACAAATGTAGCCTCGCGGAACCGGCTGGCCAGACACAGGGACCATGACAGTAGACAGTAGTAGAGGAATATTTTAGGGCCTGTGACAGTCCAGATGTATGATGACACCATTTTTGTGACTTTCAAATGATCCACATGGCAACCACACAAATGTGGACAAACCCATAAGAAGTATTGGATTTTCCATCACTTTTCTTCTGTGCAACGGAAAATGGCTTCAAGAAGAATTCACACATTGTTCATCCATAGACCAAAGATCATGGCGTACCCACCAGCTTTAATGTAACAGCAGGCTTTTTACTCTGTCTTAGTGTGTAGTCTTTTTAGGTTTAGACGTGGTCAAATGAAATGTTTAAAATTTTCTTTTAGTGGGTCTCAGCTTCAAGTGCAGCATCCCACCATCAGGATAGCTTAAAAAATAGAAGCAAAAAAAAGTCCTCTTAAGATTTCATCGCCTTAGGCAATTGCATATGTCTATATATTCTGGATCCTTTATTAAAAAGTATTAAGCGCTATTCTTAGACATAATGTGCAAAAGGTTTCAGTTACTGTCAGAAGAAACCTTTTTCTAGTCACATCTCACATTTTTAAAAAGTTCTCTCCCTTGTTACTCAACTCCGAATGATTTCAGGTACATGATGAACCTTACGAATCCTTTCATGAGACGGGAAAGAAAGACAGCAAAGAGAAGAACACCAAAGGATGCTGAAGTGAGACAATGTTGCTCATAAACCATTCAGTTCCTCAAAATCTCACCTCAAATTAGCTCACAGGGGACAAAAGCTGGATAAATCCTAAAGCAACCCGCTGGGCTCATGTTTCTTGCACCCTTCCCTCCACTGGCACAACTTTCTGGACAGTGAACACACATGGCACTCGACTGCCAAAAGACAGAGTGAAGGGAGGAATAAAAGAGGGGTATATAGGGAATCTGACAGGGACAGGAAATGCTGAAAGCAATCTATCTGTCATCAGAGATGTTAAAAAAATGGCAAGGAGATGATTGCGTGGAGTAGTGAGGAAGAAAGAAGGCAAACTAATCGGCCTCTGTCTATTCATCCTTGACATGCTGCTTAACCAGACTTGACAAGTTCGAAGAGGAGAAGGCGAGTTTGATGGGGGGAGGATCGCTGAGAATGCCTCAAAAACATGCCTAGTTTGCATAAAGGGACAGACAGAGCTCTGTTTTTTGCATAGATTGTGAGAATGCACTTGGCTGCGTCTGTGTTTGTGTATTCTGAGCTCAGGTGTGCTGTAGCTCTCTATCTGCCCTGAGGCTCTTAGCCACATTGCAAAACCAGGAGCTCATAAATGAGAACCTCTAACAAGACTGGTGTCTAACGCAAAATGTAGCGCATGTACAATCCAGAGCATTGCTCCCAACCCTCAGGACATCACCGATTCACCCAGAAGGTCTGGCTATTTTAACATCCATCTCCCTTTGTAGTTTAGTTCATTTATAGAATATTCACACTACAAAAAGATGCATGTAGCAAAACTATAATTTTCCCAGTAAAGAAAAAAACTCACAGCACATCAGAAGGGACACGTAAAAGGACCGACACATTCGCAGATGGTCATTAGGCTGAATGGAATACAGATCTGTGCAAGCAGTCAAAGGGAAACATTGAGAAAATGGCAAGTCTACGTCAAGAAGCGCAGTCCCTACAATGGAGATCAGGGAAGCAAGGGAATGCTTTGAATTCTGACACCATCTGTATGTGCACTGTGGGTTTCCAGCATCCATCAGATGGGAAAGTTTGTGCCTATGATTGATTGGCAAGTATTTCAGATAAGGGCTGTATCTGGCATAGAGTGTTGGCTGGCAGTGATGAGGCAATCAGGGCTCTCGCCTTGAAGCAGACAGAAAATGCTTTGGCATAATTTAGTTGCTGGACCGACTGAAGATGAGAAGAGCTTCAGAGGCCAAAAGGTTTGGTCGTTTATTGACACGAGCACCGGTCAGCACAAATTAACATGGAGAGCCTTGCTGTTACCACTGCACTTTAAGAATCACTTTCACTGACTTTATTAGGGAAAGTGCTTATTTAGTTGATTTCAGAAAACAATAGACAGGACTATTAAGTTATATTCAAAAGAAAAAAAACAATGACGAGGTGTATTTATTATCGTGCATTAAGACTAGTTTCTATATATCATTTATCATTTTTTTCCAGAAGGATCTAGTTTTTGGTTTTGGGTATTTATATTTAAATATTTCGCTTTTCTTTTTTTCTGATAGCTACAGATGACACAGCAGTTATGAAAAATGGGACACTGTCAACAGTAAAAACTGCAAAAATAAATAAATAAAAATAGAGTGCAATGATTTTGACATGACTAAAAACACAAAAGTTATTGGATGTACTCCATAAATAATATATCTTAATAGTTGAAACAGGGAAAATGCATTATTTCTGGAAAGTACGCTCATTTTGATTTTGTTTCAGGTAAAACAACATTGAGACAGTAGCATGTTTTCCACTCTTGTCTTAATAACAAGTCTTTCTGCATTTAAATTGATGCAGTTTGCTGTTGTTGTTTTTTTGTTTTGTTTTTATATATAGTGTATGAGGTGCTCAGTAGTTAAACATCCATATTTCCATATTGAAAATGCACTAATGGCACCCCCATACCATCACAAAAGCTGGTGTTTGAACTGTGCACTGTTAAGGTGGATGGTCCCTCTTCTCTTTTTCAGAAATCATATTTTGACAAAGCAATTTATATTTTGATTGGTCAGAACACAGTGCATTTCCCCCCCGTCAAAACCTAGCTGAGGCCCAGAGAAGACAAGGTTGTTTTAGCATCTTATTTATGTGTTTTTTGCATGTAGAGTTGCAGAGTTCTAACTTAACTGCAAAGATTAACTGTGCTCACTCACAGTGGTTGTCAGAAGTGCTCTTCAGTCTGGGCAGTTATTTCCACCACAGAATTAGGTTGTGTTTTTGACGCAGTGCTGCTTGAGGACCTGAAAATCACCACCAGTTAATTGGTTTTCTAGCCTTATATAATGATACTTCTCTGATTACCTGAATCTTTTAATTATATGTAGGCTACCAAAGATGAAAGCTGTAATGTCCTTTACAATTTCAGTCTTTTACAGAGAGGTGAAGCCTTCTATCTTTTTTTCTAAAAGACATGATGCTCTTTATACCCAGTTATGTTACTGACCTGTGGGCAGTTATTAGCTCTGCGATGATGAAGCCAGTGTGGAAATTCAAATTTCTCACTTTTGGCATTTGATTTGTTTTGTTTTTTTTCCTTTTTCCTATTTTCAATTAAATATGGAGTTAAATGGTTTGCAAATCATAGCATTGGTGTTTTCCAGAGGTGTGGACTCGAGTCACATGACTTGGACTCGAGTCAGACTCGAGTCATTAATTTTATGACTTTAGACTTGACTTGAAAAAATGTTCTAAGACTTGTGACTTGACTTGGACTTTTACACCAATGACCTGGGACTTGAATTGGACTTGAACCGGTTTACTTGAAAAGACTTGATATTTCACCCCAAATCTAAAATTTAACACGCATATTATATAGAAAGTGTGCACCATTAATTCAATTCATTCATTCATTTATTCAAACCACACTCCGTACGTATGTGTGCGTGAGCTGTAGCACAGCCAATCAAATTAACCAGATTTTTTTTAAGAAGAAAAAAAACCCGCTCAAAAATGCTGCAAGGAGTTATTTTTTTCAGGTACATAAACTATGAAGTAGTCAACAAAAAAACGAAATGCAATGTGCAAAACATGCAAGAAGAGAATCACAGACAGAGATGGAACAACTTCCAACTCTGTCCGACAGTTGAAGTTGCATAAAGAATGGTGGTGCTTCTCTTTTGCTACGATGAGATAGCTGCCTTCATCTAACTAGCAAATGTTGTCCAGGCTACGTTGATTATACGGTTTGGTTTTAATGTGTATGATATTTTTGTCATGCTATTTTAAAGCTGGTCCTACAAGCACATCCAAGAATAACATGCAGCTTATCTCAGAATTATCGGTGAAAATTATTCTTGGAGCTAAGTTTAATTGAGCTGCATTTTTTAGAGGGGCAATTTCACAATTTATATTTTCTAAGTTCACTATTTCATCATGTGTTGAGAAAAAGTCTGATTTAAAAATCACATGGTCTAATATTTACATTTAGTATATAACTGCAACATTCTTTTTTTTTCTTTTTTTTTTTTTAAAGACTCGAAAGGACTTGAAATTCAAAGTTTCAGACTTGTGACTTTACTCGGACTTTTACACCAGTGACTTGAGACTTGACTCTGACTTGCCTGACATTACTTTAGACTTGACTTGTGACTTGAGGATAAAGACTTGAGACTTACTTGAGACTTGCAAAACATTGACTTGGTCCCACCTCTGGTGTTTTCATTTGTACAAAGCATACCAACATTCCCAGAAAGACAGTTGTACAAATTATATAAGAATAGACAAGATGAAAATGTTTCCCTCACCAACTAAATTTCAGAGCCTCATGCTGTACCAGCAGCATGCTGTAACTAATGACAGCTCATGGATTTTTGCACCAGTGGCCAGCCGAGGTATATTCATTTTCCACAGAAAATAAGATTATTCTGTAAAATGTCAAGGCAAGACTGAACCAGCCATTCTGAAGTTCTTGAAATAAAGAATGCTATTTTATAAAAGCAAATACGTGATTTCACCAAGGAAAATAAAATAACTTTTCCACCCCAATCAGTGTGTGTGAAGGAGGAAAGTATATCCAGTAGCTTCTCTTTAACTTTGACTATGCTGGCTTTTTAAAAACCTGAACCAAGGTGCTTTCACTTACAGAAAAACAACCCTTAAAATAAGGGTTATGTGATTGCTTCATTTAAACACTGATAGCTTTTCGGAATTTTTAGTGTTAATTCATGCTGTTGTTGCACAATTCAATTACGGATTGCAAAATAAACAACGCTGAATTGCATTTGATTTTGCACTCATTTAATGGAACTTAATGGGCTGTGTTCAGTCTTCAGGAAGCAATATCAGCAGCATGCTGAATTGAGCTTTGCTTTGTGTGTGTGTGTGTGTGTGTGTGTGTGTGTGTGTGTGTGTGTGTAGGTGTGTGTGTGTGTGTGTGCGTGAGTGAAAGTCAGCTAGACAATTTCTGCAGAATTTGGAGGTTTGTGATGTTTATCTCAGAATAACACACTTTGAGTAGGACAAAGATCACTCCAGGAAATTAAACTTTTGTGCGTTGTTCAAATACCAGAAGAGACTTTAAAAATAGATTTCGCTTCAGATATCTGTTCCTCAAAGAGAAAAACAAAACAACTAGAGGTGAAGGCTTTCTACCCAACTAACTTCTTGGACTTCAACTCTTCATTCTTTTTGGTGAAACACGTCGAATTTAGGTCACAGATGTTTTTGTAGCCAAAACCAGCCCAGCTAATCTGCACGGGCACAGGAGAGACAAATCCACAAAAAAGAAGAAAAAAGACGGTTATGGCTGTGCACAGGATTCGATTTGGGTTTCCTCACTTGCCCCGATGCCATGCTGCTTTTTATAACTCCGACTTATGTTCAGCCAATGTTCAAATAGCCTTTTTGTCAGCGATTCCCTGTGTTTAAACATTCAAACCTGAGCGGTCACAACATGAGCGTGACTGTGGGGCTGATCTGCAAAGACATCACTTTGTGTCACTGACAGCAACATGTCAGCTCCCGCTTTCCCCATACACCTTTCAAAGCAAGGTACAACAGTGCGGATGGCAGATTTCTTACGCTTCATGTCCTATTCTGCCATCATCAATGTTTCCAGGAAGCAGTAAAGACATGCCAGCCTAACCCAAAAAAATCTAAAAGTCAAAGTTATAAACAGAAAACAGATAGATGAGGGCATGCCAGTGAAGTGTTTATTTAAATAAAAGAGGACGACGATGCTGTGAAACAGAATTGGTATGCATGAAAGCACGACTTTGGGTGACAAGCCTGCCTGGGTCCTCATCATTAAAAATATACAGTACATGCCTTTGCAACCTAGTTCTGCAAACTAGGCTGTACCTTGCACAGAATGACAGACAGAACAAGAAGGGGGTAAAAGTGAGATGGGAGAAGGGGAAGAACCAGTAGTACTAAGCTGGATTTTAATTGGCTGTATGCTTTTCATCAGTCCCAGAAGAGACAATATTTATGAGTTTGATCTTTCTGCGTTGCTCCAAAGTAACAAGACTGCGGGGTATAATGTGACATGCAATGAATCCTCTTCTTTTTTCTTGCAGTGCATGATATTTTGCATGCTCTGCTGGATTTATTCTGAAGCCTTTTTTCTTTGCATTATTTCAAGGTTAGCCTGGATTCCATAAGACGTGTGATGAGTGATGTATCATCAGCTGTCGTTGCAGCATCACAGATCTGAACAGCGATGGTATCTATTAGAGAAATGGCTGTTGTCAATAAAAAGTTAGAAAACATTTAATAATCTGCGCTGAGGAGCGCTGTGTCCCGACTTGCTGGTATTTGCTAAGTTTTGATCTCACAACCGTACTTTAGAAGAAAATAGAAGCACTCAGCAGCAGTTATTTGGAACCGAACAAAAAGGAAAGCGCTATCCTGCCTAAACTATCATCATTTGCATTCATTTAACTGTATAATGAGCAGCAGGGCCAGGTGGAGACAGAACAGAAATGTTTAACCAAACAATGGGAATCAGATTAAGATATCTGTGGAAATAGCTTGCATAATAGAATACCCAGACAGATAAGCCATGCTATGGAATTATTGATGAGGTTTTGCAGCCCTGATGCAAATGTTTGCTTAACCTGACCTTGGGTTAATCAAAATTTGAGAGATGCTGCTGTGAGGGATAAGTCACTGTCCTTACCTCTCAGTGTAAAGCTGATGATTCACACAGTAGCATACCTGAAATACATCCAATACAACCTTAGTGCCAAGAATATATGCAGCTGCTATTAAAATACCAATAAAAATCTGTCTGAGGCAATGTTCAAATGCCATCTGTTTATAAAGAACACCTAATATCTTCTATTATATAAAGACTAAAAAATTCTTGTTTTGGTGAGCGGCGTTTACTTGATAGTTAATCACATCTTCCTATAAACGCAAAATTATTCTTACTTATCGAAGATATTCAGCAGACGATCTGTCTCAACCATCCTTTAAGCAGGTACCTTTGGACAATTTTAACTTCAAGTAATATTTCTTACTATTGCTGTTAAAACAACAAAGACTCACGGAGTGAAAGAGCTGGCAAATATCCTCCCACACATCTACCCACTCGAGCACCTTCAGATGCCCACGAACACCGTGATGCATAGTCTTCAGCAGACTCTCTGATTTAACTCAATAACACTTGACCTGCACAGTACAACAAGAGTGCTGCGAGGGTTCAGCTCACATGTGCAAAACAAAAAGTTGGACCTGGCAGCATGTGGTCATTAAGATGTGCATTGCCAATAATGCGAGGGAATGAGGGAAATCACAAGCCGATGTATACGCCCACTTCCTAAACACTTAGCTGCCCAAAAGCACACATGCACGTGCACCCAGAAGAACCTAGGTAATCTGCAATGGTTTGACTTTTATAAAGTAACAGCTGGTATTCGCGCTGTCCAAGAGTAGGGCCTTGATGCAAGCCCAAAGGAAGCGCAGATAGTTCAGTTAATCTTGCATGCTCCCACTCGGCCACAGCATAAAAGACTTTTCCTCTGGGCAACTTTACCTGAATTTCCCCTTCCCACACAGCAGAACAGCAGCAGCCCCTCCAGTGCCTGATTTCAGCCTCTCTACATCCACACAAACAGGGCAGCACTTCAGGCAGGACTCTGGCTTTACTTCCAAGTTTATACGTCAGTCTCACAAAAGTTTCAATCCACTTCCCTGAGGCAGCATGAGAGTGAATATGATATGCTTTAAAAAATAAAAATAAAAAAATGGGCCACACACTGTGAGAGACCAGACAGAATGAGTTGTAGTCTTCATGTGTAGCACTGGAAGCATTTTATGTGATTTGAGCGAGAGAAGCAGTAACTGTGGTAAGGTTTAAAATGAAACTGCTATAACTGAACGGAAAAGAAGCTCCTTTGATTATGAGCTCAACCAGTCTGCATGCAATGTGACAAAAATTCCCCTACCTTTCTTTTCCAAGCCACTGACTATATATTTAGACATTTCTCAGGCCGGATACCTTGAACAGTTACCTCAGTTAAAGTATTTAGGGTATTGTTGTTAGAACATCATCAGCTTTATGTTAATATTAGATTGGCTTTGCAGCAGATTGAGACCGCAAAGTAAATTATGCAATATACACTACTGCAGGATGAACACAGTCTGGATGCTACAAAGTAGGCCCACAAAACTAATTTTGATAACCTGGTGTCTCCAACCTCTAATCCTATTGAGGCCTTAGGAAAAAATCTCAAGCAGAAAATACCAACGAGAGTGGAGTTACAGAATTGTGGGAATTCAGATACCCACAAAATTAAGTTGTCCACTATCGTTCTCCACTCCAACTTCCACTTTCCATCACTGCCACAATCCCATTGGACACAAGTTGTTGAGGTCAACACATATTTGGGTCAAAAATGTAATTTATTTTAAGTTGTGCTTCACAGCCTGTCAGAAAATCAGTGTAGTGTTCACAACTATGAATGTTGCCTCTGCCCCCAGTGGAAATATTGGATTTGCTGTGCTCAGTGTTGAACTTGTGATTGTTGTGTGTTCGCTGCCGTGCCTGGTTGTAGTTTCAAATAACACCAGTTGTGAAGCAGCGACGCGAGGGACAGCTGTGAGGTGTGAAGTGAGGGTCACATGGATGGTGGGGAGAGCTGAGGCAGCAACAGCACCGGAGCAGTAGCACCTGAAGTACGTTAGTGGTTTTAGAGACGTATTACAGGCTATTAAGGTGTGTTTCTTTTTTTGGTAAGTTTTGGGCAGTTGGCAAGCTAGCAAAAAAGTTTGGATGACCAAATTGCATGCTGGTCCAGTGCTGAGTGGCAGTGTGTGGGTCTGTTTGAGCATGTTTATATGCAATATACAGAAGGAAATCAAGAAGGATTATCTTGCGTTATACTTTCCATTTTAATATAGACAAGTATAGATAAATTATACGTTTTACAATACTTAGTGCAGCCAGTGCTCCATTAAAGCATTAGTGTTTGTGCTCTGGCTTTGTCTAATGAGAGATACTTCTCAATAAAAAATGAATCTAATAAAGCCCAATTACATAATGAGTTCCAAGATTGAACTCTAAATTTTCTATCAGTTATAGCTATGCCAAAATTGCCCAAGGTGTCATATTATGTTGAATTCCTCAGTCGTACCCAAGTAATTGCCATTCTGAATATGAATCTTGATATCAAACATCATATGTTAAACGCTGTCCCCACGCATTCTGCGAGGACACAGGTGGAGGTGCTGTTAATGACATCTGTAAAAGCTGTGATGGAGCGAGAGTCTTCAATGCAGCTTTCAATCATCAAAGACATGTTACTGAAACTGCTGAGCAGCCTGAGATCAACACTGAGCTTGTTGCACTCCCAGAGAGCTCCAGGGCACCTGTGTGCTGTCCTGCTCTCCGTCAGGTGTGATCACACACGCCGGTATCTTCTACCACAGCCTGCTGGGAGCATGAGAGTCGGGTGAACAGGGGTGATTGTGGCAATAAAAGAGACTCACATTGAGGCCTCTGTGTGCACTGCCTCTCTAAGCCGCTTTGGTCTGCAGCTTTGCACTTTTTCAAAGTGCTGGCTTGTGCCATGGATTCTAAGCTTGCCACTCTGGGGCCAGCAGGCAGTCAAGGGATATACAGAGTCAGAAAGAGATGGAGAGACACAGATGGACAGACGCACAGAGACGTAGGTATGAAGGGGATGATAGAAGGAAGATCACAAGTACCTCTGATAGCCAAGGGGCATGTGTGTGTTTATGAAACACTCAGGTTCACATAAACAAATGGAACACACACACACACACACGCGCGCACACACACACACACACACACACACACGCTCCTCATCTTCCAGACCCCCTCTGGCAAAATCTCCCTAGTGTTCATAATTTGATTTCAGATCCGTGCCACAGCATTCACTGTGCATATGGGTGAGGAGAATGAGCAGCAGTTCTTGCTCTTTCCCATGTTCTGGCTGTCCAGATCACTCACATTATTCCAAACTTTGCTCTCTCCTGATGCTGATGAGATTGAAAGTGCAGGCCTATTCTTATTTTGTCATGGAGCCTCTCAGTTCTTCCTCTTTATCGTCTCTGTTTGCAGCATACAAGGCTACGCTCTCATCCTCTTTTCTCAAAGGATTAGACATGCTGAGTGTTGAGGGCCACTGCATACAGAACAGCTGGGGATAAGAAGAAAGCAACCTTAGTGTGGACTCCAGGATGCTGATTGGGTACCAAATTTAACAGGAAGTGAAAGACAACAGATAGGAGAAGGGGGTTTGCACAGAGCTGCTCATTGGTTGAATACTGGCATATAAGGGGATTTTTTTAAAACTGTAGGTTACATTCCATTGCTATTAATGAACAGTGTGGACTCTGCAGTTTCAACAGCTGCTCATTAAAGTACACTAAAAACTCATCCCCTGTAATGTGTATTAATTATTACGAAGCTGCTAATGCAGGAATAGGTAGAAATACTTTCCATAATTTACTTTTCATTTACTTTTGTTATAAACAAATTCCCCTCTTTCATTGATCTCTGCACAAACATTTAATATGGAAATTAAGCAGCAGCTAAAACACCCTGAGGGTGAAGCTTATGCAGGAGACGCTGGCCTGGAACTCCACTGACCACTACTAGATGCAAACTCCAACTGAGTGCTATTCAAAAGGGCTCATCTCCTTTTCAACGAGACATTAAGTATTCATCCTGGAGTTACTTGTCGTTCCTCGGGTATTTAAAAGTAAAATTGAAGGCAGAAACTTTCAGGCCCCTCTTCTGTGGAAGCAGTTCCCATTTTGGGAAGTACTTTTAATATTAGGTTTAAAACTTTCCTTTCTGAAAAAAAACAACTTACATTTAGGGATAGACCAGGTGACCCTGAAGCCAGAAGTTTTCCTTCCCATTGTTGCCAAGGACTTCATACAATTGTCATCTGATTGTTGGGGTTTTCTCTGTATTATCTGTATACTCTGTATTGTATTTACCGTACAATATAAGCACCATGAGGTAAGAATTGAATTGAACAGAACTGAATTGGCCTCTTATTATGTATGCAGATTTATAGGCTTATGAAGTATAAAGTATGAATGCATGATATAAGTCTGCTGCTCCTTGACCTTTATCCTAAGTTTGTTATTAGGCATTTACAGGATGTCTGCAAAATTGCTGGTTCTTGTTTTATACAAGTAAGATGAGGGGGTTTATAGAAAATGAACATTCTCCATTTCTTAGATGAAAGGTCCTGGCTCCAAATGTGAAGCCATTTCATATAATAATGCATGAGTGAACCTTAGACATAAACTTGAATCGTATGCTCCTCTGTGGACCCACAACAGTGCTGAAATATCGCAAAATGCCTCCAGCTCGCATTTTGACTACATCAGAGACAACATATTAAGATACTTTACACATAACTTAATTTCCTCTATGTCTTTGCCACCTGCAGCGAATGCCAGAAAATGTGACAGAAGATGCTTTAGCTATTCCATTTCTCTGGGGTTGTTGCCACAGGTTTTTGAATGACTACTACCCAGTAGCCTTAACATTCTCAGTAATGAAATTGTTTGGGAAAACAATTTATAAAGCTATTCTCTGGAAGACTGAAAACACCTTGGCTTCCTTGCTGTTGGCAACACGGAGGAGGTAGAGAGTGGCACTTTAACCCCTTTGAGCTACCATTGCAAAGACCCAGAGGGACTGAAGACTCATGCAGACCTGTTGCTTATACACATTATTTTCATATTATACCAACTTTAGCATCTCTGATGGGCACTGAGCTCATCATTCAGATTTCAGCACATCTGTAGGCAGTCTCTTTACTGTGTAGTTCTCACATGAATGACTGCCTAGGCATTTCAAGGACAGCTGTACTATTAAAATCACAGATGAACCAGTTATCCTGATGATCATGTGAGCCTATAGAAAAGGATTTTGTTAACTGGTGTGGGAATTCTTTTCAGCTGCAGAACTTAAACATGAATAGTTAAGCAAATGACTTTAGGAGTGTTTGACCTCACCCAGATGTCAGCACAGTCAAGAGACGGCCACCATATATACTGCTCAGGAATTACTGCTGGAATTTATGATTCCTCCTTGGAGCTATTACTTATTCTGTACTACACATACACATAGTATCCACCTCCCCAATCTTTTTCCACTGTATTTTCATATTTTAAAGTATAACTGTGCATACAGGGACTGCACTGTTGGGGAATTTTCTGATGTGGTCTTAATAAGTTAATGGTTAGAATGTCAAGTACAGGACATCGTTAACACGAGTCTGAGTGAGTGCGAGTGACTGAGTGTGCATAGAGATACATGCACACTGATGGAGTCATTAAAATGCAACATTAACAACACATTCTTTGTGTGATATAGGTTAAGTCTTTTATGACAGCAAATTAGTTGTATCAAATTTGAAATATCATAGCAAGCCAAAAAAGCAGACTATGGGAGAAAGAGGTTAAACATTACATTCTTTTTTTCTCTTGGTAATGTATGAATATTGATGCGCTTTGATATGATTGGCAGGTGTTTTTTTGTGTGTTAGTGTTAAAACACCACACCATGCCAATGACTGCTTAGCGCCTAATGCACGTCCAAAAAACATGAAGCAGCATTTGAATTTGGACATAAGATTAGATGTCATCAGGCGCAAACACATTTAGACGTAGATATATGACATGCTGTGTCAGTGCACAGTTCTTTTGCTTTTTAAATTACTCACTTCTTTTTCTTATACTATTGAGTTATTTTGAGTATTAGTCATTCTTATGAGCACACCTACCAGTACTTGGATGGTACTCATTACATTCGAAAGGCCAAGTGAGTAACACTATACGAGTGATCTTGGCTTAAAAAGAGGGACAGTCAACCAATTTTCTGCCAACACAAGAAGGATAAATTTTCAGCACCAATGATGATATCAGTGTTAGGTAGCTAGTTAGCAGTGGCACCTTTTGTGTGAGGAATTGCAGTGTTTTGTGTTTATGCATGGTGCAGTGTCATTTTCAGTACGTGTTGAAGTTTGGTAATTGCTTGATGTGTTCTATATAAAATTATCTAAATTACTATATTTTACCTTCAATAACATATAAAGAGCAGCAAGATCAAAGCAATCAAAATACAGCACTTGAGTAAATGTGCTGTCTACTACTACTGGCATGAGCACAGTGAAAAGTGTTTAATTTGGTGTAACAGGCTAAATTAAAACACAACTTGGCTGCTGAAGATTTCGCACACACAAACAGTTGGTGTGTATGCCGGGCCAAGGCTCCAGGCTAAAGCATGCTTCTCTAGGCAGTACAAAAGTAAAAAAAAGTAAGCAGGTGTTTGAAATGTTAATACAGTTCTTCTCTGTTTCAAGCTCTCCACCTGAATTGAGTTGGATGAACAACAGGGAAGCTTGGCATGCAGATCTGCAATCCACGTTGCCGGGTTTTGTGTGGTGTGCAAGTCAGCTGCCCTAATGTATTTTGTGAGAGGAACACAGCTACACCAGCCGGCTGTGAACTAAGACACATACAGCATAACCTATACAAATTAGTTCATTTTCAGAGATCATACAATTAGCAAATCAAATCTTTCTGTGCACCTGTAAGTCTTTTTCCCCCCCAACCTTTTCCTCACCAGGTGCTTTTGAACACCTGTAAGAGCAGTATCTGAAGCCCTACTGGATTAACATAAATAAATAAGAAGCAGGCATTTATAAAATGTTTTGTGTTAACTAACAGATGCAGCTGGCGTAACTTGAAATTTAGAGAGACAATGGGATTAGTAAACAGTAGTACATGTGATATTCATCAAATCTCTTCTCCTCCTGATTATTTTCATATTTAAAAAATGGCTGAGTTATTGTGCTGAAATAATGAGAACAAGAGGAGAACGGAAGCTGGTTTGCAATGCATGCATGATTCTGACATCAGAATATTGGGATGACTATTTTTTGCATCCTCTAATTTCATCATGCTCCACTTTTGTCTTCCATTATGTATTTATTTGGAAGTTCAAAGGGCCAGTTTTATACTTAATGCATTCTTTTTCCTTTGGACATTTAATGGCTCCTGAAATGCCAAAATGAATTAACTTCTTTGTCTAAACGTACAGTGCATTTTCTCATACCCATCTGTTTTTTTCCCCCCATAGACAGTTTCCAATTATCTCTGCTTAATGCGTCATAACATCTTTCTATTGGTTGGTGCTCCAGCCCCCGATGCTTAAATCACTCAATTCAGCTCTGGTTTCAGCTTTTTAAATAACAGCACTCTGTTTAATGCCTCTTTTCAGGAATAAAAAGTCAAAATGGGGAAAAAGCGTAGGTGGAAAAGAATTCTATTTCCTAAATTTCATCTGCATTTGTATAATATTTGTAATGCTGCAAATATTTCCTATGTGCTACACCTCATCTACTCCTGCTGTTTTTTTCTTGGCCCAGTATCTTGTGTGTCAAAGGCTGAAAAGCGGCTAAAGAGATTATAGAACACGCTGCCTTGAGCCTGCAGTCTAAAGCTCAGTCTATATCCACAGAAAGCATCCAGACAAAGACACTGCCGCTCTAATGATATCACAACACTGAGGAATATGTTAGATCTGAATCAGCAAACAGTGGGAAGAGTGGCAATAAATTACAGTATGTGCTCTCCGTGCTTTATATGTATGGCTAGACTTACTGAACATATCAGCCAAGAAAAATGCTTCAGTGATAGCAGAAGATTAAGTCATGCATAAATCACGGTGTGGCCAGCATGGATCCATATAATCCAAATAATTGGTCTGATTTTGACACTGAGGTAATCATTTTACCATCGCAACAGTACAATCACAGGCATCAGTGTTAATGCATGAATGCATGAATGATGGCATGGGTTGCTTGGCTTAATCAGCGTCATTTTAAAAATCTGAAATGTGAGATCCATCATTCCAGATCATGACTACGGCAATATAACATCCGCTATCAGATGAATGAATGAACTGACAGAAACTGGTCCACAGCACAGCACCAATGAAATCAGGTAACACATGATGACAAGTACATAAACTGAAGAACAAGACCTACTCTCCACGGCATTTCCACCTTGACCTTTTTATTCCCATCTCAGCCTCCAAGCTGCTGCCAGTGTAGAGTAAGTACTCAGGCACTGATCCCAGTGTTGTAGGGCACAGCCTGTGAGCATTTCTGAGTAGCAGTACACAACTCCCCTTCAAAGGAATATTCCTACCATAAAAATGTTGAAAACTTGTGAGTGCAACTGCTTTTTATTCCTGTGGGCACCATTTACAAGCCATCCAAGCAGCATCAAACAAAGAACTGTAATGAGCTCGTGCAGAAGAAATGAAAGAAGGTAATGGCTGTGCAGCCAAGACGGCATACATTTAAAAATTATCCTATTTAACGGGAGATGAATTGTTATTTTTATGGAATCTGGAAAGTAATGTTGTTTGTAATTGAACTTCACCATGTTTACAAAGGGCTGTACCACAGGTTAGAGTAAAGAGAAGTTGTGTTACACCAGCAAACACATCCTTTCAAATTCCGTGCAAACAACAACAAAGCTTGCGGCAAAGGAGCCTAATTGTGTGATCTGATCTGTGACTCAGTATTCTGGGAGAAGTTGTCCCTTACCCTTGAAACCAAAGCAGACATTTCTGGCTCAACTTTTACCTTTTCTCTGCCTTTAGAAAGCATTGATCTGCTGACCTTCTCTCATAATGCAATTGCAAAAAGAGACTCCCTACACAGCCAGATCGTAATACTACTATAATCACATCTGGCTCTTCAGAGAACAACTTTAGGAACACAAGACTGAGTAATGCCTTTAAATACTGCTGTCACATTAGCTGAAACCATATAATACACCAATGCCATGTTGCGACTTCCGTAAAACATCACACTTTGTTTTGCAGCTGGAAAATCTGTGAGTTTTTAATGGTTTGCAGGGAAACCATGGATTATCAGCTTTGCAGGTTGGCTGTTAATTCCAGAGCAACAGATGTAGGAAATTAAGAAATCTGATTCAAATCAGCTCAGGGGTTTTTATAGCAAAATGAAAAATGGAATTAAACTGCACTTCACTGTAAGTATGTTCCCCAAAAATGTAATGAATGTTTTGTTGTACTGTGAACCATTGCCTCTGTAAATCAAGAATTTTTACAAGTTAAAGAGAAATTTCTCCATGGATTCTGTACAGAAAACAGAGACAGCCCAGATAAAAAGTATTCAATAACTCATGGGAATTAAGACGGGTAATTTTTCCTCTCATAGTGTCTCATTTGGGGCTAAATACAGATATAGATGGTAATAAGAAATTATCTCTTTCACCCACAGTCGCAGGATGCCCTTCAAAAACGATCTCTCAACAACTCCACTTTGCAATCAGACAGCTGTCAAAATCATCTTCCAGTGAGCATCAAATGATCGGCCCTCAGTATCTCAGTGAAGCTTTGCCAGCACCAACAATAAAGTGGCTTTTAATTTCAAAGAAAGCAAATGCTTTGTGACTCTATGATTGTTTTCCCTCACACAGCCAATCACTGTTTTTTCTTCTCACCTCTCAGCTCCTCTGAATACAAATCACTTAGGACTTTTGAGACTGATTTGTTTACTCAGAATAAGTGAAGGGCGACATCTGCAAAGCAGGATCATCATAATTTTAGCACCTCTTTTTTGTAAAAGGTTCTTTTTGGAAATAAGATTTGTTTCAAGAGAACATCAGTTGCTTTTTTCTTCTTGGCAATGCTAATAAGAATTGCTTGCATTTGTTTAGTGCCAATCACTTATTAAAATTATCAGTATTACCACTACTTTGTGGTGTAATGTAGATGCTTATGTCTAAACTGGCATAATCAAGTACTAAAAATAATGCTTTTCTTGTGTTTTGTTTTGTGATTATTCGTATGCGATACAAAAATAAATAAAGCAGTGTTTCTTTAGTGAAATTAAAACAGTAAGAAGAGGTAAGTGGTAACAGAATTAGACATTGATTGGCAGATAGCACCTTACCCCACTCTTACACTGGAACTGATGAAAGCACGATTTGTTTGGATGACATTCAGCTTGTTGAACTGAACACCTCAACAGAATTAAATCTGACAGTTGCATTTCTGTACCACTGGAGAGAAATGGGCCAATTTAATCACATCCTGTTGACAACATCACCCATCCAAAACTAAGTGATTGATCCCAAGAAAATTTAGGTCAGTAATTAATTTTTTCTCAGAGACTGTCACTAAATTAGGAATCCTCAACAACACATTCAGCACTAAACCATACCTTAGGCAATTTCTTTGAAGAATAAAATTTCGATTTTACTATCTATATGCTATTTTACTCAAACAAAGCACAGTTATGAGATTATGCGTGACTGACAAAGGCTATAATTGAGGCCACGATGGCTGACTGTGAAACTAAGTCAGACTCAAAATGACTTCCAGAGGCTTTTTGTGCTCAGGGGAATGTGGCCACAGTGATTGGAGACAATGGGAGAGCTCCTATTGTCTGTTGACTGCTGGACAGGAAATTAGGCTTGGCATCAAAATCTGCATGTTGGGGTGTTAATTGTCTCCCTCTACACTCAGAATAAAAAGTGATTTTCAGAGAATTAGTAGCCTTGTTACAGATCATATATCCATCCTCGTATTAAATGAGGATTGGTTGCAGTGGCAGGGTTCCCAGCCTGCACTGAACATGACAGGATTGTCTAGGCACTGAGCCAGCAGCGTAATATTGTTTGGTATAGACATAGGGAGGTCATGTCTTACCTGTAACATTCAATTTAATTAAATCACCAGCCCCAATTCCATCGGACAAACTGATGTTTATGAGTACTGTTGCGCTTGTTCTCACACTTTATGGAGCAGATAAGTCAAAATGAGGTTGCTAGTTGCCAAGAAATTCCCCAAAGGTGCTCGTGCCACTCTCCAATCGTGTCTGTGCAATCTGTTCCATTTACTGAGGGATTGAAAGTTAGAGCTCAGTTTTTTTTCCCTTGGCTTTTATTTTGACTAAATGTGTGCACTAAGAAGTCAGAGGCACATCTAATGGTCAGGCCTATCTTTGCGATGTTAAATATTGCTTTGTTTTTCAAACTGGCTCACAGTTTGCTACTTCAGAGCCAAATTAGTGTTTCACTGTGTTACATGTCTATTGCTGCACCGTGTGAAATAAATTAAAAAGAAAAAAAAAAAAAAACAGACAATGCAGACTGTTTGATGATAATAACTGACTTGTGCATTTGTGCATTTACGTGCAAATGCAGTTCCTCCACTAAGGCTTCTGCTGCCACAACTCAAATAGTTAGCTGGAAACTGATCATATGACTGCTTGATTGTGGCAAAAATCCTAATGTGGATGCCCTTTAATTTTAATTAGAACGTTACTAAAAATGAATTAAAAAAAATTAAATAAATTGATCCAAACACAAAATCAAAGCACTGTGAATACAGCAATCTCAATTGCTTCAATTGTTTTAGTAATAATTATTGGAAGCCAGAGCTGTAATTATAATTAAA
The DNA here is from genome assembly GCF_001858045.2 of Oreochromis niloticus. Classification (NCBI taxonomy): domain Eukaryota; kingdom Metazoa; phylum Chordata; class Actinopteri; order Cichliformes; family Cichlidae; genus Oreochromis; species Oreochromis niloticus. The sequence continues at coordinate 24,214,353 of NC_031983.2, read as the reverse complement.
ATTCAATAACTGCCCAGCTCCAGCTGATCAACGTGTAATTCCATACTATATTCCCATTAGTTGTTTAGTAGATAAAGGTCATAGCAGTCACAATGTGAAATGGTAATCCGAAACCCCTGACCCAAAATTTGGTCTATCTATAAATCTCTTTTACTGTGTGATGTACAACAGTAGCTGCAACCACAGTCATTCCTTTAGGACAGTCCAGAATCATATACCCAGTCATGTCATGTTCTCTCTCTCTCTTTCTTTCTTCTTATCCTAATGACCTTAAGTATTTTTTCCCCAAAAAATATATCTTTTGCAAATGAGGCAACTGAAATTCTCTGGAATATCTTCTCTAACATTTGCCAGTGGTTCTAGTTCAGCTTGACTTGGGGCAAGAGGACACTTGGTGAAAATGTTAAGTGTATACAAGTGTTCCACCATTGTTTTCTCATTCCCAAATTAGTCTGGGTCTCCTCAGGTGGGTGGGAGTTACTTTTGTGATTACTGGAGAGGTCCTCCTAAAATAAGCTTGGGCTGCGGATCATCTATCATCCAACCTTTGACCTTTTAGCTGTTCTTTTTTTTTTTATCAAGTATTGCTTTCCTCCTCCTTCCCCAAATTAGACTTTCTGAAGGACTCATTATCACCTTTGTTATCAGGGTGACTCCTTTCCTTACTGAAGGAGCATATTAGTGGTAGTGATGGCTTGCTCAACTCAAGATACTTGAACTCACTACATGTGAAATCTATGATCTGTGATCTTAAACCACTTGATGCCAACAGAGGATCTTAATTACGCTTCAGGAACTCCAGGGTGGCACAACTTATCTAGTAACATGTGAGTTGATAACAAGATTTGTACTTGGGTTTAAAGTTCCAAGTTGTATTAGTTAGTCCCTAGTTTTTGTTACAGTGTTACAATTCCAATAAAAGGCTTTAAACAGTCCTATTTATTTGTGCTGATATGAAGCAATGCAGTACTGTCCTCTTGGTGCTACTCCTAGGCCAAAAGGTGAATAATCATTCTGAACACTGACAAACTTAAGGTAACCCACATTACACTGCTTAATGCTTTAATGTTAATATGATTTCTAAAATCTGTTTGTATAAAGAACTGATAATATTCTAAACCTGTCCTTACAGCAGAAATGCTTGATGTCTTCCCAGCATGCACATCACCGATTCAGTTAGCAAATGTACTAGTTTTTTCTTTTTCTCCTTTTCAGCTAGAGGCCCATAACAGCAGTAGAAACCTGGGGTTGTTTGCGTCTGTGTTCACACATGTAAAGAAATTCTTGGGTGACTGCCGACAGCCTGGATGTTGTCTCTTCAAGGCACAGTATCACTTTTCACTGAGAAAGGGACACTAATAGTAATGACAGAGCAGGAAACATGCCGGGGAGGATGGGACATAAGCTGCACAAGAACAAATTTCCGTTCTGCCAATGTTCTCTACCATATAATTCCTATGTGTACTGTCAGTGAGTCACATAGTATCTCCTAAAGATTAAGGTCTGATAAAGGGAATATAACATAACATGATATTATTATTAGTGGCACAGTGGCACAGTGGAACCCCCCCACACACACAAAAAAAAAACAGACCAACTGGGAAACTTAATTATCTGTCGTGTGACATTTGGCCAGCCTGCTTTTAAAGCCTTCGAGGCAAAACCACTAATAATCAGTCCTCTCTCTTCAAACAGTTTAGGTATGTCTTCAAAAGGCTGTACTTGTGCTATCACATTACAATCTAGGGCTCTAAAACTAAAACTACTGCAGTGCATATCCACATATGATACATATTAGACTTACTGACATATTCCCACTTGGCTTCATTAACTCCAAAACCCCTTCTAGGAACATGAAGGAAGTAGCAGAGATTTCATAATAGCTATGATTACAAATGTCGCTGAGAATTATTCAAATTCTATCTGGGGGTACCTTAAGATTTGCATGACTATTAGATGACACACACCTCTGGGCCTCATGATTGTTGATCTATTCTAAGCCAAAGTCAAGTGATGTTTCTCCTGTACAGGCAAGATAAAATCTTATTGAATTCCACAGATGAACGTCACTTATCTGCTTTGGAGAAGAAACACTAATGTTTTGCCCTGAGTTTCCAGATGACCCTGACCAAATACATCCAAAGTACTTCGAGGGTTGACGGGTGTGCTGGGATTTTGTGATGGGATTTCATGCCCCAGTGGGAATATTTCCATAAGCTTCAAGAAATGCATATGGAAAGCACAAGGGCTGATCACTTCGTGTTCCCCGGTGACTCAGCACAGAGGTGGAGATAACCACAAGAGTTCATTTGGAGGAGCTTCCAGATGAGAACAGCCGACTGCAGAACAGGTCAGCCGAGTGGCCTTGCCTTTAGCTAACAGAGTGATTGTCAGTGCCTTTGAAAAGCGCGCGCGCACACACACACAGGCAGAAATTCTGAGGTTACTTTGCACAAAAAGGAACATGAGTGCATGTTTGTGAAAAACAATATTGATTATTCACTGCACTTAGCTCTACCATTACGCGGCACAAATACTTTCTCCGTCCTGCAAGCTTATTACATATAAATCAATAAAAGAGACATCTCAATCCAGTTTTGCCAGGAATCTTTTGGATTTCCACACTCCACCATGACCCAGATACCAGAAATCTTACATCATTACCCGTGACAAATGATTCTGTTGCACTTACTGAAACAGTTGGATTTTTCTCCATTCCTCTGTTTATCACTAGCCACCAGCTTGAGGTGCCACCTATTAGAAATCTTTACTCACCTGCCACAGGCAGTAAGTAAGACGGAGCGACCAACAGGAACCATATCATAGTATCTGTATTGATAATCAGGCCATGTGGGGTTTATTGATATGTATTGTTTTCCTACTTTCTAGAGTGTGATACTGAAAGCTAATTCCCTTGCCTGAATAGAGTTGATAGAAAACACTTAATGCATTTGCTTTCCTAATTAGGAAACAGATAAGTGAGTGGCCACTGATGATTCGGGTATTCTGCGAGCACCTGTCTATCTGCAGATCTCCAGACGGCACCGGTACAATGGCTGGTTTAACAGCCATTTAACGTTGCAATCACTACACACCCTAGACGATAATAAAAGGCACTGTGCATTTACTTTGAAATCGACTGAAATCATCTGCTTTTGAAGATGGTGAAACAGGGACTAGGAAACCAGGGGAAATAACATTAAGGAGAATGGGCATCAGACTCCTCCTCTGTCATTTTATAGCCTTTTGAGAGCGATACAGTGACGAAAGACAAAGAAGGGGCACAGTAGGTGAGGGCATTTCAACCTGTGCAGCTGTCATCAGGTAAACAAAGTATGAAGATTGCTTTTTCTTTCCCTGAATGTATTGATCTAAATGTCAACTCGAGTTCTTTGCACTGAGGAAAATATTTAATATGTTATTGCTATTGTTTGGTCTTCCATTTTTACACACTGCACCACTACCTCATAACGGCAATTTTATTATAAATTATGAGGTAAGAAATTGGCAATAATAAATTAAGCCTTGAAACAATATACCCAATAGCATAATGAGTGTAAAATCATTGTAAGTGCAGTGAAAAACAACGTTTTAATAAATGCATGGTGAGACTGAAAGCTCTGCGCAATTCTGAGCACACTTTGATTTTATACAACTATGGGTGAGGCTAAATATCCAGGTCACTCTCGCTGTAGGGAAGACTATTACAAATAAACAAAACTGAGTGGATCTTCTTATTTAGTTGGTGTATGAAAATATTTGATTTGCGATCAACGGCCAAAGCTTTTGAGCCATTAGATCTGGGGTCAAAAATGGGGAGGGGGAAGTGGGGGATGAATGTTGCATGAGGTGTTCATTTATTAGAGCCATTTGTCTGTGCAACAGGAGACAACTGTGACTTTTTGGAAGAGTGAGACTATTTACAGCTATTGGCAGACTGCTGCAAACACCCTCTCTCTCTCCCGCAGGGCGTCTGTCTGATAATCCTCCCAATGCATCGCCTTACCTGTGACAAAAGGAGACTGACTGCACCAAGCTGCAGAACAGTGTGTGCCTGCCAAATGCTAATTTACATGCATTTCTTCATTACCTGAACACATGCGTGTCACAATCACACAAAATTATATTCTCTAAATAATCTGTTACATTTTGAGGTGTCTTTCCGCAACAAAATACCATGAAATTTAACAGGCTAATAAATTGTGGTTTAAGAAGACAATCCAGGAGAATAAGAATTAATTTAACTATGGGTTTTACATTATTATTATTATTTTTTTCGTTTCATTTTCACTGACTGCTTACATGCATACACTTACGCACAAATGCAGCTGTTACTGGTTAGTTTCAGAAAAAGATCATAGTTTGGGTTTTAACATAGCTAGCTATGAGAGGGATCTCTGCTATTTTCTGTGGTCACAAACTGGCTCAAAGTGGGTTATAAGGAGGGAGTCCACACAAGACATTTACTTAAATACAAATTGATTTATTAAACATAACCCGACAAAGGCAAAAAGGTCACCAATAGGCTGATGTCAGGTCGAGTGGAAGAAAAAGGATGAGCAGTTTATCTAGGCCAGCTTTTATAGCCTGCAAGACACAGGTGCACTGCATTAACTGACAAGCCTCTCATGCAAGCCAATCAAGAACAGCAGGTGTGGGTGTGGGTGTGGCTGGACTGTAACACTATGTTACTTCCATATCTAATATCCTCCTGATGAGGAGCAATAGCTGAGCATGAAGAAAAACAACAAAAAACACCCCAAATCAATGCAATTCTGAAAAAAAACCCACCCTGAAATGTTAATGGCAATCGATTTTAGTTGTATGGGAATATAAAATAAATGTAAATATGTAGACAAAATGACATTCATTCACAATTTAAAGTCTAACTCAAATGTAAGGCGTTACTTTGATGTAGAATCTCTTCTACAAGCAGCAGCAATTACATTGTGCAATTGGAGCACTGATGAACCAATGAAAGTGAGTAAGCAAATCAGAAACGCATTGCTTACACCTGCTGAGTTGATTTTATGGGCTATACTTTGCGGGGCTGGCCAGAATTTGCTTTGTTTTATTATCATCATTGCCAGAAAGCAGTGTCCTGTCAGTCCATCGCATCAGTCGCCCCCTCCCACCTGTTGTGAGCCATTACAATCAGTCTGGATCGCCTCTTTTTCAAAGCAACTAACGACACTGTTTTGATTTAGTGCTGTTGTTTATTCCCGTTTAATTAGATACTGCCATATTTGGCAGTAGGATTTACTGTTTGAGCCCACACATGTCTGAGATGTTATACCATAATTATGTAGGCTTTTAAGCTGTTGATCCTCTACGCATTTAAGTGCAGCTTAAGAATTACATATTACACATAGAAGCAATGTGTAAACACGGCTGGGGTTTTTTATATTGCTAAAATGAAGATCATTATCTTTGCTTACAGGAGACTGAACATCTTTAACTTCCTGTGTATAGCAATGTTTGAATGCTGTGCTTGACTTTAGCCTTGCATCTTTTTGGACTCTCGTCTCTTTGCAGTTCTTTGTGGTGGAGTAGTTTAAGTGGCATCTGGATGCTACTCGATATCCTGCTAGATCTACTCTTCATCTACATTGCAACCATCTTCAAACTGAGCATGTAATTGTTACGTTATAAACGGATTTTTTTAAATGCCTTTCCATGGAAGAGCAAGTTCTGTTTAGTTTTTTTTTTTTTAGCTCAGTACGTAAAACTAGTGTAAGTGTTATCATTAACTAAAACTGGCATTCATTTATGATGTATTTGTCATGTGTTTTTACTTACTGCTTTGACTTTTTTATCAGCATTCTTCTCATGCTTCAAGCAGGGTGAGAAAGCACAGTGGACACTTTATTTTTGTCAAATCACTGTGATGAATGCTCACATTAAACAGATCGATATTGTGCCCGATGGGATTTTCTGAGAAGTGACATTTGGGAGCAGCACTACTACTTATCACTAATGTTTTCTTGTGGATCACTGTTACTAATACATGCATACACAGTTGGTGATGGACACCAGACATGGTGTTGGTACACAGCGTGTCTCCTGATCAGTAGGCCATGGAGATCCCATAGCTCCCACATTAAAAAAAACCCCCGACACACATATAAACATTGAGGCTATACTATAACAATTTAATATGAGTCACAAGCTTATCATAGTGTATAGTTGCCCCATTATCATGTATTAATGGTGGAAAGTAAACGAAGCAGTGCATCTGTTTTCAGGATTAGCGTATCTCTTGATAACAGGTGAAGATGAAGAGATGAAACCTGCCGGTGACTGTCCACAGCTTACAGCAGCAACATAATGGATTAATCACTGCCTACAGCTGTTTTTTTTTTCTTTTTCGCTTTGTGTCTTGAAAACTCCTCTCGAAGAAAGCCGGGCATCCTCCCAAATGTGCCTGCCTCACTTTTGTTGCTGTTGATGTGATCTAGCTAAAAAAAAAAAAAAAAACCAGAGGGAATGAAGGAAAAGGTCTCTTATCGTAAACTAATTAAAAACTAGCTCAGGACACAGGGAGCGCCTGACAGAGTGCCATCCGTTTTAATCAGACACGCAGCTCCACTATAAAGACATCACCTCAACAGATGCCCCACTTTCTGAAGGAGAAGGAGGGAGTCTGCAGAGATGACAGGTGTTATTTATTTTTCTCCAAACCGTGTTTCAAATAGATTTCTGCTTTTTGGCAATTCGCTGAGATAAGAAGGGAAGAGGGTAGTTTTGCATGGGTATGCAAGTGTCTGTGAAAAGGATGACTTTTGTCTTTCCTTTTTTTCAGTTGAACAGGAGGCAAATAAGAGTAACTGGCAGCGTGATAAGGAGTACACCTTCAGTGCTAGCTTGCAAACAAAGCTGATGTGCTTTTGGAAGAAAGCTGTGTTAATATTACTATGTGTAAATACATGCATCATGAGCTGCCAGGACGCCTAATATTTTGGATGGCTGAACTGCTATTTCTTTACTGCTGCGTGGTTCTGGCTGCTACCACTGACGAGAATGTTTTGAATAAATTAAATTTAGCGAGTGGAAAAGCACAGATGAATTAGGCCTTTTAATTTATGAGTGGTTTTGTGGTTTAGCATTACAGGGCCATAATACTGCATTTAATTGAATTAGGCTAACTTCAGGTCACATCATGAGGCATTGCTAGACTGATGTGGCACCAGCAGGGATTGGAAAAACTGCAGCATCGACTCAAATGTACAGCAGAGCAAACAACAGCCGCAAACACATTCGTCATCTGCTTTTATCCCACAGTGGTTGCCTACATTATCATAAAATTTCATTGTGTTTGTAGTGGTCCACCAAACGGCAGAGAACGTTTCTGCTCATGAAACCTGGCTTTTGGTACAATTCTAGATCAGACCTTTGGCCTGTAAATGTTCACATTGTTCAGACTTATTGTCTCTGTCTCTCTGTCTCGCTCTCACTTCACACACACTTCTTTTCAATGACACATTTCTCACTTTAACTTATTCTGTTTAGCAGATAAAATGCTATTGCTTTCAGTCATTGTGTGCACTTGAGAGCCTCTCTCAGTCCTCTGACATGTTCACATTCACATTTTCTGTATTTTCTGTATTGACTCCACTATGAATAGACTTTTAAAATACTCTAACACATCCATAATAACACACAGTTTCCATATGTGCGTAACATAATTTATGTTTACAGGCTTGAAATGGTGTATTGTTTCTGCACATGAAAGCTGCTAATGAGCCTAAAATACACACACTACCATGCTAATCCTCCATATATTTGGTTAGGTGGCAGCTGTGACTCAGTGTCACCATATATTCACCTGGTGGTATTTGCACAGCTCTTGGTCTCCAGACTGCTTTGATTATTGGTGCAAGGACAGGTCTCACTGTTCCAGTATTCATGTCTGTGAAAATGTATGGGTTACTGCTGAAATATGGGCAGTTTGACTGCGTTTCGAACACATTTCCCACTAATGCCTTTCCCCTAATTAGATCCAGAGGTCTGTCTTTTATTCGTTTAGATATTTTTTCTTCCCACACACACACACCTCCCCACACACACACACCTATTCTCACTCCTGTTAAATTCAGAGTAGAGTTGAGATGAAGGCAACTGAGCTAATTGCATTAGCATCAATTTACTGGTGCGGCAGAGGACAGCTGTGCAAGCCAGTGATTCATGGGCCCCGCTTACAGTCCAAAAAAAAGTAGCAAGCATGTATGTGTACATCTGATAGAGTGGATGTTAGCCTCCCCAGAGAGGCAGCCCAACAACCACATTTCTACACTGATCATGATTATCAGTATAATTTCATTAAGTTATTTACATACATTACAGGAAGTACCATTAATATTTCCATTTTCATGCAGTCTTGCTGCAGTTGTTGCTGATCGAGCAGATTGCCATGATCCTTCTTCACCACCGGTTTGCTAGCAACATAAATCATTTCCTGTCTGTCACCTGCTGTGGTCACATTGCGCATCCTGTATCTCCCTTATTCCCCCTTCAGATTTGTACAATCTTTCTACAAGCAAGACTCCGGCATTATTTTGTATACCCATATGTACAAACTATTTTCAGAGTGTGCTGCATACCATAGTAGCAATGCTAACAGGTTTCCAGTGAATTTCATTTTCATGAAATAGTTGAATCAGTGTATTCTCCAAAACTGGATATAACTTTCTGCACATACTAACACTAGACTTAAGGATAGCACTTTTATTTATGACTTCAGCAATCTAATCAGCTATATGACTGGTCCATTAATCAGTCATATAGCTTCTGCATGTAGCACTTTTTAATATGCCCCATAACTAATGTGTAATTCCCCTGAATTAAAGTGGAATTTGTATGTTTTTTTTTCTGAAATCAAAGTACAATGAGATTTACTGGCAAATACTTATGAAAAGTTACAGTGGAAAAACAATGTAGCAAAGGAGTAACAAAAGAGGATGTGGCAATTCAGGTTTTTACAGGAAAATTATACTGTAAGTAATTGTAAGTAGTATGTAACTTCAGGTATGTTACAGGAAAGCAGATACAAATTACACTGTAATTTAGTATCTGTATTTTAGTATTTTAGTGGAAAAAATAAACAATGTTTCTGTGCACTTTAGGTTTACGAGCCGTATTATGCGAAACTTGTATGCATGATGGATGGATGTTTCACTATTCGACTGCCCTCTTATATAACAAATGCAAATGTGACAAGGACTGTTCTCCCTTTCCTGCTTACAAAGAAATAAAATAAAATAAAATAAAATAAAATAAAATAAAATAAAATAAAATAAAGGGCAGCACGTTCCAGCACTGCCGCATAGCAAGAAGGTCCTGACTTCAATTCCAACATCAGGCCGGGGTCTTTCTGTGTGGAGTTTGCATGTTTTCTCCGTGTTTGCGTGGGTTCTCTCCGGGTACTCCGGCTTCCTCCCACTGTCCAAAGACATGCAGTTTTGTAGGTGATGTTGTTTTAATTGATCAATCTAAATTGCCCATAGGTGTGAATGCGAGTGCGAATGGTTGTCTGTCTCTGTGTGTTAGCCCTGCAACAGACTGGCGACCTGTCCAGGGTACACCCTGTCCAGGGTGTACCCTGCCTCTCTTCCTATGACAGCTTGGATAGGCTCCAGCACTCCCCGCGACCCTGAAAAGGATAAGCAGAAGCGAATGGATGGATGGATGGATGGATGGAAAATAAAATATAGCTTCAAACTTTGCACGCATGCCAATGTGATGTTATGATGATGGAGCTAAGTCTACTTTTTCTTTGACAAAAACTGTTCAAAGAGAACTTTCAAAAGGACGTAGAAAACTGTACTGACCAAATTGTAGAAAGACTCCAAATAGAATAATTAGGTTTTTTTTTTTTTATATGCAAAACCAAAACTGAACACAATAGAATTAACAAGAAACCCTTCTTATCACATATGAGTACTGAAAAAAATTAAAAAATATATTTGTATGGTTTAATTATTTCTTTGCTTTCATTTTTTGTTTTCTTCTTTTGTTGTTGGTTTTCTTTATTTTCTTCTTTTTTTCCCCCTACTTGTGATGAAGATTAATGTGAGGAATAATTTTCCAACCTAAGTGGATCCTTATGCCTAATTACAAGTACAGAGCTGTTTAAAAACATCCAGTTAAAACATTTTGGAATGACACATCACATAGGATGCATACAATGCTGTGCATTTTTCTCCCTGGGCCTCAGTCGTACAAGCATAGACAGCAGCCCTCCAGCAATCACCAGTCACTAGGGAAAAGTGTAAATTCATTCATTGGCTGGCAAGTGGTTGTTGGAGGTTTCTGGTGGCTGCTAGATGAAATTAGACACAAAGAGTTATTTAGTGCTGTATGAGAAACCTGCTTGCAATTTCTTGAAATTATTTAAAATATAATGTCTGCTTTTCTGTGCAGTACTTTGGAGATGTCATAAATTAAGCGAAAAGTAGCCTTATTTTCTCATAAACATCTAAACAATGAGACTTTGATCTCTGCAGGTTTAAGGCTCCAGCTTCATTTTTTAGAGCTCAAGGTTATGTTAATCTCTTATAACAGTCTATAGCTGACATGAAGAAAATATGTTTTTGTCGTCTAAGATGTTCTAAATCCTCAAGGCTCCCCAACAAATCTTATGCACGAGTCAGCCCCAACATTTAAACCCTTGGTCATGACATTCATGTGGTTGGTACTTTATTTATTAGTCAATAAAGTATTGTTTAGTCCAGACGATATTGATAAGTCGAGATGATTTATTAAGCTTGTTGACTGTTCAGACATCAAATGAGATTAGCTTGACTGTGCGCTCTGAAAATAAAATTAATGAACTGCCATGAACTCAGTGTTATTGCTCATTGTGAAAAACATTGGTACTTATTAAGTAATAATGATACATAGCACATACCAAACTCTGTTTTCCCTGCACAGATAATTGCTCTTGTGGACAGACTTTACACTATGTTGAATGACTAATGTGAAAAAATGAGAATTTGTGGCAGCCCTAATGCTAAATGGCGAGTTGTTTTAAATGATATATGGCCAAGTCTGGCAGTTTTTCTGTGGGAGGTAGAATTCATGCATTTTATAGAACGTGAACGACTGAGGAAAAAAACAAAAGAAGGAGAGAAAAAGTCACTGCACAGCTTGGTACCTGCCATTATTCCAAACATTATTAGCTGCAATGAATACATCTCAGCCTTTGGACTTTGAACAAGCAAGAAGACATTTAAATGCTCTCATCATCGTTTTTTCTCTTATTTGGATAAGAACTAGTTTTTTTTAAAGAGGAAGTTTATCAATAGATGCATTCCTTTTTCTTTAGAAACTAAATTCTTCACCATTAATATGCTCTCATGTTGTCTTCTGGTATCCTGAACAGAGATGCTTTAAAATACCATGTCACATCCACTTAGCAGTAGCCATATGCACACATGTGTCTGCCTAATGTGCCCCAAAGAAAAACAAATCCACCTTGATGGCATTTTCACATAACAAACATGCAGAAAACAGCCACCAACGCCACTTTTTGTCTTCTCAATTTCCTTGTTTTGTGCAGGATCAAATGTCACGCCTGGTTCTTTTCACCCCCCTCCAGTCAGACAGAACAGGAAATGAGGGAATTGAAGATAAATGCTATCAAAAATTATTACATCCTACTTCACTGCATATGCTCAACCTGTGTGAGTACTGATAACATTTAATAGCCCCGCCTTGCTGCTAATCTGAGTTGAAATGGTGTATGAATGTTCCAAAAGGTCAAAATGATCAAAAACCCAAAAGTCGTCCAGAGTGTTTGAAATAGCTTGTTAAAAGAGAAGTGTCATGAAAGTTGCTATACTGGAAGTAGAAATGGCTTTACATTTATAGCAAAATTTGATATACTCATTTTGAATATACTGGCACAGTTCAGTACCTCAAACATAATTAGCTTTGGTCTTACTGTTAAGGAAAAATTATGTATTCAGCATCCCAAATGAAAAAGAAAAGGAACTTCAGACACTGTCAAAACACAAATGCCTTTTTTACCCTTTATTGAGGAGAAGTAACTGGTGCCTAAAATACATGCGATTCCCTGAACTCAAGCTGCTGAGGTCTCCTAAGCTTTCATCTATCTAAGCATATTCTCCCTTTGCACTCACATCAGGGTGCTCACCTAACCACCTCCCCGCCTACACAGAGGCTGTCAAAACTAAAATCATCATACCTGCTCATTGTTTCCTCTCCACACCACTGAGCAACTCTGTGATGTTAACAAAGTTAGCACTTTGCTCTCTCTCATCCATGTATTTATTCTTTGGCAAGAAGAAAATATTTTCACACACAGCAGTGGATAATAAACATGTGCAACTGATTTGTACATAAATATTACTGCATCAGTGTGCATGCCAAGCAAATATCAAGGTCGCCAAGTCTCATGCTATTGGCTAATGACACACGTTTTCAAGGCAAATATAGAAGCCCCTGGCTATAAAAACCAAAACAGGATAAATGGGCAGAACATCCCTTTTTTCAGCATCCACACATTTCTATCAACTTCACAGAGAGCACAAGAGACAGTTTATGTGTTTAAGCTGCTAGAAATGCACACAGAGACTTATCAGAGATTATAAATGAGGCACTGTGTCATTAGATCCCTTCTTCGTAGGTTCAAGTTCCACTGACATGAAAGAGTAGCATGTGTTTTCTTACATGGTCATAACTTCATTAACTATTCTTCTTCTGCTTTTGGCTGCCCCTCTCCACAGTGGGACACAGGTGGAAGCAAGCAACCTCCTCTTCTACATCAGCAATCTCCATATCTCCTCTCACTACATCCCATTCTCTGTTGTCTTCCTGTTTTTCTCCTGCATGCCAGCTCCATCTTCAGTGTTCTTCAATATTCTTCAGTGCCATCCGTCTGTCCAGACCCCTTTCAGTCCAATTCAGGGTTGAAAGGGGTCTGGAGCTTTTGCCAGCTGTTATAGGTAAGGTGAGGCACACCCTTGACAAGTTGCGACTCTGTCACAGGATTACTACATAGAGTAATGCTCACATTCACACTTGTGACTTATTTAGAATGACCTTTTAATCTAACTCATGCATGTGTGGTCTGTGGGGAGAAGCTGGAGTACCCAGAGAGAGCATGCAAACTCCACACAAAAGGCTCCACCCAGCTGGTGGATAAAACCCCAAGACTTTCATCTTTGAGGCAACACCATGCTACTATCTTTCTGTCACAAATTACCTCAGACACTTGTCTACACCCAGTCCACCCTGTCTCCATCCTCTTCTTCACCTCTGTTGTGCACCGTCTGTTACTTTGGAAGGCTGACACTAGGTATTTAAACTCATCTAGCTTCATTACCTCTGCCCCATGCATCTTCACCTTTCTACGTCTCTCTCTCTCAAACACATTTTCTGTCATGGTTCTACTGATTGTTATTTCTCTTCTCTCCAGTGCATACCTCCACCTCTTCAAATTCTTCTGTTTCCTACGGTCAACTCCAAATCATCTCCTAACATCCTAGTCCACGGAGACTCCTGCCTGACCTCATCTTTCAGCTTGTAAATCACCATTGCAAACAAAAAGAGGCTCAGAGCTTATCCCTGTAATTCCACCATTATAAATTATTCTGGACAGAGAGAAGTAGAATTAAAGGTATGTATTTTGTGTTTTATATTTATAATAAATGTATTTTTATTATTCTATTATGCATAGATTTGCAGTATTAGAGCTACATTTGTTATCTAGCAGCAATTGTATAATTATCTGCCTTGTTCTATTACAGTTAGGAAAGTTGCAAAGTGAAGTTTTCTCTTCACTTTAATTTTTTTTACATCTATAACACAAAAAATCTGCAAATATATTAAAATTGTTATTATGTTTTGTTTGTTCTATGACATTTCTGTGAAATGTTACCCTTTTCACATTCTATTTATTGGAAAGATTTCAAACTGTTATGAACCCAGTGAACAGAAACAGCTACAGGGAAGTATTTTCAGATATTTTGTTGTTCACCTTGGTGGAGAATAATGCTGAGCTGTGGCTGATAGTGAAACATTCGGTGAAACATTTGGAGGGACAACATGCTGAACAATATGCTGTGTTTCAGCAGTGGGCTTTGTGCACTCTCTGGAGACCCTGCACTGTGCTTGCTAAAGCTAGCATGACCTTTAAACATCATTAACGTTAACTTGGGGTTCTGTTGTACCTGCATTTGTAATAAGGAGCTGTGCGAGCAGACTCACCTTAATGCTCTGCAAAAGACAGGGAAACGGGGACGCAGCTTATAAACAAACACACACACGGACACACAAATCTTTTTCTCAGTGAGGGGCCAAATCGATACCAAACACACCACACTGATTCTATTTGCATGGCTTTGATGTCAGACTGAAGGTCTCCGGAGAGCCTCCTTTCCCTCTGTAATGCTTGAACCCGCACACGAACACACATGTTGGCAAATTATGGAATCTTGCAAAATGCTGCGCGCACAAGTGCAACACACTCATGAAACCTGGGATGGTGAATTAATAGGTTTGCATTTATTCCCAGCAGTCAATACAAAGCAGATTGTCCTGAAGTAAAACAGCCAGTCAGTGAAGCTATGAAGGTGTTTCAGTTTAACAGCGGCAATACTTTCTAGCAAGTAGGTGTTGGAAATGTCTGTGTATCCCTCTGTGTGTGTGTGTGTGTGTGTGTGTGTGTGTGTGTGTGTGTGTGTGTGTGTGTGTGTGTGTGTGGATCTAGAAGACAAATCCTCAAAGACAAGAACCAATAAACAACAGAAATAATGGTGCCCCAGAGTCTTTTTGAAAGCTGCTCTATGTTGCACTTTAGTATAAGTAAGCCTGTACCAGATAACTCTCAATTAATACACAGAAGGTATCACTGACAAGACCAATATACAACATGGGGAATTTGTTGGACTGAATGTCAGAGTACATCATATGATTTAAGATGCTTCAGCTTGTTTATTCTCTTACTATCTACTATTGTCTATTACTTGTACTATCTTGCTGCAGTAGGATATTTAAAAAACTACTTCATGGGTTTAAAATTTGTTAAAGAAAAATGATTCATGTGGCTATTTCCTGTGACCACCCCCTCCTCATCCTCCATAGTCTAAATGTGTTCCAGATAATTCATCAATGTCTCACCTTATGGTTGAGAAGCCTTTAAAAAAATGTCTACACCAGCTGTAGATGAAGACCATGTGATATGATTTAAAGCTGTATAATAGCAGCTCAGTGGACCCTGAGACGAAATTGTTTTGTCAGCTGTCGTTTTAAAGGTCAAGAAGCAACTTTAAACCTGAAATTCCTGCCACTGTGTGCCAAATTCTCCCATACGGTTTGTCTGGCATTTGAAGTTGTACTGTAGCACCTAAAATCCCCGAGTATATCAGTTTATCCAAATCAGAGGTTTGTTTTATACATCTTCTTAAAATTATTTTGAAAGGTCAGGATTTACAAAACCACACTCACTTTAGTTTATTTAAGATTATTGTTATCTGGCTTTTTATTTTGGTTTTGTTTCATATGTTCTATATGTTTGTATATCTACACGTGTTGTAATAGGAGATGTTTTTTTTCTTTGCACTTTTTAATTGTGTGCTTAAAAGGCAGACGAAAAAATTAAAAATAACCTCGAATGACCTTGAATATTAAAATTATGTGTGACCAAAATATGGATGCTTCTAATAGTTAATGTCTTGACTATCTTTACTTTTTTTGCTTCCATTTCATTAATAAATAATTCTTTAAAAAAAACTGCCCAGATGGTCAGTATCAGAATTCACAGATATTCTTCAAAACACATGGCAGAAAAACTGCATAATTATAGCATAATTATAAACCGAATACATTTCTTTGAAATTCTCCACATTTTCTGTTTGTAAAAACCAGTGGGAGGATTGTGATGCCTCTGAGTAGATGCAAGCTCCCTGAGTGCCTCCTGGTTATTGTTGAGTTTTAAAGCAGTGCTTGAAGCACAAACAAGACACCCCAGGTGTTTTTAAGGGCACTCCCCTCGTTCTGTTTATAAAGGCTTTAGAACCTAATGGCTTTGTGAAGTTTTGCCTGTGTAGTTATGGCAGCTGTAACCTAAAGACAATTTGGCTGTGTAGATGACTTCATTTTTATGATCACATTTTCAAAGACTCCTACATGTTATGCTTTGCTTCTTAAATCTTTCCACCAATATGCCCTGTGTCATAAAAAGGTGCGCCTCTCCACTCCCATGTCATAAAAACATAGAGACTTTACTTTTATGTCTTGAAGGACAATTATTGGGTTCGAGTAGAGAAGGGTGAGGATGTAACCGCTGCTCATCATAGACAAGCTTTCTTTCAAACAACTAATCTTTAATCATAAACTGACTTCTTAAATATGGTGTCATGCTTGTTTGCAGAATAAATAATAAGAATAAATACAGAATAATTCAATAAATATATTCATTTATCGCAGAGAAATTAGGTTTGTTGACATGACAAACAGCAAAAAAAGTGCAAATTACAGGCAAGCGAGAGTTATACATTCATTTATTTCCTCAAAACATTGTACTCATAAACTGGTGATCAGCCCAGTTTTGCATTAAAAACAGGGATAAGAAATATTTTCATAGAGGAAGCATCAATAGTTCGTATGACAACGTATTTTAAAATGAGTGTCATATTTCCAGCAAATCCTCTATGGGACGCTTCGGAACCCCCTTTGAGTTGCAAAAGTAAACGGGTCAGGAAATTGATTGTGTTCTTGATTCTTGCAACACGTTAGAGAAATGATTTCCTTAAAATACAGCAAATTAGTGTAAAATGCTCTCTTGGTGGTCCTGGAGCAACATTTAACAAGTACAGCAGTTCCTGTTAGTTCCTCCTGACTCTTAAATTGAGCTGATACCACTCAAACATTGTTCTGTTTTTCAATCTAACACTAACAGTTGGTGTTCGTAGTCTCCTACATGCAGACAGCCTTCGAAATGATATTTCTCAAGGTTTGAAAAGAATCTCTAACATGTTTAATAGCATCTCTTAGTTTCCACCATCTCAATACTTTTTCTCTGGCACTGAAACCTGTTTTTAACGCAACACATGTCTTCAGATTTAGAAACTGCACCAAGTGTGTGAAACTGTGAGAATACGTCAAAGACCGCTGCATGTAATCAGCATAACTGGCGAAAGTGTTGCATAAAAATAGTTCACAGAGTTAAAAGCCACTAAATATGCTGACTGATTTTTTTTATGCTGTCAAACGTCAAGGTTTAAACGACTGCAAATGAAATGAATCTCTGCCCACATGCGTAGTGTTTGACCCCAAACACTCTTGCAATTATTCACCTGTGCACTTACATGTCTGCTTGTGTATGAAAGGCATTTGCACACAGAGCATGGCCTCACTTGGCCATGATCAGCTATCTGCCAGGTGACAAAATGTATCTGCTCCAGTGTGCATGCGTGTCCATTCTCTGTCTTAGATCAATTAGACCCGTGTGCCAGGAAGCAGAGGAAATTGTAATTATGCTTGCAGATGTCTGTGGCATGGTACAGCGCTTGTCAGTTGGCTGAGAAAGCTCTAGAGACACGCACTATATTTAAGGAGACTCTCTTAGTCCATGATATAGGCATTAGGCTGTGTAGTGTCAGGACAGGAGAGAGAGAGAGGCTGGAGCTGCAATCAAGCCACAGAGATGTTAATGGAGCATCACATTGACACAGAATAGACTAAATATCACATGACTTTTAGATTTTAGAAATGAAAAAATGAAACAATGTTACACAAAATGCTTTCTGACAGCTATAAATCATAACAAAAACTTGCAGTATTGGGACTAAACATTAACATTGGTTGTTTTCTGATTATTATAATAGGCCTAATTAAGTCCTCATTAGTAAAGTGTCCCCATTTTACATTTGTAAATACCATAGATTGGGAATTTTACAGCAACATGATGCACTTTGCATTTTCTTGTATCAAACCATTTATTTTATACTAATTAGCTTTTGCACTGTACTAATTTTAATTGCCCAATTTGGTGTGTAGCAGGAAAAAACACTAAATAAATAAAATGAAAAGCATAATTTAAATTGAGAAATTTGTTTTGAATCATTAAAAATTGAAAATGGAAATCTGGTAAAGTTCAAGATGCGAGAGTTGTGTGAAAGGATGATGCAGGTTGTTGTGGTTTGGGTATGTGCTTTGCCTTTTGAAGCAGTACTTACTGATTCACAGCTGCCCTATTTGGATAGAGGATCTCCCCAGAGGAAGGCAAAATTAGCAAAATAACGCTTGCCTTATTATCGTGGTTGGATACAAGGTACGCTGAGGCACTGCCAAGAATGTCTGGCAAGCCTCATTGTGCAAAGATATAAAAGCGTTCACTTCAAACTGGGGATGCATAAGTGGCTGGAAAGTTTTAATTCCACCAGTCTGTGGAGAATTGCTGTGTTTGTGGCTTTTGTTTATAATGGCCAGAGGGAATAAGGCTAGCTTAGCTTCCCAGACACGCCACCTTGTTTTCTGTCACACACACATTCACACAGTGAATGCACACAGCCTGACTGCACAAAAACAATCTAGGTCATCTTTCATCATCTGGTTCTCCTGCTCAGGCAGAGGGATGAGCTTGGAGTTAAGTGGACACAAAGCATGTGCAGAAAGTCAGTGTGCAGTCTGAAAATGTGAAATCCAACTAGTGGGTCTAGCTAATGACAGTGCATGGCAATGCTTCCAATTATCTGCCATAGTTTAGCATGGGAAAAGAGACACAGCTGGGAAAGACACATTTCAGTATCTATGCAAGATGCAGGTGATTTGTTTTTTACATTTCTGTTATGGCAACTGGTAAAATGGCAGCTTTTTCTGACTTAAGCAGAAAAACAGCCCATTTGCACACTGGACTGGTAAAAGCACATTGCCCATCATGTCCACCTCCCTGTTTTATTTTCCACTTGCTCATAATCTTATGTATTTCTTATTTTCTAATATAAATCTATTAGTAGTTAATATATATTCCTTTTATGTGTATTTATTTTCAACATATTATTATGTTTTCTGAATGCATTATGGCTTGCAATACTGTAACACTGATGTGGCAACAAATTTGGTATCAAACCTACTGATTTGTGTTTCTGAGCTATAGAGTTTCGATGTTTCACGGAAAAGATAGCTGAGTTTTGACTTTTCTCAGTATTTGGCTTAAAACTTAATGCGAATGTGGAACAATGTTGAGGTCAATTTGAACTGTTTTTACAAAGAGTTTTCCTCCATCACACCTTTCACAATCAGGTGTGGAGCTGCTGAGATGCTTTTTGGTGCAAGCAATGTATTTTAACAAAGGATAAAGGCATGTTTACCACTATGTTGCATCACCACTAACAACACTAAACATTTGGGAACTGAAGAGACCAGTACTGTAGTTTTGAAAACATACTCTTCCCCCCGAGAACGTCTTGCTTAATGCAGGAATTCACCTGCCCCAACAGCCTGGGAGCTCCTTTGTCCTATTTTTCATGTAATGTTCCAGAATGTTTAATAGGTGACTGGCCAGGACCGGAGTCAGTTCAGTTTGGTACACACTTTTACTTACTAATGCCTCAGTCACACTAGAGTAAAAACAGGATGAACTCCCTGCAACTAAGAAAAATTGGTGGTTGCCCGGTGACTGCACTAAATTCTTTTTAGTAGTGGTGACCAAGTACTTTCCCAGAGGTTTAGCATGCGAGACCCTCAAGCCCTAGGAAGAAACTTGCAATCAAAATGGCAAAGCTGTGCAAATAATTGTGCTATAATTTATAAATTAATACATATAATACTTAATGCATATAAATACCAATACATCAGAGTCAATCTGAGTCAACGTGTCTGTGAAACACATCTCATTGCAATATGTGACTCGACTCAGCTGGTTGTATTCTGTATTCTGTATTCTATACCAAGCATCTATTCACGTGTGCAGCTAAATCATCTGCACCATCATCCTGCGCCAACTATGGGAGTTTCTGTTTCACATCTATGAAGTTCAGGCTGAACCTTGAGTGTAAGTAGTTAATTGCAGTAAACTGCTATACTAACATCATCTTTTTGCTATTTGATCATCTTAACTCAAAGTAACTCTTAAGATGGAGCAAAGAACTTGAAAAGTCCATTAAGTATATATATGTAAATCCAGTCGCTTTCTTTTCAAGAGACTAAGGCTACGTTCACGCAGCAGGTCTTAATGCTCAATTCCGATTTTTTGATCAAATCCGATTTTTTTGTCTGGCTCTTCACACTACAGATAAAATGTGACCGCAAACGCGCTCTAGTGTGAACGCTCAAAGCGGCCCGCATGCGCTAAAGAAGACGTCACACACAACGCGCTCTGTTTAGACCCAGACAAAACAATATTGTTTGACTGATGGCCCTTAATATAAAGACTTGTTTCGGAATTTATGTTTCCCAATTTTGCTTTAAGTTGTAAAGTTATTTTGATATTTACATATGGCCTAATAATTATCCTTATTGCTGTTTTAGAGAGGAGCGGTGCTTCAAAAGATAGTTGCAGATTTCTGTCAGAATCTGCAGATTATACAGTACAAATAAAATGTTCACGTTTCTCCAACGTTGTCCTCCCAACAGTTTCACTAACATCTACACTGGATGGCCAGGAAGCGTTCACGATGTCTTCTCGGGCGCTTCTCCGGCGCTGATAATTGGCGTCTGTTTTGTGTCAGTGACGTAAAAGATGGATTTAATGCAACATGACCATTCAAACAGCAGTCACTTTCTAAAACATCTGATATGTATCAGATTCAGTACCACATACGAAAGTGACCCAGATCGGATTTGTGCTGTTCACACTGTCATACCATGATCGGATATGGGTTGCATAGCGTCAAAAAAGTCTGATTTGATGCACTTTTGCCTGCAATGTGAACGTAGCCTTAGACTACCATGACCTGGATGACTGGGAACGTACACAGACACTGAGGATGGCAGCTGATTGTGGTCACAGGTCTTGTTCCCATCTTTAAAGTAACCATTTCAAAGGTAAGGAAATTCATTACACTTAGTTGCAATAATTTTGGTAGTACCACCGTTATTATTAGGTTATTACTTTTCATGCTATGACACAGCCTAAATACAAATAGCCAACAGGTCCATCCATCCATTCGCTTCCGCTTATCCTTTTCAGGGTCGCAGGGGGCGCTGGAGCCTATCCCAGCTGTCATGGGGCGAGAGGCGGGGTACGCCCTGGACAGGTTGCCAGTCTGTCGCAGGGCTAACACACAGGGACAGACAACCATTCGCACTCACATTCACTCGCACATTTACACCTAGTGGCAATTTGGATTATCCAATTATCCTATCCCCACAAGCTGCATGTCTTTGGACAGTGGGAGGAAGCCGGAGTACCCGGAGGGAACATGCAAACTCCACACAGAAAGACCCCGTCCTGATGGTGGAATTGAACTCAGGACCTTCTTGCTGTGCGGCAACAGTGCTAACCACCGTGCTGCCCCTAGCCAACAGGTCAATTTATCATAATACAGTATACTTAAAGTCTCTGCCATGCAATCATTTTTGAAGTAGAGACACAGTGTTGGAAAAAAGTCTTCTGCGTATGTCTGTCACCATCTTTCACTTTCCACTGATTTCTAATATAGAAATAGTTACAGAACTGAATGCTGATCTTGGACTACATGTTCTTTGCTCACATATACGGCAGTGAGGGAAGCCAAACACAATCTGTAACCTTGTCACAGTGAAGGCACAGTAATCCAATATAGGAAATTAAACATTTGATACAAAATTTCACAGTGCAAATAAGTTTTCAGGGGAAAAAAATCTCCTGGCATCTGTACTGTATATTTCTGATGAAATCTCTAGTTATATAAATTCACAGTTTAATTCATTCTGTTCCCATCAGAAAACTGTGAACAGAAAATATGAGGGTTTATATTAGCTAAATTAGTGTGATATTCAAGAATTTTAATTTGCAATAAAGACATGACAGTTACTATATCTTCACACTTTACCAACAAATATTTGCAAATCGAACAACAAATCGAAATATTTAATATAATTAAGGTAAAACCTTAGATTTCTTTTACAGTTCAACCATTAAGTGTCTGAAGGAGATTTTTTCTCAAATAGTTTCCAGCTATAGCTCAGCCATTTCATTTAAAAGTGACTTTTTCCAGCAACAGCAATAAATACATGGCATGATAAACACTTTGTAAAAAAAAGTTTCAAGTAAATTGCAAACCACTGCAACAAGGATGAGTTATATTAAAATTCTTGCCAGTTATCAGCATTTGTCACACTCCCATGTGCCCTACATACTTCATGATATTTTATATTGTGACTGCAGCGAGACTTTGTTAGTGAAGCATGTCTGTTTGTCAGACTATTTTTTGTGATTATCCAGACAGTTCCACGTGTCAGATTATATAAATCAGCAGTTTTATTTTAGACTGTTGCACCTGCAGTGTGGACACAGCTGATCTTGCCTTGTTCAAACTCTGGTTCTTTATTGCTCGTATGAAAAATCATCTGTTTTTCAGACCTGACACATGTGGCAAAGTGGCATTCAATCTTATGTGACCCACATTCTGAGCTTTGTTTGTATGCCATGAATACTACAGAACAAATATGTTGTTTGAATTTTTTTCTCTACTCCCTCACTTTGTTATACACTACAGTTTTAGTAAAGCATTGCAATATTCTCACAGTTACATGTACCAAGAGCCACTGGTGCAGAGAAACAGATACTTTAAAGCTTCAGCGTGCATAGCGTCTGTCTGAGAAAGCAGCACGGCTGCCACACTCGTGGTTTTCAGTTGAATGACTATTACATGAATGCTGCGCTCTCCTGGGTGCAAACAGGCGAAGGCCCAGGGAGTGTCTGGGGGGAAATTACATATTGGTTTTTCTGTGCAATGGTGCCTCATTGATTCAATATTCACAGACACATTGAGGCAAGCAACGAGCTATATCAAAGCCTGGACACTTTCTTGCCATGCCTCCCCAGACACTGCGTCTCTGGCATGTTTGTTTCTAAAGTTCTGGGTTTTCCTTTGAGTATAACTAACTTCAAAACTATGGGGTATATAGGAAGATTGAGACCTTTTTCTTTGATTTCCTAATAATTTCAAGGCTTCTGTTATACCTGCTGTGACAATACCTTTATTTTTATTAATTTTCTTTTAGGATTTATTCATGATCTACTTGATTAATTTACAGGAAATTAAGCTCATGAGACCTTGGATCAAGGAGAAAGTGTAAACCTGGGAATTTTCCTCTGAACGTCTTGCATTTTTTCCCCCCATCTGCTCAGCTGTTGCAGTTACAGTAGCAAAATGACAAGGGTGTCTTTTACTGTGTTAAATGTACTGCAGAGGAAGACAAACTGACAAAAATTATTCAAGCCTCTGATGAAATTATTTACATGAACTCATAGGTCACACAGTCTATAACCTACAGCAAAGTATGCTTTTATCTGTCTCTGCTGTGGCTGAAAAAACACTGACAAAAAAGCTTCCACACTTGACAGCAGTGACTTATAAAAGCACAAAGGACCATCCAATTGTTAATTTCATGCTAAAGCACTAAGTGATCATTTACTGCCATGGCCAGCGCCTCACTACCCCTCTATGCCATTTGATTTTTTTTAAACAAACAATCGAAAGGCATAGAGGGTTGTTTGAGTCTAATCCTAATTTTGTCAAAGCCAGTGTATGCAATCAAATAATTTGTAAAAATATAAAAAAATATAAATCTGTTAAGATTTGTGGGGTATATTTGAAATATAATAAATTAACATTTGGTTTTAGTATGCTGATGACTTTAAATGATCGATTAAGAACAATACTTTAACTTGATTTCTTCTAATCTTCTACTTGAAGCATTTAGAGCTTATCATAAATATTGCAAATAGCTGAAAAAGCAAGCCAATGGTTCCGACCAAGGTAATAAATTCTACCTAACAGCACATAAAAAAAACTCTAACTAGCACAATATAAAGTGTATATATTTTAAAAAAGGTATTCCCAAAAAAGGTTTGGATACGTTTTTATACTAAAACAAAGCAAATTTGTTTATACTGATCAGAGACTGTGTCCAGTTTTTCTGCTAAAGGCCCACATTATAGCAGGATGACTCTCTCTGCAGAATGAATGTGGCTATATTGAGCTCCAACTTAAAAATTAGCTGGTTCAAGTATGTTTCTCTGGGTGTTTTCAAAAGGAGTCCATAAAATAGATTTTCAAGTAGTAAAGCTTCTTTTCAGACTTTTTAAAAATGTTGTTTCATTGTGCTTTCTGCCTTTTACCCTTCAAGTATGAGGGTTCATGCAGCATTGTGACCCTTCATAATTTAATCAAAGCAATAATTCAAGTAGCTCTAAACACTTGTCCCTCTTATGAAAGAAACTGGTGAAATCTTTTTTGATAGTGGTCTGCTGGATTGATCACTCCTGTTAATTTTTGCATTAACATTTTCCTTTAACAAAAAAGAGAGTAATGTTCACCGAAAAGGTACAAATAAAAGCAAAAGTCAAACAATTAATGAACCTGAAAATGTGCGCTCTTTAAACAGGCACCTCACCGGTGTGGTCTGAGATTTACATTCTGCTTTTCTCTCAGCAAACACAAACGAACAGGAAGATGAGCGATGTATATTTTCTCACAATTTTTGAAGTTTCGCTTTGAGGCCACATGAATAACTCAACAGTGTTCATTCAACTAAGGATCAAATATCTCCTTCTACTCTCTCTTCTCCCTCTCTCTTCATCCTCCAATCTCAAGCTTTTTCTTTTATCTCCCTCTTCTTCACCACCTGTTTATTTAACTGTCTACAGCTCACTGCTCGTTTAGAGACCATCTTCTCTCAATTCTCATTAAACAAGACTGCCACTGCAGCTGAGAAGAGGGCATGTGAGTGTTTACATTGGTATATAGTGTGTACTTTGAAGCAGCATCAAACTGAAGCATGCCAAACACAGCATGTGTTGTATCGAGCGACAGCGCACACAGGGGCAGTTTGGACGAGTTTTCATCTGACGTGCGGTTAAATGAAGTGACAGTTTGTCACATGAGAGACAATTTGAGGTGAAACAGAGTATCAGGTACAGCATTTACAGCTTCTTTCCTCCAGCCTTTCATCCTTAAAGGGGGACAGTTTTCTAAGAAATATATCCTTCCTCTTTCAATACACCACTATGCAAAAGTCTTTTGTTGCCACTCATTTTGTTATATTTTGCTTCCAAGGAGCAAATTCTTTTAAAGTGGTTTTGAGCAATCGTTCTCCAGGCTTTCTGAAGGTCTTTTAAAGTTTTTCTTTGGACATTTTCAGAGGAATATTCATGTTTGTTTGTTTTTGTTTGTGAAGCCAGTGAACAATGACCTATATTTGGAGCATAAAAACAACAAACAACTCAAGAATTGAACCAGTGTTGTTTCTATACATTACAGACAACTTTGCAAAGAAACTATTTTAAGTTTTATCTTTGGACAGCCTGTGAGAAAAGTACAATTTGTTCCCATTTCATTTCAAATACCAAAAATAACACAGGCATAAAATAGTATTTTTGTACCAGTGAGGTGATTTCCAAAGACCCATTAGCTGAAAACAAGTGGAGGACAAAAGAAGAAGCGGCAGGCCTGAAAACTACTTCCAGCAAATGAACAGTATCTGAAAGTTACATCCCAAGGAAATAGAAACACAGGACCTGAGAGTTGCATCTGGCCCTTCATTTCTGATGAGACTTTTCACTGAAGCCTATCAGAAATGGTTTCAGTGGCAGGGTGGCTGTCAAGAAGCTATTGCTATAGAAGAGAAAAAGGCAGAAAAGGCTCAGGTACACTGAATTACATAACAACTGGCCTGAAACACACTGAAAACAGGTCTGATGGAGTAATGAAACGTTCTGAAAGTTCTGGTTTAAATCATTATCAAAATGATATGGTAAAACTGTGCCTTTTAGTCTGTGGCATTGGGGATCTTGTCAAAATATACTGAATTATGAACACTGAAAGGTACAGTCAGATTTTGATCCACCATGCAATAACATCTGGAAAGTGTCTGCCAACAACTTTGTTTTTCAGCGCAGCAATTATCTTAAACATACTCTCAATATAGCAAAAGCATACCTGGATAGAAAAACACACAGTGAAACATTATCAGTCATGGAGCTCAGATCTCAACATTATTGAAATATGAGAATTAAAAATGGAACAAAAAGCTGCAAACAACCAAAGGAGAGCTTTAAAATGTCCTTCAAGAAATCTGGAGAACTATTCCGGAAGACTGAAAGAAATACAAAAACGATTACCAATGGGAGTCCAGGCTGTGTTGTTGCTTTTCTGCACAATATAAAGAAATTATAGGTGACCCAAGACTTTTGCACAGTGCTGTACGAGATTTTCATAGTTCAGTACACTCAAGGGCAAGCATTTCAGTCATCTGATACGGATGTGAAAGAAAGCACCTACTCCTCATCGCAAGGAGCCAGTTGATTTGGGGATCTGACAAGCATTCCTCCTGGGCGAGGTGTTTCAGGCTTGTCCCATCGGGAGGAGGCCCCAGGGCGGACCAAGGACACACTGGATAGATTACATCTCTCTGCTGGCCTGGGAATGCCTCGGTGTTCCCCTGGATAAGCTAAAGGAGGTGGGTGGGGAGAGGGAGGTCTGGGTGTCCTTGTTTAGGCTGCTGCCCTCACGACCCGGCCATGAATAAGCAGAAGAAAATCGATGGATGGAAAACACTCAGTAGCTTTGCCGCTGTAGTCCTGGTCTGTAATGACCAGAAACGTTGTTAAATAATGCTGATAAACTCATGTTAGTGATTGCTGTGTAAATGATGATTTGATTTGTTTTGCTAACTTTATGAATGATTGTTTTGTGATAAGGGTTACAGTTAGGGCTTGATCAGGTGACCCTGAACCATCTCTTAGTTATGCTGCGTTAGGCCTAGGCTGCCGATTATACATAAAAAAGTGAATGGAGTCCCAGTGATGTCGTTCAGTGGTTTACAGAATTTGGCGAGATTGTGGAGTTCTAAATTTTAAGCTAAAGCTTGTTTAGCAAACTGTATCCACAGGCTGTATGAGTGCATAGCACAGACACAAAAAGCTGGTCATTAGTGCTAGGTTACAAACAAAAAAAACAAGACAGGAACAAAAAATTAAACCTGTAACTCTACTGTAACTCTGCTTTTACAGCCACCCTCAAGTGGCCATTAGAGGAATTGCACTGTTTTTATTTTTCAGCCACAGTTGGTATAGCTTATTAAACATAACTTATTTCTTCCCAGCAAAGTGAAAAAGTTCTGAATTCATTTTTCAAGTTCAAAGCTCAAATCAAACACTCCATAAACTATTTGTCTTAACTCAATTTTAAGAATACCCTGAGGTCTAATAGCTTTGCTGTCTATGCAGATGGGGAAATGTACTGCTAATGTATGTGTTAATAAGAAAATCATTTCAGTTATTGCAGAAAATGGCTCAAATTATTACACTTTTAGTAGCAAAAGACCCTACTACAGAAATGGTAGCAGTTTGAATAGTCATTCATCCTGGGGAGATAAGTAACCCTGCCAGATGGAAGACAATGCATGAAGATGTAATTAATCACTGTGTTCCCGCTGGGTCAAAAAAAAGAAGAAAAAGGACTAGATTTGCACTTTTACTGCTCAGTGTTCAAAAAGGGTAGAGGAAGACAAGAAGTGAGGCTGTAACTCATTTAAACGAGGCTGTGAAGTGTTTGAATCTTCCTATACATCGATTTCTCATCATTTTTGCTTGGACATACTTTGACCGTTTGTGCATTGTTAAAGATTTTTGTTTCTTCAGGATTCAAGTGTTCATCATCATTAGCAGGATTCCCACCCAAACCTGTTTCTTTTGTCGTGGCTCTGTTCCCATATCGCTGATGGAACATGTGAGTGCCAATGATTTGACTCCTATCCTGCACTAAATGTGCTGGCATGGCAGTGAAGCTGGAGTGAGAGAGAGAGAGAGAGCCAGAGGACACGCTTAACAGCCCCCTCAAGCGGGTTTATGACCTTTTAGTGATAAGAGGCTTGTCTTGGTGCCCAGGAAATTTATGAGTGGAGAGAAAAAGCATTTTCTAATATTACCTGGATTCTGTTTCTTTATCCACTACATCTATGTAATAGAGGTACCACATCAACTGAAGAGGGATTGTATGTTAATTAAGTCTCATCTGACTTATTTGAACACTGATCAGTCCAAAGTGATAATTAAGCTGATGACATTACTGGTAAGGGCCAGGAATATTCACATTGCTGATCTAAAATCAAGGTTAGTGGTTAACTGTTTCAGCAGGGGTCAAGTTTTAAAAGGACATATGCAAAAGTGTATAGACTGCTTAAAATAATTCGTCTAAATTATACAGCACCGAAATACTGCACGCTTTATGTCCTTTGTCTCGAGTTATCTTTCATGTCCTATTGAATGAGACTATGTCGTTCAAAGTAAAAAATTATACCTCTTTCCTCTAGTTAGCTCTTGATTACATCCCATTTCCTTCCTTCCAATCATCTCCCATTTGCCTTCTTCCTCATTAGTAATTCAGACTGCCTCTTCATTCTCCTACAGATGTCCCTTGTGGATCACGACCCCCGGTCCATTCTTCATGGAGACATACTGACTCTTTTGATGGTCTCGTGCCACTGCAAAAATATTCCCTCCTTTTTTATTCAAATGACAGAGCCTGTGGGGAGGGCCAGAGTGTGGATCAATGTGCAAATCTCAACAATCTCTCCCCAGCTGCACATGTGTCAAACAGTGTGTCGTGGGGAGATTACACTGCTCTCAAAAGCCCAGTCTGTCTTTTTTTTTTAGCTTGCCAAGACTGCAGGATGCATGGTGAAAATCGATCATTACACTTTGGTTGGTGGCAGGGACCTCAGCATCCTGCCTTTGGCTTAAAAATTGCTGGCATCCAGAGAGATGAACCAGATGGTAGGTACCTAGGGCAGTGAGCTTTGAAACCAAACAGACATGGCATGCACTTTACAATGAAGAGCGAAATCTCTCAAAGTGACACAACTTTCTAAGTGCATCACATTAATGCTGAATAAATGATTGTTTGTGTGTCACAGTTGGAAATATTTGCAAATATGTTAAGACACTGATATTCTGTTCTCAAAGACAAAAAGAAGACTTTATTGTGACCTTATTATTCTTTCTCTCTAATGTATTTCCAATGTTTCAATACTTTAGTTACTTATGGAGACTACAGAATTATTAAACATTAAGCAGCCACTTGGTAAGGTTACAGAAAGAATGCAGTCTCCTGTAATATTTAATATGGATTACTCTTAAAACATCATTACGATATTTTCCTAACCCTAAGCAAAATACTTTTGCTGCCTTATCCTTAGCACATACAGGTAAATGTTATCCGCCCCTTCTGAAAATTGTGTTTTGCCGAGCCACCATCCACCCTAGTCATCTTCACCTTCAGAATGACTGCATGCCCAGCTTTATGTGGGACTGCACATAGCTCCAGCTTTCAAAGGTTCACACTATAAACAGCCACCGGATAAAAGTCTGGCTTGTATCCAGAGGCTATCCAAGAAAGCAGGGAAGGCTGTCATTATGGCTCAGATGCATTTTTTGCCGAAATTAACTTAAAGTTATAAGTGATGGGGAAACAATAGAAACAACCATAAAGAAAAGGAAACTGAGCTACAATACAGACTGAGAAATGCCTTCGGTTTGATACAAGGAGTTAATCAGAGGAGCTTTCTGTCAGAGACATTTTCCAATCTCACACAGGGGAGAATATGACATGAAGTGGCAGTACATGAGTCTCACAAGAAATGTGTTGCTAAAAAAGAAATGTGCAGATCTTTGAATGTAACCCTGCTGGAATCCAAAGGTGATAACCAGACAGAACAGCAGTTGAAATAACAGTTCTAAGTTAGAATAGAAAAGTGGAAGTGTGTGAAGGCTTTTGCACAAGACTGTGAGAACAAACTTTAACTTCTTTTAGTGCTTATTGTATTTACTTGGTGAGGGAGTGACCTATATCAGAAAGTCCCACTGTGCACCATATGAACATACTCTTCCAGTGTGTATATATAACTATGCAGTGCTTTACTGATTAATAAATGTTGTATCTGAATGTCAATGACTCTACTGCACAACAGTTTAACTGATGAAACCACCATGAACATGTTTAGAAAATTACTTCTGAGTTGTATTAACAAAGCTATGTCATCAAAAACACTATGACCAATAACAGAGCATCTGTGCTGTGCCGTGTTTTTTTTGCCTTTAGCTGTTTGTATGCAGCTTCTCTCACAATTCTTCTTTTGTACAGACTGAATGGAAACTCAATACATATTTGAAAGCTATTCTCCTTTCACTCAGCTTGACCAAACACATCCTCTGTGTGGGTCAAGAGACCAAAACCTCTGCGCACTGACATGCCTTTCTTTAGAGAAAGAAACACAGATTGCAACAAAGCCAATACAATCTATCTCTAATGGCTTCCTTCCCTCTGATGGCCCTGATGTTTAATCAGAGTAAGAGCTGGGTTTTGCCTCCCCTCTGCTGGCATCCATTAATTTGGCCTCTCTTTTTCATTTGTTTGTGTTTTTCTTTTAATGCTCCAACAGCCAGCTGGCATTCATCGGTGCCCTGATTGAGTCCTGTTCAATACGAAAGCAGTAACTGGGTTGAAGACAAATGACTCACAGCCACAACTGGTCAATGCTGACACTGGTTGGTCCAAACACACAGGCGGGGCTTGCTATCTTATTCCCAAGTGCTTTACCAGAAGGTTGATTCTGCTCCACCCACTTTTTCATTTTTAAATTAACTATAATTTTTTCCCCATAGCTTAGGCATGCATGAGTTTATTTGTTTTCACTACAGCGTCTTCAATCTTTGCTGTCACTGCAAAGTCATTACAGGCCTTTCACTCTGGATATATTTCAACCTGGTGGAGAAGCCAGGACAATTTCTATACACAAACCACATTACAGTGATGTCAAAAGTTAAAAAGATATTAGGTTGGCTTTTCTACCTCAAACAAGGTGTCCATTAATTTAACAAATGTACTAGTATTTTTCATCATCATGTTTGGCACTGTTCCTAAATATGTTTGCCGTCTATGATTCCAATGAACTATCCAGATTTGACTTGTTTGCTACAAGATACAATGGCATATGCGACATAAATCATTGGGATTTTTTGTTTACTTTATTTTTTTTAAAGTGCTTGTACTACTATAACAGACCAAGAAGGAAAGAGATTAATCTTGTGTGAGCAGGCCAGCAAAGAACAGAAATTGGCCAGTGTCACTCCATTCTTTAATTCAATAATAGCTACATGCTGTGTAGACTTTAATGTATTGTACTGTCTATGAAAAATGTACTTTAGCTTTGTCATGAGAGTGCAGACAGCCGTCATGAAAGATGAATGAAATGATAAATTTACAGTGGTAAAGGGAGAAGGAAATGAGGAGGAATCTGTCACAGATGGACAGCAACACGCTTAGGTATTTGATGATTTGCTATGACAAACATTACAATATTTTTTATATAGACTAATCAGTACTAAACTAGTTGTTTACAAGTGGCAACATTTGGGGTTAGGATGCCAAAAGCTGCAGTTCCTGGAGCAGCCACTTGATACTGTTTAAAGAGCAAGTTAATAGCCTGGTATCATCCCCCTACCACGAGGAAAGCTATACAAGCTAAGACTCAAGGAATTAAATATACACTATAACTCTAACCACAACACAAACTGGACTGCAGACAGCAGCTGTGTGTGCACTGTACCAGTTCAGTTTAAGGATGAAATCTATGAAATAATCTCCTTTCCCTGAATATGCCAGTTCCACGTATTATATTTTGATAATATTTTGATATGTCACAGCAGAAAAAGCACGTGAAAACTGAACCCAATGACAGTTAGCAGCGTTAATACTTTGGCAGGAGGTTTAATTATAAATTCTATATAAAACATACTTAAGGTTGCATGAGTCACAAGGCAATATGCAAAACTGCACAGATTTCCATTTAGATAAATTAAACTTGTTTCAAGACAGGACCTCCAGACCCTCCACCCAAAATGTTTCCACCGTCTCTGTAATGAAAATCATGCCCTCTCTGATAAATCAGAGCACAGACATTTTGTGGTGCTGCAGAGAAATGTGAACTTTTTTCATCATCATTTCAACTCTTTTTAGTTGCAAATATGTTTGTTCCTGCAGAGCCATTAATGAGCACTCTGCAGTAAATATTGCATAGCTAAATGAGGATGGCTCCTCATCAGTGAATACAGTGTCTGGGGCAAAAGGAAAATGAGTTAGACTGCGTTTCAAGATACGCCAAATCAAGAAGCTGCCAACCTCTACTTGCCGAGGAAAAACACTCTGCCTTTCTCTCTAGGTCATTAGCTCCTGCTGGTCTCCCCTCCACACCGGCCTTTTCTAAATGGGCCAGTGCCCTGACCACATGAACGCTGCTCTGGGACCATGTCGAAGCCGTCACACTACACAGAGCCACGCC
The DNA here is from genome assembly GCF_001858045.2 of Oreochromis niloticus. NCBI lineage: Eukaryota > Metazoa > Chordata > Actinopteri > Cichliformes > Cichlidae > Oreochromis > Oreochromis niloticus. The sequence goes on along the minus strand of NC_031983.2, from coordinate 24,181,842 downwards.
ATCAGATCCAAGGCTGAGTCAACGGAGCTAGTCCATTACGTGACTTGTCATTGCTGTGAAAAGCTAGACCCAGTCACTTGTGTCATTTCACGGCACCCCACGGTATTTCTGCTCAGAAAAAAGAAGAGTTGTGAGAACTATACCAACGCCTTTGTACAAAGCCAAATCTCTGGTGTCCCATTTTATTCTTCTTTGATATGTTGGAGCTTGATCCATGTCACATTATGGCTACAAGATCCACAAGTCTGAAAGATAAAGGAGAGACAAAAATGACTGTGTCCAAGTTCACTTTTGTATCTCTTACATAACGTGTCCTAAATTTTGTATTTTTTACCCAGGCAGGCTCAAGGCAGCTGTATTCACCATCATTCCTGTGATAGTGCAGTAGCCAAGCATTTTTATAATGAAATGCCTGTAAGGTGACAGATAAGGCCCCTCTCATACTTGTCAGTCAGTGGCTTTGCCCCGTGGAAACTTAAAGCATGAATCTAGAGTACATGACAGTTGAGTCAGGCTTTTCTTTAGAACAGCAGGAGAGAATGAAAGATGGAATCGTAAGTTTCTCAAAGTGCTTGTGTCACTACAGTAGGATTATTTATTGGCCAACTCATGAACCCTGACATCCACACACGTAGCATCTAACATCACTTCATGCAGTATTTGACATTAACATTCTAACTGTCTTCGTCAGAGGATGGTGGAAGGAGATATGACGGCTACAGTCAAAAGTCTGAGCCCGACTTCTTTGCCTATACAGTATGATACCAAACTGACTATGTAGATGTCTGTATAGCTTAAAGAAAAAATAATAAACTCATAATGTAACTCTGCACTTGGCTAATCACAGTTACTTTGTGTCTAATTTAGAGATGCACACCAAAAGGCAAACAACAGAAGGGGCATTTTAGACATAATTGGACTGACAAACCGATGCTATTTTAGCTCACAATTTACTGTGGCACCTTGGTGATGAGCCTCCATGCAGACTTACACAGCTTCACCAGTGCCGACTCACAGTAACTGCTTGCATCATGGTTAATTATTTCCAAGTAAGAGAGGGGTCTTATCTCCAATGTATTTGCAGGTCAGCAAAACCTTCACATTTGCGATAAGCAAACTCCTGCACTGCAATTGACAGCAGTACCACCCAGAGTGTGAAGCATTCCCCTCACTTGGCCAAACTGCCAGCAGCACTACTTTGTTTTGCACAACTTTATGTTGTCTTTTTACTTAACAGCACAAAAAGCAACTACCAAGGTCAGGCTGCAGTTGTACTATGTGGTTGGAAAAGTGTGTGCAAGTAGAGAGGAAATGTGTGTTGGAGTTGAGGGTTTTGAGGCCAGGGATGTGGTTTGATTTCGTGGACTCTGTGCAAGCATGGCAAGGTCAACCTGATGTCATCCAGCTGGCACCAAGCAAAAAAATCTGAGGTGCTGATCTTTTTTTTCTCCCATGTTGCATTGCGGATAGGGCCGCTAGCTGCTGGCTCCAGCTCACTGTCCTATCAGGATCAGACAGAGGAGGAGGAGGGTTTGTGTTGTCTGAAAGCACCCCAGTGCTCCCTAGTGGACATGCACACATGGATGAATGCACACACACAAACACATATGCGCATGCATGTGAACATGGCATACATCAAGCACATGCAAGATGAACCTCACACACATATTCAAACAGTGGCGAGTTGCACGTGTGCGAGTACAAACGCAATTGAAATGCTGATGCCTGAAGACAAGAGAGATGGGAAATCTGCCAGACCTTTCAACCCTGCACAATTAATACACAAAAGAGGAAATACAGTGCAAAGCTCAACGTCCGCCATCAGTCTTTCATCTGATATTATCTGTTGTGGTTAATGCAGACACAGTATTCGCCAATGCTGGTTACACATCAAGGTTAATATACAATGGACACAATGGTAAAAAGGCAGGCTACAGGAAAACAGCACTGTTCTGGTGAAGGTCATGATCCCCTTAGGTAACAAGAGCCCCCTGACATGCCATTATATGTACAGGGCAAATGGGGAAGGAAAGTAGATTAAATCAACCACATCAAAGGTCCTTGAACATTTAAGAGAAAGGCTTAAACCAGAAGTTGTTTGAGAGGAAACTGTCAAAATGAAAAGTTACACAAAACTCATATTATTTAAATAGTTTAAAGCTATCATGGACCCATTTATACTTGATTCCCAGCAGAAGAAGCTACTTTTGGGCACTCCTTTGCTTACAAGGGGTCAGTACAGCAGGTAGACATATTTGTCCCCAGATGCCCATCCTGACACAACCCTAAAGGGAGTTGTAGCTCCTCCTGGTCTCAAACCAAGGATCTGCTCCATATTAGGCAAATGTGTGAATTACTATTCTGTGGAGCCACTGACTCACAGCAACAACTTGTTAAAAGGATAGGTTTACAAGCCATGTGTACTACAACAAGAGAGCTACTGGGCACTGTTGTTATGTACAGCCATGAATAGTAAACCAAGGATGCACTGAGAGAAATGGGGGGGGGGGGGATTCCACAGTCCATTAAAGAAAGTATTACTTTCTTTACTTCAAAGTTCAGGTAAAGCTAACCTCTATAGGCAGCTCTAAACATGAACATATAGAATTGGTTGGGAAAGGAACAACGTTTTTGAACTGGAAGCTTTCTATTTACCGTTAGTAATTTGTTTACGAGTAGTATTCAAAGGTAGAGACTAACATGGTGGCTGAAATGCACTGCTGGAACCATTGGCTACCACCTAACAGAAACTTACTATTTTGGAGGGTAAGTTAGAACTTTCTATTCACGCTTTCTATAGCAAAATACCAGCTGATTTCCATTGACTATATTTTGGATGATCAATACATTTTAACAAATCAAACAGATATGGATTCTGATAGAGCAGACTCCATGATACCCCAAACTTTAAATAAACAAATATATTTTAAAAATACAGAATCCTACATTTCCTATAATGCAATTAAATTATAAAACAACTTTGCAGAGTCTAACAACTTTAAAATGTAGAGTATCCCCTTGAGACTTAATATTAATAATAAATGGTTTACATAATTTTTCTTTCTAAATGCAAGTTTTTTGATGGTTAGCATGTGAGAGGCTTGTTTTAGAAAGCCAAACCAGATGATTTTTAGAAAGCTGAGATATCTTGTGCACTCAAGCTGAGAAGATAAGCCATCTTGAGGCACTGGTGAGCTCTAAAAAGCTGCAGCACATTGCTGTATTCATTTCAGCAGCTAAGCAAGTTGCAATTCCATCCTTTGAGCTGCTCCAGGCCACCGAGCATGCTCTGGATTTGATAAGCCACAAACACTGTGTCTCATGGCACTGATACTCTGACTCTTTGTCTGTACAACCCCCAAACATAAAATCTGTATGTGTCACGAGAATAGGAGTACTGATGACAGAATTTGGGTGCCAGCCTCCTACTGGAGAAATAAATGTGGAGGTGGGGATATGGAAGTTTTAAGGGATAAGTGGGTTCAGTGAGAAACTGCTCTTCCTCACCCTTTCATGGCGAATCATATCCCATTAGGTGGGTTTTGTCCTGTGATGAGGATGCTGCTGGCGCTCCTCAACAATCCCATTAGAGATCATAAAGGGAGCTGGGGATGTGGCCTGAGAGCACTCAGGCTGCTCCTCTCAAACTGACGGACTTTTTGTGTATGGCAACTGCACCATATCTGGTAATGGCTTTTTTATTCCAGGTGAATGTTGGGTTTTTCTCTTCAAAGTGTCCATGTTCCTCTCTGATGCTTCATAGTTCACTGGTTAGTGTCACACAGATTGGTTTGATTTAGTTCAAATATAAGTCTGACTTAAGATGTGTGAACACCCAAGGACAATCTGACAACAGAAAAGCTTAGTGGCAGGGCTTCACTAGACTGGAAAGACCATGGATGTATTAGACTATTCTTAACATGTAACCTTCCAACCTCCTTTATACACCCACTTTTCCTTTGCCACCCTGTCATATACCCAAATATTTTAACGATTTAAAAACCTTTTCTGGGACATACGACAATATCATATGTATATATATTTTAATCATACCATTAAAGCTGCTTTAATCAATATTTTTTATATTATATTCAATTCATCTATGAAAGGGGCCACTTGAGGGGCCTTCTTCTATATTGTAGCCATTTCATTGAAGACACCAGCTTGTTGGTGAGGACCAATACAGAGCTACAAGGAAGTGAATATTTGCACTTGTTTTCCCAGAAGACTAGAAACACAACTCCAAGTGGTTATTAATTTGCATGTTGGGAGATACTTTGCAACAATGTGTTAAAAAACTTTCTGCATGCCTCCAAGTTCCCAGCAAAATTGAATTCAATGGATCACAAAAAACAAATAGGCTATGAGAAGGTTTGGTAACTTTTTGGTAACAAATAGCTATTAGTCAAAGAGTTAACTGACAAAGTATATTTTTGAAGTGCTTCATGTTATTTTAATTTATATTCAGAAATAAATTTGGAACTTGAGGGAATTCAAAACTTAAAGAAAGTACTAATGTATCATTATATACATCTGTCTTCAATTCAGTGTTCTTATTCATTTCCTTCAGGTTCAGTAATGGCAGGAAACAAGTGAGGAAAGACAGGAAATAAGCCTATGAGAAACATGTCCATCAATGAAACATAGTTTGTCCGGTATATATGAACATAGTACTTCTTTGCCAGAATCACGAAAACATAAAAGCAAGGATGCAATTTACAGACAAAATGAGATGAGCACTTTCTTTCAACAGTACATTTCCATGTTGTTCTCACTATAAAAAATACACAGCCAAACTGGTAGTGAATTGTAGGGATTCCTTTTTTGCAATAATTAGTTTGATTATTTTTAATTAGTTTGGAATCAGAAGAAAATCAATACTGTAGTTTTAAGTGGAAGTCAAGAGTGAGTAATGCATAATGCATGCGATAACGTGTCAGGAAAGTTAACATTTACACTAAATTCTTTTAGAAGGACTTCATACATACAATCCTAGACTTTGACCCTTTCATTACCAACACAGGCTGATTTTTATTTCGACTCACATTTGTAGGAATTTGATTAAACTCTGACTGTTTTAAACAAATCAATGCTCAGTGCAGAATATAAAGGTTGAAGCTTGACCTAGTACACCTCTACTTCTCTGGACCTACTTATGCAAGTGTGGACTGAGTGAAGCACCCCCAACTGGCTGTTAATATTAATTTAAGCCCTTTGCAGAATCGTTTTACTGCTCATGCACAAAGGTTAGTGAGACTAACAAAGAACCCATCTTATCATGTTTTTCTGTATACACAAGGATAACAAGCAGGATTTTTCACAAGTGGGAGATGTTTTGTTTCTGGCGTTTCCAAGAGAAAGGCTTCTGGAAGTCTGAAGACGAATGCAGAATGGTGAGCAACAAAGTCCACATCCTCCTTTAAACTTTTGACTCTTTTTATTTTATACTCTTCAGGATTAGGCACTAAAAAGTCTTGGTTAGGTTTAGGAAAAGGTTATTTACACTTTACAGTGTACACTTTACTTAGCTGTTTGAAAGAATTTTGGTCGGAAAGCCTATACTGATAACGTTTTGCATGTTTTCCAGCCATTGGCTTGTTTTAATAGTAAAATTAATTTAATGTAAATTGAATGTAAAATATATTCCGTCTAATAAATGGCAAGGACAAATATAAAATGAGCTATACACATAGGGTAATATGCAGTGCACAACTTCAAGAACAGTATGACCATTGATTATGCACATTATTTACTTTTCTCATTATGAAAGTGGAGCATCTCAGGATGTGAGCTTCACATGCAGCTCGTGTAGAGTATGTGTTCAACTCTACATCTAGCTCTAAGCTAAAATCTAGTGCTGAGGCCTCTCACAAGCATAACCATTAATCAAACAGGCAGCTTTTTTGAAAAAAAAAAAAGCAAAAAACTGAAAAACACAAGTGGCATAAATAAGTAAAACATCAGGGGAAAGAAGAAAAGAGACAGTGCTGCTGAATAAGGAATGAAAAAGGAATCACAGCCAAAGTCACCTTGAGCCCAGCTAATTTACAAAACAGTGACATAAGCATTAACTACAATCAGGGTGATTAATATCATAAAGGGCATTAGCTGCTGTTTACACTGTCAAGGTGTTTATCTGTAGCTACCAATTTGGCAAGCTTGCCATTTTCATATTTTATTTGAAGTATGGCTGCCTACAGAATGCTAACAGCTTGTGTTTTTGGGCAACAGTTGCAGTCTCTGAGCTTTTGAGATGGAGCCAACTAATGTGAGGGCCGCTTCACAGGCCGTACAAGTCACCAGCTCAGGCAGCTAAATTAATGATTTCTTCACTTTCTTTAAGCCCAGAAAAATCAGCCGTCTCATTACGCTGACAGCAGACCTGTTCAATGTGTGACTGTCATAAATGAATCCGAGCAGGTTCAAGGGCTATCTCATTAAAATGCATTAAATTTTCACTGGACATAGTGACACAGAACTGGTGTTTTCTTAAATTAGAACAGAAACTACTATGTTTGCAATACTTCACATGGGTCTACGTGGAAATGCGCACGTGTTGACAGTGTATAGTGTTAATGATATCCCTGCACTTAGTTCAGTCAAGCTACACCGACATTTGAGCACCAAGTTTGTATTGCCGGTGCTCTGAATCAGAGGAATTACTCAATGTATTACACTGACAAAGACTGGGGAGCTACAGCACGGCAAGTTCTTCTATTTATGTTGAATTCTTTGCTTTGTCCTATACAGTGACATTATATCTGCAAGCACACCATCTCCAAATGAAGACTACTTTGAAGCTAACACTGAGACACTTGATCATGCTCAGTGTAATGTGCAGTATTGATCAGCTGTACAGGGTGTCATGGGTCCACTGGGGTGTCACAACACTGCTGACTCTTTGAGTGAATTGATCATAGAAATGTATAAATAATAAAGTGGCATGTCATTCTGACTTCCTATTGATTTTACCATTAGCAGTTGATTGATACAAGTTTTAAATGTCAGGAGTCCCATTGATTACTATGAATCCACACTTGCAATGTCATGTCGCTTTTCCCGTGGCACTGCGGGTTTCCACCTGGAAGGACTAAATTAAAGGTCAACAGGTGCAGTGTGCCATGAAGCTCCATTTAAACTGCAGTCCCACCAAAGTATTTACGTTTTTACTTCAGCTTAAGAATGACGCCACTTCACTTTTTCCATAGAAAATGTCCATAGACTGTACATAAAAGATGACAGCTGTTATTTCAAACTGTTTCAAGTCAAATGATGTGCATTTTTTTCAGTAATGCATAGTTTTTGATATTCTTTTTCATTATATTACAGTTACTAGCCTTCAACTTTTTTTCAAATTCCTTTTTCTGTATTTTGTGGTGATTCAAACAAAATTCATTCACAGATACAAATTCTGGTAACTGTTAAGTCACTTGTCACATATGGACAACGTACATTGAATGTGACACATGAAACAAACAAACGGAGAACATAACATTGCATTTACAGATTATAATTAACATAATATGTAGAAAAATTGGGGTTAATGATTAATATTTTTTTGAACATACCGGTGTCAGTAATTGCTGTATGTGTAATGATATTTGTGCAAAGTTTAGACGACTCATTAAGGAGGAGAATATATGGGGTATATACAGACATATACACAGACGTATACTATGATCATTATAATGATATTAATCCCAGTAATCCAGTTGGAGGTTCAACTTTCTCTCTTACTCTGAGTTTGCCATTACTTTGCATCTGTATACTGATGTGGAAAATGGTGGCTGCTTGTAGTGTATGCCTGTGTGTCGATTCAGGAGTCACTTCTTTTTAGGTGGTGGTTGGGTAACTGCACCTGTGAAGTCAGGACTTGTGCATTGCTGTGCAGGCAGGTAAACAAAGCTGGCGACGGGATGTTCAGCAAATTGTTTCAAATTGTAGGACTGCCTGCTGCTTGAACTGCAAATCTTGTTTTCTTTTTCTACGTGTATAAAAACGGTGCAGCCTGTATGTGTGAAGAATTTGGATTTTTTAAAAAGCTCATCTGCTTGAGCTCTGCTGGGTAACAAAAGTAAATGAACACATTTTTGGTCACAAGGTAATTAGTAGTAAATGGTCTCTTTTGAATGTGGTAATTAATCAAACTTATACTGTACATTATATGATTCAGCATGATTTGTTTCCAGTGTTGAGGCTGTTCCTTTATTCCTTGATTTTTTGAACAAATTTGAACTGTATCTAATAATCTCTTTTGGTAAAGTTTGCAATTAGAAGATATTTTCATTAGGCACATTTGGAACACATTTTCATGTAACTTTTGGAGCAAGTCCCATCATTTTGAAATGTCTGCAGTGGGAATTATCACAGTTCATAGCTCTGCTCCTACTACAGAATAAGTGAGGCAGACATACACTTGGCAGCGACTGTATTAAAACAACAAACATATGAACACTAGCAGAGACGTTACACATGTTGAATGACGTCAGCCTAGCACAACACAATAAAACAGCATGCAAACAAATTAAGTGATGATACATTTCAGGCTTTACTAAGCATATATGCGGTGGTGGGAATGTTGAAGCTTTCTTTTTTTTTTTTTAAAGAAAGCAAGAGACCTCATAACAGCCAAAGCAAGTCTGAATTGGTGTGGTTTAATTAACATTATCAGTGACCACAAAACAACACAAGCTGGTTATGCAGGCAAAGAAAAACATTTGACAGTCTGGCTTTTGGACTATATCATCAGTGGTACGGGGCACTGCGGTCTGCCAGAGGAACCGTCTGTCAGAGACTGATGGCTTGTTTTAAATTTCATAACATATAACGAAAACAGCCACCGGTCATTTTTTGGTATATGCATTGTATTAATATCACAGTGCAAATTCACACATGCCGTTTTTAGCTTAGTTTTTATCGTAACATCAGTGTCACACAACAACAGCTTCACTAACAGCATCTTCCAACTTAAAATTCATGTAGGTGGAGTGAATGTAATCAGGAAAAATGGTTCTTGGAGGTATGTAGTTCTCATGGGAGCACCCATGTGTACCCTCAGGCAGTCCCCAGAACTGTTTGTTCTTAACATACCTAGTGTTAATAAGTCTGCCATGTATTTGTGTATTACATACACTAATCTATCATGCGGGAGCTCATGCTGGGCAACAGGAAATGGCGTGTCACAGGATGAACAAAAACTTATTCATCCACATCCTTATTTCCTGTGTTTTTGTATCTTCTGCAAACTAAAATGTCATCTCTTTAATCAGAAGTCAACATAAAACAAATGAAACTTGAGTAAACACAAAATACAAGTTTTAAGTTATAACTCTTGAAGCAAAAAGGTCATCCAGTTCTTCTTGTTGCTTAATAGTTTGCCTTGAAATCTGCCACAACAACCAAACACTTCCAGTATTGAGAAATCAGGTTTTCACATTACTGTGGTGGAATATTTTTTGAGAAATTTAGAGGTTTGGGATTTTTCAAATTGGGATCATTGCGTTTCACATTAGTGTTTCAGTTACAGCTAACAGACTAATAACTGAATTTTCTGTCCAAGAGCTGAACTTATGTTTCACTCAATTCTCCCTAAAGCAGTAAATCACTGACATATTGACATCTTCATGCTTGGCTGTAGCTATAATTTTTCTTTTAGTGAATGTCTATATTTGGTTTAAGCCAAATTAAAGGGATATAAATGGATCTCTTGACTTCTGAATTGTACCACTTTCTTCTCATCGGTTTCCCTAGAAGCTTCATCAAGGAGTGAAAGGTTTGAGCCAGATTAAACCAGGAAGGTGAACATCATTATATTTTGCAGTGCCAGCTTGCCTTCAAATCAGGAAGGTTATAAAGGAACGTGTTTCTGTAATGCGGTAATGCATACTGCGCTAAACTCAGGAATTACTGATTAAGTAATTATTAGTAAAAAACAAATATTAAAAAAACATGCTTTTTCTACCTGTGCTACAATCAGCTGATTTCAGTAAGTGCACAGGAGGACAAAAATGTTGGCACGGAACAGCTTTTGAGGAGATAAGTTGTTGACATTACTTTTATTTTTATTGCACAAAAGAAAAACTGCAATGGTAAAGAGGAAACTGTATCTAAGACAGAAACAACCAGATTACACTGCATACAGAACTTCGTCTCTTTGCAAGCATCTGCACAGACAGCATGCTGACACAAAGCTAGCCAAGAGACCAGAGTGATTTTCAAGCTGAGTGAGCAGTCAGACTTGCAGCCTTCATTTCTACCTGTTCATGTTTCTAAAGTAGAATAACTGTGGAAATGGCTTTGAAGTCTCTTTGGGCTGGTTTTCATCTTTGATCTGTAGTACTGACTTTGTGTTCATATGTAAAAACTAAAAGAAAGAGCGCATGTGTGTCCTCATTAGGATAGAGATTTGTGTTGCTGTGCGGATCTGTTGCCTATAGGTTTATATTGTTAACTGATAATTATGTGACAATTTGTTCAAGTGGTGTATCAGTTACTTTCTCCGGTGAGTAATTACGTAACATGACATGGATGAGGTGAGTGATCCATGCTTTCCATGGATCCTTTGTGACTTTATGAAGGATTCATCCCCATGATCTTAGAGGAATTTTTAAATTTTGTAAATTCCGCAAAGGTTAGCTATCGTTGTGAGCCTTTAGTGTATTTGTTCTGTTCCTTTTTATTATTTATAGAGTTTAACTTCTTATGTTTACACTATCTTTGGTTAGAAAAGTGTTTCTAAACACCCTTATCAGAGGACTATGTACTTCCTAGGTGATATCCTTAAAGGCTAGAGAAATGTGCTTTCCATTGCCCCTAGAAGCTAAAGAAAATGATGCATTTAATTAGCGTAGTACATCTGTGGTGAGTGAAGCTATAATTGCTCGGTTTGGTGTCTTAGTATCTCTGCACCCTGAAGAAGGTGCAAGCCGATATGTGTTAGAGTATTTTTTAAGGTCTTTAGCCCTGCAAAATAAAGACTTTTCACTACTTATTTTAAACCCACCTTGAATGCTTGCAACCCTTCAGAGCCCTGCACGCTTGAAAACAGTTATCAGTGTGCTATGGTCATTTTTTAAATTTTCATTTCCTGGAGGTCAAGATGGCATTAGATAATCTTTTTGCTTTTATACAGATCATTATTTTGAAAACCTGAATTTTGTATCGTCACAGGTTGTGTGTTTGTTTCATATTAGAGTTTCTTTAGGATTTGGCTCAGTTTGGTATCAGATAAATTTTCACAACACATCCAGTGAGTGAATGCTCACTTGAAGGTGTATTCTAAAACACTTCTGTGTTCTGTGTCATGCTATTATTTTACCATTAACGGCAAACTTGTGTAAAGAAAAAACATTAAGAGGTATATAACAAATACTAACGATTGTCGATGGTAAATAGAACAGTTTTCAGTCAAAAAAATCAATTATTTCCAATCCCAAATGCAGGTATTTCTCTTTTTTAAATCAGGGGATTCTACACATGAATTTGCCTCCCTGGGTGAGTCTGTCGATGCAAAGTTCAGCATCCTGAGGCATCTGACAGAGAACACTCAGCAGCAACGATCTGAAATGTGGAGCATGTCGACACAGAACACATTAATAACATCTTTTGGCCACACCAACACAGTTTGCTCACCATCTGGACCACTTACCAGATTTGCCTCCCCGTGACTTTGTCCACTTACTGAAAATGAAAATCAAGTTGAAGGATCACCATTTTGACACATTTGAGATCCAGCACACACTGCAGGTGAACACGTGCAAGGAGACCAAACAGGACTATCGAGCGATTCAAAAGCAGCAGTCCTGCTGAAAATAGCCCAGAGGTGCACAAGAAAATTGCCTTGAACAGAAAATAAGTCAAAATTACTTCAAGTGAGGTTTTTGATTCTGATAGGGACAATCCCAGAACATCTTCATTTTGGTCTTAAACAAACACAAGAAAGTGCCGGAACTAGTAAATAACTTTTAAATTACCTGTTTATTTATTCTCGTGTTTGTCCTACAAACCATCTGAAATGTCTAAAACTCAAAGCTGTTCTATTGTAACACAGAAGAAAGGCAACGACAAATGTGCTAGAAGCTGGAGCCTGGCAATGTTTGGCATATTATCGAAATAATTGTGACTCATAAATTAAAAGACTAATCTTCTCAGCTAGATTGGTGATTGGGCCCGTCAGTTGGCGGGATCGTAATCGTAGAAACCCTGCCTTCAAATTCACATTAGCATGTTTTTCACTGGCATGAATACACATAATTATTACTGCAAAAACAAGTCAATCACGTTTTGCTATGAAGTTAATGACAATGCAACAAAACAATTCAAATGATAATAATTATTTAAAAAATGAAGATGAATAATGATAAAATTAATTGAGTATGTCTGTGTACTCTTGTTTACAAATGACTGTAATTATGCTGGGTGAACAGTAACTTTTGTCGGACCGACTACACTCTCTAGCACCATAAATTAAACTTCTCTTGAGGCTACTACACCAACTACTTCGTCAGGAGACAAAGGAAAAGCTTTTGGAAATTACGTTGTTTTTCATCTTCCAAAGAGAAATCTCTTCCAGAAGGGCCACAGACAACACAAGGTAAACAAAGTACTGAGTATGTAATGTACTGTTTGCTTTCTTTATGATTCAGAAGGAATTACTGAGTTTGCTTAACACGTAAAACATCCACACACTGGGATTCAATTTTGAGGCTCTCCAAGGAAATGGCATACTGGTGACGCTCAATAGAAAATCATGTGTTTGGATTTGAGGCCGAGCCGAGGGGCAAATATGGCAAGAAACGCTCTAACATGCACAGCTGCTCCTTTCAAGCATGATGGTAGCAGTCTTTTACTTTAGGGCTTCAATCAAATTCTGTTAAGTGTGTTCATGAAGACACTCTTTGCTAATGGAGCGACGAGAAACATCAGCTTCCCAACGAGCTCTGAGGAAGGTATATGCAGCTTAATGAGGCGGAAGCTCAACTTCTTCCAGCTTCCAATGCTGAAATCATTTAAAGATTCTTTTGCAACCTATTTATGGCACCACTTGGTAAACATAACAAAGGTTAATAAAGTGGAGGTCATATCTTTATCACACCTGCAGAGCATTGTTTCCCTTTTCTTATACTGTAACTGGTAGAAGTATTTCTCATTAATGGTGTCCCCCATAGGGTGCACAAGGCGAGTAAGTATAACTGCACTGTGCAGAGTTTAATGCCTTGATTCCCGCAGGCATGCTTCCCTGATTGTCAAATTATTCTGGGTGCCATAGCGGGTATTTATTTCATGCTAATAGCCAGCGTCTTTCTGGAGGCTGGAAAAACAAGTGTAGCACGTACATTACACAGAAAAATGCCAAACATTGGTGAGTCAGGGGCGTAAAAAAGCTGAAAAAGTGAGACAATACTCATTGGAGCCTAGTGTTGAGGCATTTTGTACGGAGGAGGGAGTTCGTGACAACAGAAAGACACGGAGGGAGGACAGGTGTGTGCGTGCGTGTGTGTGTGAGATGTTCAGAGCTCATGTCTTTCTGTGCATCAGCAGCAAGTAAACACAGTTTTGCTTTGCAGAAACACAATGTAATAATCACTTATGACAATAACTGTGGCTCTGCAAACAGGCAACAGAGTAATCTAGTCGAAGGCACTGAGCATACAGTGCGAGGCTTATAGTGTCAGTGGAGTCCACCCATGTTGTGAATACTTCTGTCATTTGTTACCCATGATCATTCATGATAATTCCCTTTTGTTTAGAAGTGAATTTAACCAAGCTCACATAAACTGTGATTTGACAAATCTATTCAAAATCCCATACAAAATATTCAGTCTCACAATGTATGATCTGGCAAGGGTTATGTGATGATAACCAGACGTAGAGGTAAAGCACATGGGAAAAAAGGGTTTTCACAGTACTCTGTATAGTCCTGTAAAAAACCTCATAATGCTAATGTTTCCAGAACCACCTTTAGCAGAAATAGCTTGAAGTAACTTTCTGACTTTGATTTTATCAGCTTGTCATATTGTTGTGTTTAAATTTTGGCTCACTCTTCTTTACAGTGTTGCCCTTAGCCTCCTTGAGTTCCCACCACTACATTTCAGTTGGGTTGAGGTGTGATCTTTGAATGGGCCCTTCCAACACCTTGATTATTTTCTTTTTCAATCATTCTGTGTTGATCTGATTTGCTGCTGTTGACCCAGTTTGGGCCAAGCTTTAGCTGTCTGATAGATGGCCTTGCATTAGTCTCTAAAACACTTTGATATAGACTTTAATGGTTTGACTCAATGACACCGAGGTGCTCAGGTCCTGTGGCTGCAAAATGAGCCCAAATCATCACTCTTCACCACTGTGCTAAGGAGTTCATGGGAGGTGTTCGTGTTCATATGCTGTGTTTAGTTTCTATCAAACATGGGCGCTGTGCATTACTGCAAATGTATCCACTTTGGTCTCATCTGTCCACAGGACATTGTTCCGGAAGTCCTGTGAATGGCTCGTTTCCAAGCCATTGTTCCATTTTATCTGATTGTACTATCATGAACTTTAACCTTCAACCTGCAACACCTCTGCTTTTATAGAGATACTCATCCTTGATGATTAGTTAATGAAGTCGACTTGATCAGCAGCCCCTGGCAATAAGGATTGACAGCAGGGAAAAACTTTCATTTTCACATGACTTTGAAAGATTTTGAATTAAAAAAGATTTATAAGATGCCATTGAAAGGTTGCTGTAATCAACTAAAACTAAAATGAAAACTAAAATTAGCTGTGGAAAAAAATAGCTGACTATGAAAACTAGATTATATGAAAAATGTAATTAGCTGAAGTGTAGCTTACAAAACAAAGTAAAACAAAACAAAAAGAGTAGATGAACTGTTTTAGCAGTTGTCTATTTTATTAACACAAGAAACCTGGTAGACATCAAGGTTGTGATATCTATATAACTCATCTTCACGGAGTGCTGTGTCGGTACTGAAATAATTATTTTTATTTTTATATAAAAATTGTGCCCTACATTACAATTAAAAAAAGAAAATGTTCTGGGGGGAAGGGAGAGTTTATCTGTATTTACATACACAAAGATACTGCTAAAGACAGTGGTTGTCCAGCATTTGTTGAGCTAATCTGCAACCAGATAGTTGAAGTTGGATAGTTTTCATTTGGCCTGCAGCCACATCTCCCTGCCTTCATGGTAAAGGTGTTGATGAGTGCACAGCATGAATTAGCATGCAGTTTGTTCAGTGCTCTGGTGGGAGGAGCCTGTCATGTAAATTTTCACATGTGCAGTAGAAGTGTAATCTGTGGGTGATTTGGTTGGTACTGAGATCTGCTCTAAAACTACGGAAAAAAAAATGTTAATAAAAACAAAATGTGTTGTATGACAGTATAGTGTCAAGGTCAGCAAGAACCACGCCAGTAACTGTCATATTCTGACATCAGGCAAAAAGCAGCATACTCCTTTTATAGGTCAATGCCCTTTCCCAGGTGAACTTATTCATACCGACAACACATTCACACCCAGACTGACACCTATATCTAATTATACAGTTGGCAGTTCACTTGACCTGTATCATAATGTGTTGTGTGAGGTGAGATCGTTAACCTAATCAGTATTCCTTGAAGATCAGGTTAAAATATGTCACAAAAGGTAGCTTCATGGTTTTATGACTTTGAAGCTAATAGATTTTAACTGCAATTTACCTTTTGTCGGTGCTGGGTGAATTCAGTGTGATGAGCTGGTGAATTTTGAGCATTCTCTGACAAATGCTAAAGAAATATTAAGTGTGTTGTGGGTTTTTTTTTTTTTTTTTTGAAGACAACACATGATTTATTGTTTTAACAACCCAACGCAAAGAACTAAAACACAAAAAAAGCCTAACTTCATTACCTCCCTGTAGCATAAGCAGATCAAAACTGGCCACTGTGTAACACTATGTGCAGTCCCATTTGTATACAGTAGGTAGAAAAATGGTATGAAATGACAACTGAGAAGTTGAGAAAGCACTGAGATCAGAGGCAAAATCTCCTTAGAGGGTTTGATTTGTCTGTATAACAGTTAGCTATGGTAACTTTATATTGTTATTCTTGGATTTTACTGGAGTAACTTTGCAACAATCATCATTTATCTTATACTAGCCCTTGGTGCCTCTTATTTGATAAGCATATGTTTTAGCTCCCTTCTCCTCCACTTTCAGTGTTGTTGCGACTGGTCACTCTTCTCAAGCTGACCAGGAGGGCTGCTGTGCTCACAGCTAGAACTTCGGGCATCAGGGGGATTTCCACACTCACTGACATTACACAGAGGCAACAGTAGAACACTCTTAAATTACAGTATATGGTTTCATAATCAGACCCACCCCTTTCTTCACATCCAGTTTCAAAACAGGACAATAATGATGGAGAAAATGCTCATCAAGCCTTCTAAGTAGGACTTAAGAAACTGCTGGGTGATGTCACGGCAGCTGTGCCCCTCTTTCATAATGTCTATGGTCTGTCAACTTGAATCATTAAAATAGTGTACTTTTACTGGCAACAGATACAGTTTTCTTTTGGTGTAAGGAGAACAGGTTTCAGCATGCCTCTAAGATGTATACATACACACACACACACACACACACACACACACACACACACACACACACACACACACACACGTGTGTGTTTGAGAGAGAAAACAATAATATTGTATGTTCTGTCATACATTGTCATTGTGCTTAGATTCCTGCTTTCTCATTTCATACAGTAGGAGAAAAATGAGCTAGAGTGTGAAAGAACAGTCCTTTTACTATTCGCCTTCTCTACTTTGA
The DNA here is from genome assembly GCF_001858045.2 of Oreochromis niloticus. Lineage (NCBI taxonomy): Eukaryota > Metazoa > Chordata > Actinopteri > Cichliformes > Cichlidae > Oreochromis > Oreochromis niloticus. The sequence goes on along the minus strand of NC_031983.2, from coordinate 24,165,046 downwards.
TGCTTTGCTCTCATTGCATCCCCCTACCAACAGATTTGAAATGAAAGGATACGCCTATATGTACTCGCCGAAGCTTCCTATGCGAAGCGCCTCTGAGCAGCACTCTTCCTGAATGATTAAATACGTGATCAATTTTAGGGTTATGTAAGGATGCGGCATAGAGGCGAAATGAGAAATGATCATGGATGTAATAAACAATGGACAGTAGTCTATTTATTCCAATCAAATCCTGTAAGTGCTCAGTGAAGTCTATATTTTCTGTTTTTTGCTGTTCTTTGGTTTTATATAAGTGCAGCACACATAAACCCAGTTTGCTGAAGTGTGAATGTCATCTTCTCCTCAAAATTACACGAATAAATAATAAATGTATTGCTTAAAGATGTCATGGTCCCCCAGAATGATATATAGGAGGAGCTTCATCGGATTTAAATCCCTGTCAGCTGGACAAATATGTCAGAGACAGTGTTGGACAAATAAAACAATTTTGATATGACACAGTTGTGGTTAAGGTTTGGCTTCACGTATGTGAAAATGGCAAGTAAGAGCCTCTTAGTGGTTTTAAAGTGAAAGAAAGTGGTGCTCTCAAAAAAATCCAGCTGAGTCCCCCAGGGAAAAGAAAAAACATCCCCTGCTGGCTTCCCACCTGCGAACACTCAAAACTGTTTTGGGCAGAAAGCCTGCCGGGAGCCGACATATTACCTCAATTTCAATTAAAAAGAAGCTGGGTGTTAAAAATGCTCACATCAGCGGTGTGCTGATGTGAGCATTTTTATGACTTTTGGGTTTGATTTGGTACTCAAGCTGGTTTGGGAAAATCATAGTTTCAGCAACAGACCATGGTTATCATGAAGGCGTGTCAAAAGCATAATGACAAGTGAAAGGAAACATCCTTTGCCAAAGTCTAAAATTTTGCTGACCCATCCAGGTGCTCTGACTTTCTCCCTGTGTAGATGTCACATTGTTTCTGTACCTGCTGTTTTTTTACAGTCACACAATAGCAACCATCCTGATCTGTGACAGAGCTGCTGGAAGTTGTGGGCTTCAGTGTTTTTCTCAAGTATCGCTTAAATGTCACAATGTGAAAGGGGTGCTTTTAAAAAATAAACTTAAAATGATGTATTTACTGCAAAAACCATATCATAGCATCAACGCAAGATGGGTTTCCACCTGTTAACACCACCAGCTGTGTTGCTGGAATCCCTGCCGGGAGCTGCACGGGTAGTCCACTCAGGTGCCTCTCTACCACAGTCTCAGATGTGTGCGTGTGACATACTGAAGTGTTTCATCTCTACTTGTAATAACAGCATATGTCAAATGAAATCCGAACGTGGTAACCAGCACAGACAATAACTCACTGCATATTGTAGAGTCATGGCTTACTTAGTTTCAGTGTGTATTTTGCATGCATTTCTATGTGCACACAGTCCTTGAGGCGAAAGGGTGGTGGAGGTGGAGGTGGTGGTGGTACTGGGTGTCTTCTTTCCAGCCTAGCCAGCCTCTTCTTTTGTCTGATGGATTCCCTTGCATTTTTCTGGGCCAGCCTCCCTCATCAAAGTGATTAAGCAATTACACTGATTGTGCCGATGCTCAGAAGAACGGGGGAAGGACCCTTGAGTATTGAGTGCTAAAGCTTTCTTAGAGATAAGGGCTTAATTTGTGCCTAATCAAAATAAAACCTGTTTTCTCAAATCTCCACCCTACCTGTAGTGCAGGTTAGCTTGGGGAATTGAGAAGGTTTCTTTAAGAAGAAGCCAGTGGAGTTTAAAAGAAAATCCCTGATGGGGCCTTTTCCAACTTAAGCATCATTGCATACCCTATAGTCATCCTTACGCAGTATAGACGTGTTATTATAAAGCAATGAGGCCTCTCTCCAAATGAAATAATAATTATCATCTCAGAACTGATTACATAGAAGCCTCTAAAGATGCTGCATACACATATCATGGATCCCAAGTGGAAATAATCAAAGTGTTTGGAAATTAAATCAACATTCAGTTCATCTCTCAGAGCTGCTCTGGGCATCAATAATAAAACAGGGGTCTGGAGAGCCCTCTGAATCAGAGCAACAGAACTAAATGTATGAAATCCCCGTGTATTTTCTTCTCGCACACACACACGCACACACGTAGTTATACCTCAGTCATCATTTTCCCATCAGAGCAGTCCAAATAACAGATCTTCCTCCATGTGCTATCATTTCTTTACCACAATTGAAGCCAGCCAAAGCACACCCAGCGCGCATCTTCAAGCGCGCTGGATTGGGCATCAAAAATTAATCACATCAGAACTTAAATCACAACCGTGAGCGAGTTGCATCTGGGGGTGTGGGGAAACAGCATGGCAAAAGAGTGAGAGCAAAACACGAAGGGAGGGTGGAAGAGAGGGACTCACCCGCGGAGGATATCTGGAGGTAGAGGCGGGGGTCTGAAGCTCGAATGGCCGCTGTGTACCGATCCTCAATCCCTGGCACCTGCGCCTTTTTCTCGGGCATAAGCCGGACCCTGAGCCGGCCCCCCTCAGCGCCAAGCCACCACTCCAGAATAGTTGTGAGGTCCATTTCCAGGATGTACACCGGGGCCTCCTCGTACACAGACAGCCCCCCGCATCCCGTCCTGACTAAATCCTCTCCTATTTCCACCACAACTTGGTTAGATTTCCTGCTCGCCTTTGTCAAGCCCAATTTCAGAACTTTGGTCAGCGGTCGCTTGTAGAAGGAGGGGAACTGTCCATCAGCAGACGCGTTCCTCAGTGCTGATTCCGCTGCAGACTTAAGGTCCACAAAAGTAGAAATGGTTTTCTGTAAAGGTATGCATTGCATTTTTAAGTTTGCGCGCACCGTGTAACATCCGCTAAAAGTCTGACAGTCGCCGTTTAAGGGTCTCTTTATGAACTCCGCCAGATAATAGCGCAGCAGAGAGGGGACCGCAAAATCCACGGCTAATGTTTTCCTCTTGTTCCTGGAGATTTGCGTTTGGTTCGAGTCTTTTTTGCCGCCGCTTTCCCCGCTGCTGTTGCTGATGTTGCTGAAGCCGATGGCGGGCAGATCCGTCCCCGATGTGGTCCTTGGCGAGGCGCAGTGCAGCTCAGCGAGAAATGCCGCAGAAGAAACAAGCAAAAATAATATCCTGGCGTCCATGGTTTGAGAATTTGAGTGTTTAGTTTAGGAGACGCACGCCTTAATCCCACCGTTCACCGTTTCCTCTCCGCTCTTGTCACATAGGTTACGCAGCGCAAAAATCACAAAGTGCGAATCGATGATCCTGCGTGTCCGGCGCCTCTTTGCCGGTGCGCACCCGTGGCAAGACGAGGGGGAACTGGCTTTTACATTCGTTTGCCACCTACTATTGCTGTCCTCCGATTTGCAAGCGGGAAAAGTGCCATGTCCCCTCTCTGTTCCCGGCACACAGACCTCTGAGACAATACCTTTTATTACCGGTGCGAACCTAGCGAGTCGCTCTCCGGGACGCTGATTGATATGCCGGTCGGGTTCGCTCCGGTGGCTTTCAAAGACTCCCTGTCTCTTGGCACAGTTGTGACGGCGGTACAAGTGGTCTCTCTGTCAGCAGCGGGATGCAGCGTCCCTCTCTCCCCTCACAACTAAATGAATTCACAATGAGTTTGGAGGAGACGAGCCGCCATCAAAGTTTAAAATAAAATCTCACAGTCCTGGCTAATTGGAAACCTCTTGGACAGCCTCACTGGTTAACAGTCTACTGAGATCTCGGTGCTCCTTTGGTTAGAACTGGCAGCTCTGATCGCTGCTGTCATGCCTGCACATGCGGTAAAGTCATTCACACATCCATTTGACGTCAATAAAAACCGTTTTCTCTGAACACGACTCCCTTGTGCGAAAATCGTCGTTATGGACACATGTGATGCGCTCTCAGCGCAGCCGTAACTCTGCCTATTTCTTTATTGAAATTAGAAATGCCAGGAGGTGTAGCAGCACTTGCTCGGCACATTGTCTCTGGTGATTTTTTTCAATGAATCACCGAGCCTTTTACGTGTCCGGAAATTGGATTGGATTAGTCGCACTCTCCCGGACCGGTTGTGTGCAAATCAAATAGTTTCAGAGGGAGGCTATTTGGGCTGTAGCCCATGCGGTTCTGTTATATCTTATGTGCAGAGGCTAATAGCCTTCTTCTTTAAAAGATCAGGGAGCTGTGTTGCCATCTTGCCAGTTCATTTGCCACACAGGCTGTGTCCTTAATTGGGAATTAAGGGGTCAGTGTTTGGAGCAGGAGATTAAAAAATACCAGAAGATACTCAGTCACCTCTCTTCTTCTCCCTCCCTCACATTAACAGTCCCTTCGCTGACTTTAAAAGTTGATCGGAGAAGACACCCACTAGATGGCGTCATCACATGCTGCAGATTATTCGCACTCTTCAGTTTCACTGACAAATCCATTAATGCTCTAATTGCTCTGGAATTTTTACAGTCTCATTAGAGTGTTATCTGTGGAAGAGGATTAGGGCAATATGTGAAAATTTTATGAGTCGAGGAATCACAGTCTCCAAAGTCAGAACTGTGAAGTCAGATGTGTTTTTTTAAGCATAAAATTCTGGCTCGACTTTTAAACATTAATCTATCAGGTAGATATGGTACTCCAAAATAATAAAACTTTTGATTTCTTCATATAATAAAAATAACATTACTTTGTTACATGTTACATTTTGTGTGACCAATGAGGGCTGCAGTGGAGATTTTGATTAAATTGACTGTTTAAGTTCTGGTTCTATTCAGCTTATGTAGACATATGCTATAAATATAGCTGTTCTGGGTTTGAAATGCAAATCTTTAATATTACTTTTTGTTAGAAATAAATATTACTTGCAGCATGTTTCAGTTTAAATCTTCAGTCATTTGGACAATGGAGACATGCACATAATTAAAACAAACTAGGCCATGTCCTTGAAATGCATAACAGGGAGCAGATGAGAAGGAAACTATGTACTAGTGAAATGTCTTTGAATGTAGGTTGTGTTTAGCATTGTAGCTGTTGTCATGTTTGTTTTCCATGCCCTCAAACTGACCATACTTGGTCAAGAAAGTGAAATGCTATGTTGTCTGCTTAATCCAATTCACCAAGACTTTAATCTTTTATTACAGTTGCATTTACATGAACTGATATTGTGTGTCTGATAACTACATCTTTAAAAGGAACTACACCAAAATCCAGGTCCAGAGATCCATTTCAGTGACTCTAATTAGCAAAACTGACACCGGCAGACATCTACGAGCACAAACCTGTCACTTAAATTGCCCACACCCCTAATAATGCTTAACTTTAAGTTTGCATAGCTACAGAAATAAAAAAAACAACAACAAACCAACAAACAAAAAAGCATTTATAAATCCAGCTGATTACACTGTTCTAAAGTTGTGTATTTTAACATTTTGGTTGCCTTTTTGTTGGGAGCGTACCTCATGTGGCACTGTTTGTTTGTTTTTTCTCATGTTGGCCTGGAGACTGGTCAGTAATACCCTGCCAAGAACTGTTTGCCAGGGAAAACTGTATTTCATGACTGGTTGTTGAGTAGATTTGTGAGATTACTTGCTGTAGCTAGGAGAATTTGGTTGCAGAAGGGTATAGTGTTATACCAAGAACTGTATTGTGACTGCTTTGGTTGCTAGCAGGCCATTGTGGTCCCTCTGTAGTTTGCAGGCAAGACGCCGACTTTTCTGCAAACAAAAACAAAGCAAACACAAGAAGGTTTTTGGTGCAGAACCCTCTTTGCCACGGATTTCTCTCTGAGAAAGCCAGCAGTCACTCACCAGCTGGTCGGGGAATACACATTTTCCCCTAGCGACAGAGTTTGCCAGTGGGTCACTGACTGGTCTCAAGGCTTGTGTGGTTGAGGCCTTAATTATCGAAACCCAGAGCTTTCTGTTTCATTCTGACTGGAGTGTCCTGGTTATAATGTTAAAGTTTATAAACACCCAGGTTTTATAAACCTATATAATGCCTAAGTTCAGTTTTTAGAACTTCAGTTTTGTACTACAGAGCAGGCTTACAGGCTTAGCAGGATAACTTCAGTTTTAACCTTAGGTTTTCAGTAGTAAGAAAATGGTTCACTTATTACGGACGTACATCAATATGGCAACTTCTCCTGCACCCCTAACCTGGTGCAGAGTGCTTTTGTCCTACCTGATGAACATCAATAGGAAATACAGCTGCTTCCTTGCTTTTTTTTTTTTTTAATTTTACTGCTGGCTGGCTTTAAAAAGTATTTCATTTTTCTATAACCCTTAATATAATGATGCAATCAAAAAAGAGATCACCGAAGCACTGTACCTACTGACCTTGTATAAAATTTGTACATGGCTGAGCTCACATACAGAATAAAGTATTTTTATTTTATTCTTTATTTGCTCTCTGACCATTTAACACTGCTGGGACTGCAGCTGAAAGAATAGGGCTAAAACTGCCATGCACAAATTAAACAACATATTTTACTAATTTAAACACATATGTAATTGTAATAACTGTCTTAATTGTTCAGCTGTGATACTGATACACTGATAATTCTCTTAACTTCCTAAATCATAATTTTAAAGCTTTTATAATTAGATCTTTGTCAAAAAATCTCTTTGTCGCCAGAACACCTATCCATGTTTGTGTTTAGTTATATGCTGCCACTGTTCCCTCTTTTATCTGAATGAACACGTAGCTAGAGCTGAATTATGCTATTCAAAGCCATCTTTTTGTAACTACTAAGTAGGATTCGCATAGGGTAAGTGAATGCCATATAGCAGAAAGCTATGCTGGGTATGTTGCACTTGCTCTGTAGTAACGATAGAAACAGTGATTTGTAAGTGGAGATGGATTTGTATACAATGTATCCAGGTTTTGGAATCTTTATTGTTCAAAATAATGATGACAAATGAAGACACAATTGTACAAAGATACTGTTAAGCTCCTGTATACATCAATGTGATTAATGAGATTTCTCTTGTATCCACTAAATCCCAAAGATCAAATGTTCGGTGACTTGGGGGGCACTTGGAAAAACACAGGCAAAAAAAGTTGGTGCAAATCTCACTACACATGGTGACCACTGACGTTTTCCTCCATTTTTTCCAAACAAACAACTACTGCTGCTTTAAGAATAAAACACTAACACTTCCAAGGCATCAGGGGATTTCTCAGAGGAAGGCAGTCCAGACCAGAGTTGCGTGCAGTAAATGCACAAGCATCAATGAACTGATTGCAGCAGAGAGGGAGGAAAAAAAAGTCACTGCTGTGTTATAAACAACAACAGACAGTAGAAACATTTGTATGACAAGACAGATTATTACATGCCTGCTACATTTACTCCCATCATACCACAGTTGAGCAGTCTGCACTGCAGCTGTGCTTTTACCCACTTTATTTCTGCCACTCCATGGATACACAGTGTTAGTGTGTGATATAATCCCATATCCTGATTTTTTTCTGCTTAATGCAGCGGCCTGCTGATTGCACAACTGCAACGTGTGTTTAATTCACAAGGTATATACACACCCATTGTGATTAATTAATAACATTAAAAAAAATTAACTCTGTTGTATTACCTACAAGTACTTTCTTCTCCCCTGTTTGGGAAGCAACTTGTTCTCCTTCTTAGGGGTTAATTGAGGTGCACTTGTGGTAAGTGAATTATAAATATATTTCTTATTGATTGATCACTGCCTTGTGTCTGCATAATTGCTTCCCAATAATGGAGGTGTCCTTTTGAGAGGCTTTTCTTTACTATTCTTCTTTTTCTTGTTTCCTTAATTTGCACTGTATTGGACAAGGCAGTATTGACTTATTTGTGATGGGTTTGGACACACATGCACAAATTTGTGATTAACTGTGCTAACAAACTTAAAATTCAAGGTTTGCGAGCCAAAACCTGAAGCTGAGGCTACACTATCATCAGTTCCTTCTCTTGTTTTACAAATTTCCTTGCCACGCCATACACATCTCTCATGTAAATTTATACGAACAAGATAAAATAGATGAGTACGATCTTCAGTCAGTTTGCATCTTCCACCCTAACCTCGTGGAAGAGAAGAGAAAGTCGGAGGCACATTGGTGAGAAACTTTCTTTATTCATCGTACATTCTACCTCATACCTGAAGACATTATTCAAGACAAGTTGTTTTATTCATATTCAGACAAGGTGAGGAATCATAAATGGTGTGGGAGGAAGTGAATAAGGCTGGTATGGTGCGAGAGAGGAAAGGAGAAACTAACACAGACACTCTGAAAATTCATTCAATATCTAATCTGCATTGCTGTACTTGCAAGCGTCATGATGCTCTTACAGCGTTACACTGGTCGCTCCATTTCTATGCATAATATTGTACATCAATACTAGAGATTCTGCCTGGTAATTGCTTCAGTCAAGGTGAGCTTGTGCGACCAGCTAAAGTGAGGCTAAATGCAAGTTTGATCATTTGAGTGCAGAGGCGAATGGACTGTGGAAACAGCAGAAGCATTCACTGAAACAAGATGCTATTTGGGGTTATTAATAATAGATTAAACACATTGGTTACGTTAGCCAAATTGATTTTTAACTAGCAGAACTCTGAATGAGGAATTTTGGTTCAAGTTCCATTTTTCACTCCAAACTGATTTCGATGAACAGTTATTTATGTGCATAATTGTGATCCATATTTATTCATCTGGAGCACTACAGGCTAAAGTAAGAGAAGAGTGAAGCATGTATGGGCTGAGATGAACGGCTCTTTGTTAACAGCTATTGCTGTATTCTTGCACTTTGAAAGCCATTTACCAGACCGCCGATGTGAGCTTAATTACTTTCTGATTGATCACTCTTTCCACTTTTTGGTCGTTATTGAGTAAAATGAAACAAATGCTAGATATCCATTACCCACAAGCTCTAGTACACTCACCAGCTACATTGTCCATTATGTTTGAACTATGGTTGGTATCCAGCTCACAAACGAGTCAATGGAAGAAGGTCGGTGGGGGAGTGGTACTGTGATAAATTACAGAAAGATAAGTTTCTACAAAGACCCTTCCCCCCTTGCCTGCCACTTTTCACGGCATGCAGTAAACCTCATAAATCAGCAGCAGAGTCTCCACTGCTGGAGACCGTTTCAGCCAGAATCAGACTTCATGGCCCGATCCATTCACTTCCTGCAAAGTTGGTCACAGTAGAGGCAGAGGAGAATGTTTGATCACAAAGACGAAAAAAAATCCCAATGCACTCCTCTGGAGTTGTCAATCACCATTTTTTCCTGCTTTCTCATAGCTTCAAAGTCATTTTTATCTTTGTCAGTTTTTGCTTTCGTGTATTCACAACACGCAGCCGCGATGATTGAGGAAGGATGTGCAGAGTCTCACGCAGCCGAGCTGTGCATTCTACAACGTGGAGGCAACAGTCCTGCTTCCTTTAGCATTCCCACCTCATGACATTTTTCGTTTTAGTTCCATAAATCAAACACCAGAGACCTGCCGCGTTGAAGAAAAGCAATAAGTCTTTTCTTTTTTTTTTTAAATGAAGAAAAAAGATGATTTTGCACAGAAAGTGTTCGAGATTTGGAGTTTCCCTTTGACAGCTGTAAAAAGAGTTTGGGGGTGGTCATCTCTTACATTCCATGCTCACAGGTGCAGAGGGTAAACATTTGATAAAAGGCAATTCTGTGTGTAGTGAACTTGAAAAATGTCATCCTTTTAGCTGTGGTCCACAGAGCACCGAGCATGACCAACGCTCACATTAATCACTGCACTGGAGGGGTTTAGTCTGACTTTAGCTAGTTAGCATGTCAGCAGCAATGCCGATTTAGACTCCTGTATCCTAAAAGCATAACTCTTAATCCGATTCAGATGACAAAAACAAAAACAGCAAAACACATCTAGAACATTTTGCCAAAGCAGTGTTAATTGCAATAATGGGACAAATGACTGAAGCCTGCCTCGCCTTTGCACAAACAGTTTAACCTGCCAAGCATCTGATAATAACATCTACGAGTCCCTGTGTAACCGGAAATTTAATTCAGACAGCTATGAAAAGTGGCTACAGTTAGTTAGACTAATGGGACCCATTAGTCTCTATAAAAGCTGTGTTCATGTGCCACCTTTTTTTTGATCAAGGTGTGAAAAAATGATTTCAGATTAACGCAAAGTGGATACTAAATAAAGTTTGCAAGAGGACACGTGCTTCAGTGTGGGCGCAGTTCAGTATTCAGCCGGATTCTTCTGACCTGAGCTCAGCTCTAGACTTTCCTGAAACAAGTCAACTGTTTGAAAATTGTCTTTAATTTGGAAGTGCGCTTATGTCTGACAAATTCTCTGTTCTAAGCAACACATAAGGCAGACTGCTCTTCTGTCTGCCTCCAACCATATGGTAATGCATACATGCAAATCCCAAGATAATTTCTAATTACAGTTTGTGTATAAAGAAAGATTTTTTTTTCCACCTGAATTCTATTATTGTAAAAAACAAAGCATTCAAATAGGCATTTATCTGATTTTACATGTCAAAGTCAATACACTGATCATGTGTGAGATATATTACATGTGTAAACAGGTAAACAAATGGAACCTGCCAAAGCTGAGGGAGTTACAAATGCGATCACTTTGGGATGCAGAATTACAATCTGATTTATCTGTTCAGCCAGAAAAAGTAATAATGATCTAAGCAACAAATGAGTAGTTATTTATTTATCATGGACATTTCATTGATGCATGTTGCCAAATTATAAATGTGTCTTATTTTAGCATTTTTTGGAAAACTGATTGAGGTTTTTGATGAAAAATGCATACATTATATAATTAAATGTTTCAAGACTTCTATATGTTTTACACAACGTGAAACATTGTCTTCAAAAAGAAACGCATAACACTTAAAAATACATCACTTTCAGTGAAATTTATAGAGCACATATCCTGGGTTTTTCTTATTTTCTCTCAAATATGTAAATTGTTTTAATTGTGAACCTGACCAAACTTTCAAATGATGAGGTGAGTTTCTTGTTCTACTCTTGGATCTGTATGATTTCATGCAGACAGGATGTGCTTCATATGGTTTTCTCTTCACTTTTGACCACATCACCAGCATCGAGCTGCCTTGGAAAGTTTCTATTACGCTCTGCTTCTGACGACTCTTCACGTTTTTTAAGGTTTACAAGGATAACGCTTTTTTCGTGACACTTTTAATGCCACACACACTCCCCAGTAAAAAGCAGACTTTTAATTAGACTAACGCTAAAAAACTTTGGGTTCCATCTAGTCAGTCTTTCATAAGAAATCTTGTTCTGTTGGAACTGCAAATTTTAAGCAGCATGATATCACTGAAATGTTTGACTTGTATTGATAATTGGGCTGAGTGGCTTATGATTAAAGTTTCAGTAAAGACAGTGGCTTAGCTGTTCTACTATAATTTTACTTTACATGTGTGTTCAGTAATAAGGGACAGCACCTCACAGTGCAGGATGTGCTATCCCTTATTACTGAACATAAAGGATGGGAGCCACAGCAGTTTGTGTCAGACAGTGGATGAACTTTCTTGAACTGTGAGTCACACACAGCTATTCTTGTAGAGTCTGAGAAGTAGTCATGCCCATATATACTTGTGCCTTTTTACTTGCCATTATCATTAACTTTCTTCATTATTATTATAATTTTTTAAACAAATGTAGACACCGGGTATGTGCTTTGGTTCAAAATGCTGGTGGTGAAGAGTCCACTGTAGTGGATAATGACAATAGCCTCGTTTATGATGAACTGCACCTCATTTGGAAAGTGGACAAGAGCAGGCAGCAGGGGCAGAGACAAAAAAAAGCTGCTGTCTAGACAGTTTTAAATGCCCTTTCACTATGTACACGAAGAAGGATTAAGGGATACTAAGGCTAGATCTAACGTGCTATTAGATTCAGGTTTTATCAAATGTTAACAGTTCAGTCAATCAGATTATAGTCTTATATCATTATGTACATACTAATAACAGTTTTAGTCATATTCCTGTGTGTGGCAATTAAAATATTAACATTTAGAAGCAATCTGATCTTCATAAAAGCATTGATGGTTTAAGCTACATATAACAATTATTCTACTTGAAAATATAGATTCTGCTAGTTCAGCTAAGTTTGGGGCATGGGTGATTTTTTTTTGTAATTCGGTGGCACAGTAGTGACTAAAAACCTTTTTTTCCCCATTTCAGTTGAAAGACTGGCTGTTTATTTTTCAGATTATGTGTAGCACTTTAATACATTCATAACAAGGAAACCCTTAGTGCTGCTATGTAGCACACTGGATAGCTGACAGGATGTCATTTTTGTGTTTTAATTAACATGGGAGCCTGATATACAAACACACTCAAACACACCAAGCAGGTTATTAAGAATAGCAGATAAAACCAGCACTCGTTACTTAAACTAAAGCTAATATATGCTAGTTAAATTAATTTTTCCAAAATAAAAAACCAAAATAAAAGAACCCTATAAGATAGATTAATCTTAAATATTACATTAACATATTCTTACATGTTAAATCTTAAATGTATTATGATATATTTTTTTTTTTTAATTATAAAAAACTTTATTTGCCTGCTACCCCCCTAGTTTTATTGATGCTTTTACTTCAGTATAACTGTGAATAATAGGTAATACCTTGTTATAATATTATAACTTGTACATGTAGCATTACTCTTAAGGACAACTTAACCACTTTTATTCATAAATGTGGTGCTCCTACTATATTTCTGCTGCAATAAATTGCCAATAAACTCTTTTTGCAGATTGCCTGATTATTAACTAAGTAGACTGAAATTGATACAGTTAAGCTTTTCATTATTTCAGCTTAATTCCCCATTTCTTTACACAAACCATCTCCTCCCTTGAAGCTCAGAGGGAGGAAAGCTGGAATGAGTTTGTGTTTGCCTTATCATTTTATCCTGTTGGCTGCTCATAATGAATTCATTGCCTTGGTTCATTCCACTACTTTCAGGTTTTATCAAAAATGTTTAAAAATTGACAAGCTGACCACTTCCAAAGAAATCAGTCTTTTCCTGAAAATGAATTTCTACAACCACAGGCTTTTTGAAATAATGAAAAGCATGTAGATTAAAATGGGAAGTAGCGCAGGCACTTGGAGGTTCTTAAGAAAAAAAAAAAAAAAGCAACCAAATACACATGTATGTGCACACACAAATGCACACAACCCTGGGTCCTTATCATCAGGCATATGATTAGATCTCTATGGTTTAATATGCTTAAAGCTTTCAAATGCAGTTTTCCTCATCTTAAGGCTTATCCTTCGATCTAAAGAAAAAAAAAAAACGAAAAAAAAACAAGAACCCACGTTTCTCAAAGGACTAACTTCTCCAGTATTCTAATATCAGTGAGTACAGTCTTGCCTGTATACACTGGAATGTGCACAGCTCAAGGATCATTCATCACCTCTCTGGAAACTGCTGATGTGTGGCTGTGCTCACCTGGAGATCACCTGAAATCCTTTAAGCTACCAGAAGACAAGTGTTTCTTTTACCCACCCTTATCCCGCAAAAGTGCATCCACAGTAAAAGACTTATCATCATGATTCATTACATCAATACCAAACACATTCAATGCATCAGTCATCCAGGTCAGTTGAGGGAGCACAAACAGAGTCTGGGTTTTTGACTGATCATTCTATCTCACTTATGGATTGGATGGATTGGCGAAGAAGTTGCTGTTGGAGCTCTTCTCAATTAGTGAAGCATCGACCTGCTGGAGTCTAATGGGCCATTGCTGGTCAACTTTAGCGCCACATCTGATGAATTTCAACTCTGGGACCAGAGACGGGGCAATTCGGTGGCCAGATGGTGAGCACAGTGTCAACCACCTTCCCAGATCCTGCTTCTTGAGAAAAAGATAGGACCGGAGGAGGTGCTAACCGGGGTCGCTGGGTGATTTTTCACTGGTCTCTTGTCAATATTAGCCAGTGCTGTGGTGCAGGACGTCAAGGTTTAAGATGATATATTGCCCAGAGGGACCAGGGTGCAGGGCATGCCCAGTACTTGACTCTGTGACATACATCACAGGGGAGAGGTTAGAGGTGCATTAATAGTGAATTATCTGGTGTCACGGGAGCAGTGGGAGAGCCTTTGCAAGCGTGGATACAGCAAGAAGCATCCAAGCACAACACAGAGTCTGCTCAATTGTTATGCCTTTGGAAAGAACAAACCTTGTATCAATGACTCAAGTTGTAAGAAAAAGAAAATCTCAGAACAGGGTGGCATTTGGGAGGAGTGTGGGGGGCTGTAAAAGCCAAAAATAGACCACAGCAGTGGTACTTGACTGTGTATCTTCAACGCAGTCTTCCTTCCCATTTTGGGAGAAGCATCAGTTTATATTCCCTCTTCCCCTCCTTTTTATCTGTCTCTCTCACCCCTGTTTCCTGGTAACAGACGTGCATGTGAAGCGCCCTGGTCGTCCATACGAATATAAATCACAGAATTTGTTCAGTATGCATATCTAGGAGTTTGCATTTCTCCCCCCACCCAAAAACAACTGCAGCAGCTCATCAGCAGGATATATATATAGGCAATATTTAAAAATGCAGTTACAGTTGGTCTTGTGCTGAAACAGGGACAAGCAGGCACATACAGGATGTATTGACCATCGAGAGCTAGCCAAAAAGAAATTGCCCACATCTCACTATCTTGTTTTCTCCAAATTGCTACTAGTAAAAGCAGATGTGGCCCCCAAATCAACTTGCCGTGTGTTCCAATGTTTCAATTTCTTTTAGGTTTGTTTATAATCATCTTGGCTCCTACAACTCCCTTCCTCTGTGCTTTCCTCAATCTCGCTCTGTGTCCTTAACCTGCTGGGTAGAGTATGCATTTGGCTGTGACCTACATGTTGGAGTTTTTCTCCAACAACTCTTTGAGCAAAAACATACACGTGCTTTTATTTCACACAAAAACATGTAAGAGGCATTGGTTTTCTCATTTTTCTGCAATACTAACATTCCTCAAATAATCATCCTGCTTTACTATAATAAAATATCAGTATTCTGAAAAAAAATAACATGCTATAACCTTGTGATCCATGGCTTCTCATTAGAGAAAAATCATTTGCAAACAGGCACAGCTGCGGGAATTTCTATTAAACTCAAATTAAATGTTCTTCGGTCTGAAGTCTGGGCAAGGGATTGTTCTGACAAGGAGCACCTTTTCCTCAGCTTTGCCTCAAGCTGACCACCTGGTTGGCATATCGCATTACTTGCCATTCTCTTTAGTTGTGTGCATGAGCCATTCAAAAAAAAAAAAAAAAAATCCAGCAAATCTTGTGTTAATACACCACAAATCCTATCATTACTTTACAAATTAAGCAAAGTACCGCAAGTCTTAATGAACCAATGATCCGGCTGTCTTCTCTGAAATAATTAGCACAGGGATTACAATTCAACTGACATTGCATTAAGCTGCTTAGTCGACACCATGTTCTGATGCAATTTTTTTTTTTAAATTGGAAATATTATCACAGGTATTTCTTTCTGTTTTGTGCATAATGTGTCTGTTTAAGAGCAAATCAGCTTAGTGCAGCAAAGCCTCTGAATGAGGTCTGGCTTAATGAAAGGCTAAAAAAGGCAAATGACTTGCGTTTACATTAACATTAATGAACATTAATATCCTTAAAGTTGGTGTTTCTTTTTTTTTTGTTTTTTGCTTTTAAACGATGTGAATTGGTCATAAAATTTACCATGTAGCTGAAAAAGAAATTTAACCGGAAACTCCTTTTAAAGTTTACTCAGATCATGGGATATTGCTCAACAAGATTAAAAATGCTTTGGGAAGAACAGTGTTTTCGTGTGGGCATTTTATTAGGAAGCATAATGCGCACATATGTATTTCGTTTCAGTTGCTCCTGCTTTTTTCCCCATACCTTAACTTTGTCTTGCTTTTCATACTTTTTTCTTTGTCTTTTACTTACTATTAGAGTGCTATTTATTTATTTATTTTTTTAAACATAATTTCCTTAGGGATTAATAAAGTATTCTGATTCTGATTATTCTGATAATGCGAGGAAAACAATGAAAGAGTTCACTAAATTTTTCAAAATTATTGTGTGAAAAAGAGGAAAGCATTCGTGAAGTATTTAGGATCACTAAGGTCTTAGTGTTTATGATGTTTTTCCCAATTGAAGAGACAACATGGGGAATTAAATTCAACAATTGCCAATTCATTTGCATAAATTATATTTTACTTTCTCCTCATTTTGGCATCTGTTCTTTAAACCCACTGTAATCAATAACTTAGCACTAACTATGGATCAAATGACTGTGTGTGATTTAAAAGTGTTAAAAAGTCTCTGCACACAGTTGCGACCCCACAGAGAGAATTCTTGCTCTCCCAGCTTTATTATGCATTGTTTTGAAGAAAAGAAACCCTATAGTTTATCACAGGGTGTGACTTTGAAGTTAGTATAACCTAAGCCTAACACGCACACACGCACAATTTCCATTTTCTTCAAGTGCCAAAAAACAATTGTCATTAAATTTTGGAAGCAATTTATAAGCTAACTAAGTTCAATTTCCAAAAATTAACTGAAGCAGATCGCTTGCATATGCATATTTCTTTCTGTAGTCAATGACTCATCATGAAATACTCATCAGTTTTTAAGGCAATGAAATAAAGTTACCACTTGACATAATGACAGTGGATTGGTAGAGATCCAGACACAATATAGATGAACTGTACACATTCAATTTGTGATTTACAAAGACTTAGTTTGTTTGCATGTGATATATATTCTCATTTTTTCTCACTTTTAATGATATAAATATTTTTGGCATTAAACAGATGGCTATATGTTGGAGCAGTGTTTTGCCCTCCAGTTCTCTAGACAAGTCACGCAGTATTCTGTACTTGCACACATTGAGTTTATTTTCGTGTAGATTGTGAACAATTATTTCGTTCCACTTCTTTGGGTGAAATTTCAATATTTCTGCCTTTCCTCTGTGCTTTCTGACCATATGTTGTCAAGCTGTTCTGTAATAATAACAACGAACCGTGAAGATACCCAGTGTCTGTATGATAAAATAGAACTGGTGTTCCAGCAGGCAAGAAGCAGATTTCTGCTGCTGTCATACACTCTTTACTGTAATCATGACAAATTTAGCAGACAATGCATTTCTGTTGTTTAGCATAGAGGATTTATTGAGTGGAAAGCCAAGCAGCACTTGGCCCATCATAAGACACTGAAACACTAGAACTACTGCAAGTAATAACATTACAGGTCAAGGATTTCATCTCAAAAACTAGTTTAGTATTGATTTTTCATCCATCTGTCCAGTTTTAATCGTGCATTGTGACACATTGGCCTAGAGATAGTTTTAGCTTACAGTGGGTCACAGCTTTACACAGACTGCCAATTACACAAAGGCACACATCACACTTGCATATAGATGCAGTTGTGACAGTGCATAATACAACCAGTTACAGGTGTGCGTTTTACTCTATAATGTAGGTAAAATTTTTAGTCAATATATATGAAATAGTGACCCTCACACTCAAACTTGTTGTTAACACGGAGGCAGATCACTGTGATTGAAGACAGAAGGTTTGCCAAAGTGACTGTGGAAGGGACCACCATGTAAATGCTCATAACAAACCTAATCAGACACTTAAGTCACCTTCACCGGAGAGACACAAAGACAGCTCTGGACATCCTATCATCTGTTGAAGTAACTGATATAAGTTACTGACATTTGTTTTGTTATACAAATCTACTCCACCTGCTTTTATTTGTTAATGACATATATATATCTATCAGGTAAATGCGGGTGTACAGCAGCTCATTTCCATTCGCAGAGAACTTGATTTTCACTTGTTTAACTGAGAGAAGATTCTGTACCTTATTACAGCTCGAAAATTGTGACGTTAGATAATTTCTTTAATTATGAAAAAAATATTTAGCATTGAAGAAAATTGACTTTTATACTTTACAGGAGAAACACCTTACACGACAAGCAACATTCATCTATTCATACATTCATGAATATATCGGGGGCAATTTGGAGTTCAGCGTTTTGTCGAAGGACACTTTGACATGCAGAACAAATCGCCAAGCCCCTGATTAGTGGACAACAAGGTCTTCCTCCTGAGCCACAGCCAAATGCTGTGTCCTAACAGACGAAGACACTGCTGTGCTGTGTACACGTCCATATTACAAAGAAATATGTAATGGTGTTCAGTACAGTAACATTTTAATTATAAATGGCTCACTGCCAAGTAAATGTCATGCAGGAACACTGGTTAGTAGTCTTCTTCATTGCCTTTTCATGTCTTTGCATGTCACAGACATCGCTCCATAGCACCAACAATGGTCAAAAACTTCACAAAGCACCTTTAAGTAACACTTCTGAATTTTCTTCAACAAATGGATGACCTAAACTAAGCATTAAGCATATGTACTGTGAATTCTAAAAATATACACAGTACTAATTACTATCATTGTATTAAAGACAACTAAATGTTGTTACAGTCAGTCTCACTGTGGTATACTTAGCATACTAAATAGCAGGCAAATAGCAAGCAGCATCTCTGAAAGCATTACATCTTCCCACCTACCTGAGTAAAAAATAAAACTGTGGTCTGTAGCCACTCCACTTTTGGAATTAGTTTTGCTGTTACTTGATCTGTTGACAGTGAAGAAAGAGGGATGAAATGTAACAGAGGTCCAAGGCCAGATCCAAGGGCATTGTGCTTACATGGTGTATATATCTATGCTGGACGCTCCCCTCCCACCACCACTCCACCCACCCTCACACCCACACATCCTGAGAAAAATTGCCTCATAAAACTGCCAGAACACATAGCACAACAAAACTACAGCATAAATACTACTGCAGGAATTTCTTATAAGTACAAGAGGACAATAAAAACATAGCCGTGGTGCTGCAGAGCTGCTGGATTGTTTGTGTGCTTCACCAAAGAAGGCACCCTAGCTGGGTTACTAATTGCCCTCTTTTCCTCGCCTGCTCTTCCAATCCTTCTAATCCTCACCTCACCCGGTCAATCTAATGAAGCTTTCCAGTCAGGAGATATAGTGGTTAAAGTGTCTTGCGCTCCTTGTTAGCTCCTGGCAAGCAGACACTTACATCAAGAGGGGAGTAAACAGGGAAAACACCACTCCTGCTTAACCCCTCTGTGCCATCACTATTCCTTTGTGTACTTGGAACTGCCAACAGAAGTAAATCACAAGAGGCCAGCATGAGATTTAAATGAGCCGATTAATCCCTGTGCTAATAATCGCTCTATAAAGAATGGTGGAGAAATGATTAAAGCTTGTGGAAGGCTCTCTGCACCATGTTTCATCATACTGGGTTTCAGTGGAACACCCATGGGAGCATGTGGTAAAATATACAGTGAAAGAGTAACCGTTTCATGATGGATGATGAGGCCATACCTTAGAAGCTAAGGAAAAACTGAAGAGAATATGATGGATTTTTTTTTAAACATGTAAAAGTAAGGAGCTTTAGTGCCTCGTTTTTAAGTTGTGGGTTTTCACCCTGGAGGAATTTGATTCATCTTTGTTTGCAGTGATATACCTCTCAGTGATATTCGTTTGCCTCGGGGTCTGTTCCATAATCCTGTTTACTTGTGTTCCCCTCTCAGCATCTAATTTTTGGCCCTCTAACGTGACTCATGGTTTTCTTCGCGAGTTAGTCTGCTCCCCTCTGTCCCACCGCCGTTATTCTTACTTTGTGGGACTTAATATGCAAAATGAGATCATTCATAGAGTCATATTTTTTTATTTCCTTTAATGCTAAATATAAACCAAGCCATGTGAGGTCAGAGCTCCACACGGTGCTGCATTTATTCCTACTCCTTTGCCATTAATTCTGCTCTTCAGCTGCTGTTACATCTTCAAAAGCAGTCTGATACAACAACGCTCATGTGGAGAATTGAAGAAGGTTACAGACTCCATTAGAGACTCTTACATAATTTGGTTATGTCATCATTTAATTATATTTACATGCTACTTTGCAAATGGACGGCAGAGCACTTGGCAGACATCTCGCCTGAGTTGTTCATGATAAATAGCAAACGTGGAAAGCTGCCACCATAAGAAGTGCTCGGCCACACTCGCAGCGTTGTTGGCTTTATAATTGGCCTCGAATGAATCATGCTCATAGAAGTTTAGCAGACTGGGTGGTGGCTGTTGCATGCCTTTCAGTGTATGAAGTAGATTTATTGTGGGTTTAAATCTCTAATAGTGACTTAAAGCATGTCCTTGGATGCACATTAAACTGTGAATTATTAATGGTTTGCTAATAACTACTTTCCCCTCTTCCTAAAAAACTGTCATGTGTGACTTGAGTGAGGGGAGATGGGGTGACGAGTGAGCCAGCACAAAGGAGGTTTATCAACTAGCAGTTAGGAGTTCACACAAATCATGCAGACCATGTTTAATGGAGCATCAAAGGTTTGACACTAATTTTCAGAGCTTGAAAAAGTATTTAGGTTGCTTACTTAAAGGGGCACGCAATCTATTTTTTTAAGATGAGTTTACAGAACAAATTCTCATTTCCAGCTCTTCACAAACTGACTTGGTCATTTTGCATTTGAATGCATTGGGCGCTTCTTTTGGCAATATCTTCCAGGGAACTGGTACAGAATACAAATTTGCTGGATGAGGGAAACAAATGTCAACAAGGGACCTGACTGGGTCTCGTATACAAGTTAGATTACTTTTGATTTGGATTTTTCCCCTTCACTCGCTGTTTGGGTAGGTTTAGGAAATTGAGAGAGAAAAAAAAAAACAAACAAAAAAAAACAGGAAGTTGAAAAGGCTTTTAATAATACATATCCATTGATCCATCCAGGTTAAGGAGAGATGCCCAGAGCTACCTCTTCACAACTCCCTGGATGGACATACTTAGGCATTCAATAGCAAACAGAGGAATGTAGTCTCTCCACCTTTTACTGGGTCGTCCTACTTGTTCCTAGGACACACCTAAAACTGGTTCTAGTTTGATACCAGAATGACCTCAACTGTATACTTGTAAGCAGAGCAGCGGCTCTATTCAGAGATCATTACAAGGCTTCTCACCCCATCTCCAAGGGTGATTCCAGACACCTTCTCTTCCCCCTTTATAAGAATAGTACACCATCACTTCAGTTTGTCAATCAAAAAGGCACCGTCCCAAGCCCCACCAATTGTTTGAGAGGTCCATCAACCAGGACAGCCCAAAAACATCCTGAGCTGAGAGTTTTTCACTAATTCACTGACCTCAACCTTAGTGATGGATCATTCCTTTTAGTTGAACTCAGGAGATCCTTAAAGAATTCCTCCCACTCCCTGACCCATTTCCAGTTGAGTTCACCACATTCTCATTGTGCAAGCTTATGTTCAATAACCTTGCTGAGGCTGATCTACAGTCTTATTTCATGGCTTCACTGAACTCTTGTTACAGAGGTGTGGACTCGAGTCACATGACTTGGACTCGAGTCAGACTCGAGTCATTAATTTTATGACTTTAGACTTGACTTGAAAAAAGGTTGTAAGACTTGTGACTTGACTTGGACTCTTACACCAGTGACTTGGGACTTGAATTGGACTTGAACCTGTTTACTTGAAAAGACTTGATATTTTACCCAAATCTAAAATTTAACATACATATTATATAAAAAGTGCGGACCATTAATTCACTTTATTCATTCATTCATTCTTACCACACTCCATGTATGTGAGCGTGGGCTGTAGCACAGCCAATCAAATTAACCAGATTTGAAAAAAACAAGAACAAAAACGCTCGAGCCAAAAATGCTCCCAAGAGTAATTTCTTTCGGGTACATAAACTACGAAGTAGTCAACAAAAAACGAAATGCAATATGCAAAACATGCAAGAAGAGAATCACAGACGGAGATGGAACAACTTCCAACTTTGTCCGACATTTGAAGTTGCATAAAGAACGGTAGGTGGTGCTTTTTTTTTTTTTTTTTTTTTTTTTGCCATGATGAGACAGCTGACTTAGCTAACTTCATCTTATTAGCAAATGTTCTTCGGGCTACGTTGATGATACTGTTTGGCTTTAACAGGTATGATATGTTTGTCATGCTATTTTAAATCCGGTCCTGCAAGCGCATCCAAGAATAACATGCAACTTGTTAGCTCAGAATTGTCGGTGAATGGTGAGCAGGGTCCATCCATCCATCCATCCATCCTCATCCGCTTTATCCAAGGTCGGGTCGCGGGGGCAGCAGCCTAAGCAGAGAAGCCCAGACCTCCCTCTCCCCAGCCACCTCCTCCAGCTCATCCGGGGGAACACCAAGGCGTTCCCAGGCCAGCCGAGAGATATAATCTCTCCAGCGCGTCCTGGGTCTGCCCCGGGGCCTCCTCCCGGTGGGACATGCCCGGAACACCTCACCCAGGAGGCGCCCAGGGGGCATCCTTGTCAGATGCCCGAACCACCTCAACTGGCTCCTTTCGATGTGGAGGAGCAGCGGCTCTACTCTGAGCCCCTCCCGGATGGCCGAACTTCTCACCCTCTCTCTAAGGGAGAGGCCAGCCACCCTTCGGAGGAAGCTCATTTCTGCCGCTTGTATCCGCGATCTCGTTCTTTCGGTCACTACCCACAGCTCGTGGCCATAGGTGAGGGTCGGGACGTAGATCGACCGGTAAATTGAGAGCTTCGCTTTTACACTCAGCTCCCTCTTCACCACGACGGACCGGTGCAGCGTCCGCATCACTGCAGCCGCAGCACCAATCCGTCTGTCGATCTCCGGCTCCCTTCTCCCATCACTCGCGAACAAGACCCCGAGATACTTAAACTCCTCCACTTGGGGCAGGAACTCATCCCCGACCCGGAGTGGGCACTCCACCCTTTTCCGGCTGAGAACCATGGCCTCAGATTTGGAGGTGCTGATCCTCATTCCCGCTGCTTCACACTCGGCTGCGAACCGTTCCAGTGCGAGCTGGAGGCCCCCACCCGATGAAGCCATCAGAACCACATCATCCGCAAAAAGCAGAGATGAGATTCTGAGGCCACCGAAGTGAAAGCCCTCCGCCACTTGGCTGCGCCTAGAAATCCTGTCCATAAAAAATATGAACAGAATCGGTGATAAAGGGCAGCCCTGGCGGAGCCCATCACCCACCGGAAACGAGTCCGACTTATTGCCGGCAATGCGAACCAAACTCTTACAACGGTTGTATAGGGATCGAATGGCCCGTAGCAGTGGGCCAGACACCCCATACTCCCGCAACACCTCCCACAGGACACCCCGAGGGACACGGTCGAATGCCTTCTCCAAGTCCACAAAACACATGTAGACTGGTTGGGCAAACTCCCATGCACCCTCAAGTATCCTCGAGAGGATAAAGAGCTGGTCCAGTGTTCCGCGACCAGGACGAAAACCGCATTGTTCCTCCTGTATCCGAGGTTCGACTAGGGTGAGCAGGGTCCGTTTCAGAAAGTGGGTTCTGTAGCTGTACTCAGTCTCTCTCCGTCTCCTCCCCATCATTAACCCCGTAGATTTAACCCAGTTTAGACTGACAAATATTTATTTTACCATCACATCACAATTCAAAATCACTGTGTTTAATTTGCAATTGGTGTATGGTCGTGTTTAACTTTTGCATGTCTGAGCCTGGGAAATTTTTTTTTTTGGTTAGAAAATCTGGCCCACCTTAGTGTGTAATTGAGTAGTCCTGCTATACATGGCCTTTTTCTTCTGTCATTTATGTCAATACATCAAATAAAATACTTTGATCTTATATTATTAGCTGTTGTTTATTTGCAAAGGTTATTCTCAACAGGGATGCTAGACAAAAACGGCGTTTTCTACAGACAGCCTAGCATACGCTCTCCACTTGCGAGTGAAAAAAGAAAAAGAAAAAACACCCCTTCCCTATTGGTGTTAGAGTTTACCA
The DNA here is from genome assembly GCF_001858045.2 of Oreochromis niloticus. Taxonomy (NCBI): domain Eukaryota; kingdom Metazoa; phylum Chordata; class Actinopteri; order Cichliformes; family Cichlidae; genus Oreochromis; species Oreochromis niloticus. The sequence continues at coordinate 24,141,191 of NC_031983.2, read as the reverse complement.
TGTCAGCCAATCAAAAAAAATGATAAGGCAACATGTGACATTTGGTTGTTTAGGGAGAAGGGGAAGTTTTTAGGAGTGACACCCGCGACGGAAAGCGGGCGAGCGAAAGAAAGAGAGAGAGAGAGTTTTCATATTTGAGACATTAGTGACGTTTAGCGTGTTTGGAGGCTATAGTTAGTTTGTTGTGTAGTTATTGTTTTGTATTGTGTGTCAGTTAGACTGCTGAATTTCATATTTGATCTAAAAAAAGCTGTCAAAGGCAGATTCCAGTGTAAACGCTGTCTCCACATAGAAAACTGGACTGTTGCACCTCCAGTTGTCAGACCTGCAGGGTTTAGGCCTGTGGTGTTCTCCTCTGTCTTATACTGAACACAAACTACATTTTTTGGACTGGCACAAATAATTTGTGTGCCTTCTTATTTGATGCAGCACACCTGATTGTTCTGTAAATAGATTTAAATGGTTATATAAAAAATGCCTGAGGCCTTGGCTGCATTTTTAGGTAAATAGTACCATATAACTTTGTTGTTTGCAAAACTTGTGCATAATTTTTAGAAATGTACAATTTCTATTTGCATTTCAAGTTATGAAAATGATTCGTTAAACATGTAAAAAAATATAACTTTTTTCTACTCGGATTCTGAATTTTTTGTCTGAATTTAGATCAACTGTGCTAATATACCAAAATGAAAAAAATAACTCAAATTTCAGATATTTGAGGTTGTGCTGTAAATAATGATACCAAACAAGGCAAGAAAAACATATTTTAAAAGTGAAATATAGAAGTAAAATCAAAAGTAGTCAAGAACGGCCAATTATACCCGGGACCCCAGAGGGTTAAAAAAAAGACTTGAAAGGACTTGAAATTCAAAGTTTCGGACTTGGGACTTGACTTGAAAGTTGTCTGTCTTGACTTGCGACTTGACTCTGACTTGCTTGACTTTACTTGAGACTTGACTTGTGACTTGAGGATAAAGACTTGGGACTTACTTGAGACTTGCAAAACAATGACTTGGTCCCACCTCTGTCTTGTTATACCTAAGTTTTTGCTTTGGCAACCACCAACGCCAAAGACTGTGCCACAAACTACCAAGTTCAATAATTCTGTTAGCTTGACAGTTCCCTTTAACTGTGGTGTGCAGCATGTGATTTTAGGCTTGCCGCTGTGGCAGACACCAGCAACATTATGGTTGGCTAAAACTCTGTATAGCCACCTCAACAATGGAGATGTGGAACATGCCCCACTCTGGCCTCTGGTTTCTTTCAGAATATTGTGGAAGCTCTGCCAGAGGGAGGGGTTGGAGATCTTCCACTGTGGGACCTCTCCCAGATACTTCCAATACAGCCTGATAATGTGTCAGGGTTCGCCAGGCCTATCAGCCATCCACTCCCAGAATCTTATCCAACTCACTATCAGGTGGTAATCAGCTGACAGTTTAGCTGCTCTCTTTATAATGGTTCAATGTATGAAATCAAAGGTCATATAATATGATTACAAAATCAGTCATTGACTCATGATCTAGGGTATCTAGAGAGACCCCAAACTAGGGACTGTCCAGCTCGCTATCCAAGGATTTCCATTTAATGTAGGTTGTACCAAGACCAGTGTTCAGTGCATAGGCACAAGCAGTGACAGCGAGTAACCAATTCATGAAATGTAATTGCACTCAGTAATGTTGAAATTGTTCATTTTGAAGAATACAGAATAAAGCAAATATAAAATGGAACATAAAATCATCATATTAGGTGAATAAAATGAATGAAATGATAGGATTGCTTTCATTTTATGTCCAAATGTATCACATACACGTTCCTTATGTCCTGTCTTCAAATGTTATTCACAAATGACAAGCTGTGCTGAGAATACATAAATAACATGGCTACATTCATGCCGTTTCAAGAGCAATTAACCATCAGTCTATCTCATGTAAATAGCTTCAATATTAGGGAAGAAATGATTTTAAACTATCGTCATGAAGTGCCAACCAATGGTGGAACTGGACATTTCTGAGAATCTTGCCATTTTTCCCCCCTATACAGCTGAAAGTGAGCATCATATATTCAGAACTTAAAACTGTCCTTTGACTGTTATTTCTGTATTGGATCATTGGTACACAATAGAAAAAGACTGCGAAAACACAAGGTTACCTGTTAAATCAAATCGCTCCATGAAAAAACACTGAATCTTTAGTACATTTTGATCCACAATATGCACAGTGGTGAAATAAATTAAATTGTTTAGAAATTCACAGTGTTTTGATGTACTCAGTTTAACTGTCAAGCTTATTTTCCACCTTAGATTGTATTATTATGCAGGGCCACTCTCCCTTTCAAAGCCTCACCACAAAGGATTTGAAAAGAATACATCAGCGCACGGCTTTTACAAGGATTTAAAAAAAAAAAAAAAAAAAAAAGAACATTCTATGCTTCCATTGTCATATTTGTACGATAAATGCCTAATATTACAAAGTGAATGTATCAAATGTTTTAGTCCTGTGCAGGGAAGAGAACATTTGTAGTCCTTGTAGACATTGTACCGGAAAAAATGTATGCTTTGTATGTCAACCTTAAAATGTTCATTTATAAGGAAAGTATGAATGACTGTTTGGGGTCTAAACTTAATTTTACTCTTTATCCTTCAGGCTCTTCTCCCACAATGGTGACTTTCCAGGGTCAGAGAGATTTTATAGCTGAGCAGAAAGGAGAACTTTTCATTTTAACTGATACTGATGTCACCAATGTACAGTACAATGAATTCAGATAGCAGATGGTCACTTGCTTAGTTTTAAATCGTTTGGTTTTCCCCCAGGACCCTCCACTTAAGCTTCCCTATGGGCTTCTGTACATACAAACCAACACTGCGTAGTGAGAGCAAGATCTACAGACTTTACAAGGCTCCGACGCCGAGTCTGCACTTCTCCCCTGCGCTTTCAACTACAGTGCAGTCACATTGTAGCATGATCTTCCTTAGTCCTTCTAACACCTCAGCCACCTCCTAATTCACATCATGCCCTCCATCCCATGGGGTGTCTGTAAACAAGCCTTCAGCATCACTCCACGCATTGCAAGAAAGGAAGACAGCTGCCATTTACCAAGGGAAGAAAGGGAAAAATGACAGACTGGAGATACACCACCATCACCAGCAACCTTTCAGACGCTGCCGTTTGTACATCACAGATAAGACCTTTACACGGGCATGGAATCTACACAGTGGCAATGAAGGCACACCTCTCACATTATGAAGACGCAAAAAGAAACAAGTGATTTGCTTGATCCTATTTATGCAAGTCTGTCACTTTGAAGTCAGTCACTAACCTTTTTGTGGAGAAGTGTCTGTGTTGAAAGTCTTCCAGGTCTCCCGCAATATGACTAGAAAAATAAGAAACACAATGAAATCAGTGTCACCAAATGTTCATTTTAATCTGCTCCAAAACAAGTTCAGCTTTGAAAATTTTCAGCTATTGGGAGAGGGCAATGGTAGATTTGTACATCTGGGAGTAATTTGTCTTGACATGTTACCTCACTAGCTCCATCACACTAGTCCTTTCAGTCTGCTTCATTACAGCTACATTACCTTGTATTCCACAAAGGGACACTCTGAAAGCTAAGACCTGCTCTTCTACAAGAATCCATGAAAGCCTTTTTGTGGCACGTTGTCATTTATTTTTCTGCTTTCTGTATCCACCAGGCTCAGTGATTCAAAAAGGTTATTTTTAATATTAACCAAATCATTACCACAAACTATTACAAAAGCCTTTCAAAATGTAGAAGTCAAGACAGACGTGTTTGTGTTAGGCTCAAATACAAAAAAAACAACATGAGGCCTGACCTCTCAGATCTTTGTGCTGCCCTACTTTAGACATGAGCCCAAGGTTCTTAGCTTTATAAATGGCACACCTTCTGTCCCATTTTCTCCTGTTTGTTATTATTAATGACATGTCAGATGCAGTTGCAACATAAACTCTAATGCAAAATTTCATGTAACTAATAACCATAACCATCAAAGAAGATACAACCAGCTCCAAGATGGACTTCTCATATAAGACCATCACAAACTCTGTTATCAGTACCAGTCCTGATGTGGCCTTAGCTCATCTCCAATATCAAACCTGGACCAAGGATTTCCAGAGTGAAGCCTGGGACCACATTCGAATCAAATTTAATTCAGTTTTATTTATATTATACTACGACACAACAGTAGTCACCTCAAAATAATTAATATTGTATCCTACAATAATATAAGCACAGATGTCCTGGGTATGAAACTGGTAATTTTATTTTCATGTTATGTCTCATGTAAAATATTATTTGGATAATCAAATACAAATTCAGTTGAACTTAAACATTAAAATTGCATTTACCAGCAATAAGACAATGTCTCCCTTTGTGTGTTATTTGCCTGTGTTTTCCAGGACAAGCTGGGGCATTCATATTTCCTCACATAAACAACAAAGAAAAACAGGGCTTCTATAAATGAATGACAATCATTTTAGTTTTGTGGATATAATCTTCCTTTGATGGCTCGGCTAAACATTTAATCAAAAGCATTTCTTGTGGTCATTCATATACAGTAAGTATGTGGTAAGTATGTGAAAAATAAATGCAGTCCTATGAAAAATTGAATATACCCCATAACTGAGTGACTTTTAGAACAGCATTTGGCAGCAATAACTTGAAGTGGAGTAACGGTTTTCTGTATGATTTTACATACATACTCTTGTTAAATTTTTTTTGTCCATTCTTCTTTACAATGTTGTTCAGTTTATTGACATTTATAGGCATTCATTTATGCACAGCTTCCCATTACAGCATTTCAATTGGGCTGAGGTCTGGACTTTGACTTGGGCCATTACAACACCTTGATTCTATTCTTTTCAGTCATTTTGCTATTGATTTGCTGCTCAGTTCCCACTAGTGGACCTGATCACAGCCAAAGAAACAGCAATTCGAGACAACAACACTGAAGATGTGAAAGCAGAGCAACTGCGGAGAAAAGTTTCAGCCTGCCTCAGCAATGCAAAGCCCCCAACATCAAGCATCAGCATGGAGGAGAGGAAGGCAATCACACAGCTTAGTAATGACAACAACATTATTATTGGGCAGACAAGGGTAGGTGCAGTTTTGCTAAACAAGAAAGACTAACATGAGAAAATTATTTCACTGCTCAATGTGAAAAATATTTATGAGCCTCTGAAATGAGACCCAGGAAGTGGTTACACAAAGAGAGTGATAGATTGTCTGAAACAGTTAGTCTCTGACTTTGAACCTCAGCGTGTTGGTAGGCAGCTCTAAACACCACATCCAGAGTTTATTTAGAAGGTGAGAGATGTCATTATGGAGCCAGGTGAAACAATGGTATCGTATGATGTTCTCTCTCTCTTCACTTGTGTTCCAGTCACTGAAGCAGTATAGGTAGTTTGTAAGAGATCACTGGCCAATTCAATTCAATTCAATTCAATTCAATTCAATTTTATTTATATAGCGCCAAATCACAACAAAAGTCGCCTCAAGGCGCTTTATATTGTACAGTAGATAGCACAATAATAAATACAGAGAAAAGCCCAACAATCATATGACCCCCTATGAGCAAGCACTTTGGCGACAGTGGGAAGGAAAAACTCCCTTTTAACAGGAAGAAACCTCCGGCAGAACCAGGCTCAGGGAGGGGCGGCCATCTGCTGCGACCGGTTGGGGTGAAGAAGGAAAACAGGATAAAGACATGCTGTGGAAGAGAGACAGAGATTAATAACAGATATGATTCGATGCAGAGAGGTCTATTAACACATAGTGAGTGAGAAAGGTGAGTGGAAGGGAAAAACTCAATGCATCATGGGAATCCCCGGCAGCCTACGTCTATTGCAGCATAACTAAGGGAGGATTCAGGGTCACCTGGTCCAGCCCTAACTATATGCTTTAGCAAAAAGGAAAGTTTTAAGCCTAATCTTGAAAGTAGAGATAGTGCCAGTGGCCATTCCTTATATGATGAGGATGTATGTATCCTGGACAGGGATGAGCGCTGGTTTGAGCGGGGGAGAGACCATTTATTTGAAAAGGGAGAGACCTTCTCTGAATCGAGGAGGGGGCCTAAGGGTCCATCTTTCACCATCTTACAATGCCGTGATTATAGCCATTCCCCACCTCTCTGCGAATGGTACTCACGGCCACTGAGCAATTGTCATTGATGGTTTATGATCAGTGGTTGTTGATCAATAGTCATGACAATTTGAATATTAATGATCAAGAAACTGACCTCATAGCCCATTGTTCATCAGTGGTCCTACTTTCAGTCATTTCAGTGTTTATAGGATTGGGGAAAGCTGCAGTCAGCTGAAACTGAAGAAGTCACTTGGATGAGTGACGAAACATTTCTCCCACTAAACAGAATCAACTATTTGTGATTTGCTGCTGTGCTTAGGAGTGTTTATCTCCTTGAATGACCCATTTTTGTCCAAGCGTTGTCTGACTCAGAGACAGCCTTACATTTGACTCCAGAATACTTTGTGTGTGTTGTTTAGACCATGAACTCCTCTGTATAACAATGACAGCAAGGTGCCTAATTGCTGTGGCTGTAAAACAAGCCCAAATCATCATACCACCACCTCTGTGCTGGGCAGTTGGTATAAGATGCTTCTACTGATCAGCTGATCCCCCAAATAGGATTCAGTGTGTTGGGGAAAAACCATCTCATCTGTCCAAAGGACATTGTTCCAGAAGTCTTCACATGCAATTTTGCAAACCTAAGCTGTGCTGCCATGTTCCTTTTTAAGACACAAGAAAAGCGGGGTTTTTTTCCTTGTCTTCTTCTACTTGTACTGTTATGAACTTTAATATTTTACATGCTGACTGGCCTACAGAGATGTAGGTCTTGGATGTTTTGGAATTTCTCTGAGGATTACAGTCTGACCTCGGCGGGGAATTTATTAGGATGTCAGGTAACTTGAATGTTTTCTGGTTGTGAATATTTTTCCTCATTGTAGAACCATAGACCATCAATCATTTGGAAATGGCCTTATAACGCTTCCCTTATTGATGGGCAGCAACGGTTGCTTCTCTAAGATCATTGCTAATGTGATTCCTTCTTAGTATTCTTTTAACACACACCTAAATGCTCCAGACAAGTGAGTTTATTTGAAAACACAAATGTGTTAATAGTTATGGTTATCCCATTTGTGTTTAGCCTTTAGTTTTTTGGCAAAACTGAATTTCTCCAAAAATTCCACATTTAGTTTTTCATGTTACTGGCTGCTTCAGGTAACTTTCCCCACTTCATTAAACTCAATGCATATTACTCTCTAACATTGTGTTTTCATCTCTGAACATTTCTGGTTTCACAGAAGGCAGCAGAAACAAAGACCACGTTAAAACATACCTTTCCGTGATTTTGTGCTGCTTGTCTTTTATGCTTTTATATAAGCTGATGGCCTTGTGTATCTGTCTGCACTCTGCATGGACATTTTCACCCTTTTGCACTGCTTCCTCACTGAAGAACTGTAAAATGTATTACTTCTATAATATTAGAAGTATTCAGCATGAGCTGACAACAATGAGTGCCAAAGGATTTTTTTCACTCCAAATAAAACTGTATAATTGTCAAGTTTTACATAAAGAGTAAAAACTGTAGAAAAATATTCCCCGTTGCTACTACATAGAATGAAAACATTACTGCAGATGTTTAACATGAATTCTTTATGAAAGGTTTTTACTTAATATAATGGAAATGCATCATATGTTTGTTGTGGCTTTCTTCTGAGGATCATATACTCAGTAACACAAGCCTACATCTTGAAGTATGTTAAAATAAATTAAGAAAAAGAAATACCGCTTGACATGGCGAACTGACAAAAAGCTAATAGAAAAATAATGCTGGTGTCAAGGTACAGCTGTGTGGCAGGCGTAGGACCCAAACGCAGGACTCAAACAAATGGTAGAACTCAAAACGCCAGCTTTATTCGCTAGAGAAAACTCAGACACCGGCACTTAAAGAACTTAGGAAGCTATAAACACAAGACTAAACCCTGGAAAACACTCAAAGCCTATTGAATAATCACAACATAAACACTGGGTCACCAGACCCACGACCATGACAAGTGGTATATTAACAAAATGCTAGGTGAAACTGTACTTGTTCAGCATCTGTTTATCAAATCAGACATGTGAAGGAATTATTATAAACTTCTTAAAAGTCAATTCTAATTCTGGTGGCGACTAAGAGAAGGCTTATCTGTTTGGTTGACAGATATCAAAGTGGGAGTTTACTTGCTGATGCTAGCTCTGAACATGAACATGCACAGGGTAAATAAACACTACAGATTCCAATAGAATCTGAGTCAAATCTGCTTGAAGAGACAAAAGTTAAATGAAGCCACAAGATGGCAGAAATTTAAAAGATGGATGCAAACAGGAGATGTTTTATGACAGAATGTTATTCAATATGTAAAGAGATCATTTTTATTTTGAATTAATTAAAGCAGTTTTTAATTGATGTGTCATTTTAGATTACTTTGGACAAGGACTGGTGCTTTGCTTGCCCTGATGGAACTAGTTCGTTTTCATGTTTTAATGTGTGTATGTTTGTTAATATCATAGTATTGTGTTGTTGTCAGTTTAGTTAACAAATGTTAGAGAGAGAGAGAGAGAGAGAGAGAGAGAGAGAGAGAGAGAGAGAGAGAGAGAGAGAGAGAGAGAGAGAGAGAGAGTGTGAGTGAGTGAGTGAGTGAGTGAGTGAGTGAGTGAGTGAGTGAGTGAGTGTGTGTGTGTGTGTGTGTGTGTGTGTGTGTGTGTGTGTGTGTGTGTGTGTTTTAAGTTCAGCAGCACTGCTGTTTGTTCACAGTTTGGTCTCTATATATAACTTGTACTCTTTAGATCACTGCTACCTAGCTCTCATGATAATTTGCCCCCCCCTTCAGTGTCACTTTAAAACTCTTCTTGACTGCCTATCAAGGAAAGTAATTACAAGTCATTACTATAACCATATGAAACTATCTCAGAGGGCAAATAGCCGAGTTAGGATGTCTAATAATAGCATCTAATCAGTTTAGAAAATACTAAACATAATTTCCCTGCACCGACTTCCCCCTTGTGGATCCAAATCAATCCGATAATGAAGGATGGCTGTCACTAACTTTCCTGTCAAAAGCTACCTGTAGAGCCACATTATGTTACTCTGATTGGATTGTTTGTATTACAGTGCATATCAGAATAATCAAAAAGATAACTGAAGAAATTGTACACGCATTTTCAGATACTATGTTAAGATGCTTTATGAAGACATTTTGGTTCTTCAAATGATTTGCAGTTTAGGTCTGTTCTGCACTAATCAACCTGTCTGTTGGGTGTTGTAAACTGCTGATTACCCTCATAGGTGTTGCCATTTGGGACAGTTATTAGTATCTGTAGAATGAGATCTCGGAATATGTAGCATCAACATTTCTGTCCTCTGCTCACTCTGTAAAACAACAGCTGCTTTGTCCTGTTTGACAAGCAGAACGCTGATTAGCTTTTATATCTCCCATATATTGCAAGACTGGAACGATAATGACTAACTCATCTGTTTTTCTCCCTTTGTTACACCACAGATGCTGCTGTTATACAGTACCTGACAGAGGAACAGTAGAATGTAAGGTTTGATTTTATTTCTATACATAAGCTATCTGTAGCTAGACGTGAATGGCTTTCTCCTGTGTGGTTGTGAGATTTTGATTTTGTGATCTTTGCCCTCGTTTCTATTTCGACTGGAAATTCTGTCGTGTTTTTAAATTGATTCTGTTGTTTATTTCTTTCCCCCAATAATCCTTCATTTTTTTCCACAACATCAAAATATCTGAACAGTGAGTTTTGACTACATTTCTTCATCCAATCAGACCTATAAAAATGATTTTTTTTTCCTATTCTTTTTGCCTTTAAGACTAGAATTTGCTCAACCAACATTCTTCCAATTACCTGTTAATCCTTAGGGTATCCACGTCAGTCCCAGTAATATCCTCCCATGCCTTCACTGGCCTGCTCAAGTTTTACATATCCACATATTTGCCCAATAATTCTTTTTCTGTCAATCTCAAAATGTTTATGAACTTTCTGATGTTTCTCCTGTTCCAGCAGCACAATAATAACTTCACTTTCTTGTTTCTTCTATACACTTAATTCAGCATGTAGACAACACACACAGATTTACTACTTAAATATAGTCAATGAACTGCACTACCTGCTCAATATCTAGTCATTTTCTTCATTCTCTCAATAGAACAAATATTTTGTTCATGCTGCATAACGTTTTTCATTTGTCCCATTATGCCGAACAAACTGTTTTGCAGCACTTTTGAACTATATGTTCAAACAATACTAATTTTGAAAAAATATCAAGTCATACCAACTAGAAATGTTATCCTATAGGTTTTAATGCATAACTTCCTTCACCAAGGTTAATACCTTCTTTCTTCTATAGTGGATTGCAGGAAGATGATAGATGGTATACTGCAGCAGCAGCTGAACAGCACTGTTGAAGATTTTCTATTCAACAGACACCTAAATCCCTGTTTCGATATATTGCTGTGTGCTTGTCAAGAGTAAAGGTGGAAGCCAGTCTCACTATTGTGGCCTCTACTCGTGCATTACACTGAATTGCTTGTAATCATTGCTTTTAAAGGAAAAATAACTTGTTTTGTTTCTTTCCATTTCTTAAGGATCAACGATATTGGAATTAAGATTAGCCTTTATCTTCTGCATATGCACGTCATGTATGAACACTGGGTTCCACTATCCAATGCTTTAATTGGTATGTGAGTAGGAGTATTGATTGTATTGATTGTATTCTTGCCACTGAAGTGAGTGAGCCAACAATTCAGAACCTTACTATAATTTCCCCAGCCCATTCCCTAGGATTGCAGAATGAATCCCACCGTCCTTCACTCTCCTTCTTACTGAAACATGCAGAATTCAGCCCTGCCCTGTCTGACCAAGCTGTAATTGTTCACACTTCCTACTTCCATTAATCGATGCCCCCCCCATCTCCACAGACTGACAAGCCCACCCACGCAACCTCCCATGTCAGGATTTTACCCCATCTCTCCAGCACCATATACTAGATATGAAAAATTCATTAGCCACCTGGCAACAAGCAAGGTGAGTCTATATTGCAAGTTGTTACAAAGAGAAAAGAGTGGGAGCAAAGGAGGAGATGGAAGAGATCTAGATGAAGGGTGATGCAAAATTCCTAGTTAATCATCTCATTATCATTCTATCTGTTCTTGTTGAACCAGATCAACATAGATGCCCTGGATTAGAGACTGGTAATGGCTGTCTGACAGTGAATCTTACAGGGCAACAGGGACTTTCCACCGTCTTTATAACAAGTGAACCCAGTGGGTCTTGTGAGGCTTTTTATAGCAATAAATCACTGCAAAGTGGACCAGCATGCAGTGTCGCACCTAAAATACCTGAAAAAAAATGAGCCTTTAAAAAAACAGTCTGCCTGTGCAATCCACTTTAGTGCATTTTATGTTTTATTCTTCAATGCTATGACTCAAAAAGTATAATAACAGATCTGCCAGCTTTTTATTTCCTGAAAGACAGTTTTCTTTGGGTTATGTCGTTCATCCTCCAAGGGTAAACACTATCACTATGCAAGTGAACAACTGTCTAGGACTTTAAACAGTTGTATATTTGACATTTAGAAATAAAACATAAAACTATGTTGGCTGATCTTTGGTTGTGTTTTCTGTCAAGGCGATCCCACAGTGTTTCAATAATGTTGAGTTCTGGGCTCTGAGAAGGCCATTCCATGACTGAGAGTTCCATTGTGTTTTCCTATCCAGGCATGCTTTTATTGCATTGGCAATGTTTTATCATCATTGTCATGCTGATAAATGAAGCCAGTCAGATGCTTTCATGGTATTCAAAATCTTGTCTGTGTTCTTTATTCCATCGGTTTTGCCCAATACCACTGGCTGAAATGCAGCTACAAACTATAATAGAGCTCTCACTGTGTTTTACAGATGCCTGTAGACAGTTGTTCCTCTCTCCTCATCTCTTCCACACATAATGATGATATTTACCAAAAAAAATTCAAAATTCAACTTAATCACCCCATACAACTGATTTCAATTCAATTCTTGTGAACTTTGGCATACCTCAGCCATTTCTCACCCTCTCTCCTCTGCAAGAATGGCTCTTGACAGCCACCCTTCTACTGGGACCATTTCTGATGAAGCTTCAGTGAACAGTAGATCAGGGATCTCAAACTCGTGGGCCAGGCGCCACTTGCGGACCACGTCACCCCTACTTGCGGCCCATATATTGACTTGATGAAATAATGCAATTTGGGTCAACTGAAGGCCCAGTGTCAGGTTTTTTGTGTCTTAAGGTCATTACTTTCTGATACTGTTGACACGCATTTTGTTTTCCAGTTTCCTCAGATTTTTTTCAGGAGACACTGCACACCAAGCTGATATTTACTAAGTTTTCAGACAATACCTCTTTGAGAATCATCATCTTGGTGCAAAAATACTACTTTATGCCCCTCAAACTGTTATCGTTGGCACTTTTTCATAGACTCAGCAAAAGAAATGTGAACAAATGTGAACAACTGTTTTTGTGACCAGTAACCACATTATCTTTGGACAAACAGGCCAAATTTATCAGGTAGGTAACAACATATCAACGAGCACAGAGACCTGAGAGATACTACTTCTCACTGCAGCTTAGAACCAGTGTGTCATTAGACTTAGAGAACAGGGGTTATGTACGACTATCTAATGTTGTTTTGATGCCTGGCAAAGTATTCTTTCAGATGTTTTCAAAGACTTTCTGCCTTTGTGAGTCATCATGACTTGGATTTGTTTTATATCAACTTAATGTGCAAATCAATTTATTTGCTGTTAACATGTTCACTGAGAAAGTGCAATAAAACATTTACTTATACCCACAACATCAATATTCAGCTTTTTATGCTCATGTTCAGGCATTTGCTGCACTTCATTAAGGTTATGAAAAGCTTGTGGTCTGCCTTAATATAAAAAACTTGAAGTACAATGTTTTCATGTGCATTTTAACAAAGTACAATCTTTCTCATTTCACCCCCAAGACATTTACTTTTGTTGCCTAAACCAAAGCAGATGGAAGTCTACACGTAACTCCCAGTTTCTGGTGTGAGAGCTTTGCCTTTTGTATGCCTACTGCCTACCGCAACCACCTGCCAGCTCTGATGCTGTTGATAGATGTACTACTTTATTGAAAGAGGGTTGGTTCTGAATCTAATTCAGGTAGTTTTATCTTGTAAAAGAGAAAACAAACAAGCAACATAGGAACAAAATTTCTTGGCAATGCTACTGAACCAAAGGGCCTACATATGAAGTGACCATTTTTTTTAGAAGATGACAACAAAAAGTTCAAAGGGTCTCACAAGATAATAGAAAACACCAAACTGAGAAAATGAAATTGGATTGGAAAATGTGAAAGATTTGGCCTCAAGTTGTTGGGACAGAGCCATGTTTGCGACAGTGTATGATGCAGTCTTCTTTAAACAACAGTCCAGAAACTGGGAACTGAGGAAATCAGTTGCTGGACTTTTGGGAGACTGCTGTAGATCCATTCGTTTCTGATAAAGCATTCTACCTGCTTAGCACTCCTGGGTCTCCTTTGTTGGGCACAGAACAGCTATCCACTTTGCCAGTGCATTTTAAATTAGCTTAGGCCAAGAAAAAATGGCTGTGCTTGTGGATTATGTTTACATATGGATATGGCTTCTTCTTTGCATGATAGAGCTTTAACCTGCATTTGTAGACAGTGCTGTGTTCACAAACCCATGCCGTGATTTTTATTATAGAATCATGCTGTTTTTAACGATGTGGTGACTGAGGGCCAAAACATAACAATCATCCAATACTGATTTTTTGGCTTTCTCCCTTCTGCACAGTGATTTCTTCAGATCCCTGGATGTTTTTATGATATTATATACTGTAGATGGTGAAGTATTTGACTATCCCACTATTTTACATTGAGAAAATTTATTTTCAAACTGTTTAGCAATTTGTAGTTGTATTTTTTACAAATTGGTGAACATCTTAACTTCTAAAAAAAAAAAAAAAAAAAAAAAATCTACTTCTCCTTGATGCGAAAATGTTCCTTCAGCCGTTTCCTTTTAGTGTGACTTACTTTTCCAGCGTTTTTGTTCCACCTTCCTGTTGCTGCCATCAAATTCAAAATGAGCTAATGTTGTTCTCAAAATGGTCCATTTTCTTAGTTTAAACATTTGATACATTTTATATGCTCTATTATGAATAAAATATGGGTCTATTGCATGGGTCTGTTTTTAATTTACATTTTATACACCATACCATTTTTTTTTTTTTTGTTTTTGGTCTTGGATTTATATTTATTAAAGCTTAATTTTAATTTGAAACACACATACTCTTCCTCCCATTCCACATACATAATATTACATATTCCAGCAAACAGACAACTGCATGGGCTAGAATAAACTTTTTTTGGCAGACTGTGAAAGATTCAAATATTCCACAAGGCCTTCAAACAAAGACACTTTCAAATACTATATATGTATGTTAGTTTTGTGTCTGGGTGTCCTGCTCTTATGTTGTGTCTGTATATGTATATACATATAAATATATATTTTGCCTGGCTCCTGAGAAAACTCTTTCAGACCTGTTAATGTGCCGCGGCATGAGTGGAGGCGAGTACAGCACTGAAACAATAACTAATAGCAGCATATGAATCATACCTTTGAAAAGCTTTTCTTTCAGTAAAACAGTGAGTTTGAGCTCTAGTATGAAAAACATAGCTTGAGTAAGGTATTATGTGGGATGTCATCCATTTTACATCAACATGTAAGATCCAAAAGTGAATCAGAGTGTTAGAAAGCCCTCTCAGGTCTCTTTTTCATAGACCATATTGGCAATGTCAGCTTGAGTCAAAACTGAAGACCTTGAATTGTCTTTGCTGCTTTTATTGGTACATTTATTAGTACAATGTTTGATTAAATGAAAACTAGCATTCCCATGTGCCTGTAAGGAAGGTCATGAAATTTACAGGATGTTTTAGCTGCTGCAGGTACCACATAGGCAACAAGTCTGGAACAATCACGTCAGTCTTGTAATCATTCCTAAAAACATCACATTGGAGTGTTTCTACATTAAAGGATGCTGGAAATCTGGACTGACAGATAAGTGACTTGGTGGCAAGAACACAAGTTTAGGCCAGGAGACTTAAAGTTGCTTGGTTAGATTTAGGAAAGATAATAATCCACCCTTTTATGGCAGACAATAAGCCTACCAGAAAGATGAGACAATGTGTCTGAGGGTCAGGAACAGTGAAAAACAGATTACTCTCATTTCTGATCCGTTTTTGCTTTAAAATGTATCGCAAGGTGGTCCTTAAAAAACCCCTGAAAAAAAGAGAAAATTTATATGCAATTAAACTCAGCCTTGAACATTTCAGCATGCTTGTGGGAGCTAAAATATTTTCTCAAGTTTGACTTGATAACAGCTTTGCACATTCATGACAATGTTTCTAATGAATTCATAAAATTGTTTTTTTAGTTAATAGGTAGAATTTCTTTCCATGTTCATTTGTAAAGAGGCGGCAGATAATTCAGATCAAGCAAGAGCTGAAAGAAACAGCAGTCTATGATTACTTCAGAGTTACTACATCAAAAGTACTACCCTCAGAAATAAATCAGAAAGATCCTCAAACCATAGCTCAGATCAGTGCTATTGCCATCTCATCCCTGGTCATAAAATACTAATTTTCTCAATCTGCTGATTTTGCGCAAATAGTATATGCGGCAGCTCAGGAGGTGGAGAGTGTCGTCTACTAAGTGGAAGGTTGGTGGTTCACTCCCTGGCTCCCTCAGCCTGGATGTTGAAATATCCTTGAGCAAGATACTAAACCCCAAGTTTTCTCTGATGCAAATGTGTGATTCACTCCCCAACTGGCCTTATATCACATATCCATATGCTCAGCCCTTCTTTGCTGGCCCTCCACTTGTGGATAAATATATTGGATGTGGACAACACAGATTTTTTTCTATATCTTTTTTCTGTGCAATAACACAACTGATTAAATTGATGGGTAGGTTGGGTATACTGGGCACAAATGATTGGTTGCATTGAATTTTTCCTATTAGGAGTCCTTTTTCTACTCAACCAGGTATGCTTTTAAAGTGCTTTCTGTATTACAGTTCTTGATGGGCCCAATGAAGGCCACAGGCTGAAATACAGTGATCAGTTAATTAAGCTATTCTTTGTACTACAAATGTTGCTGGAGCTTTGAACTCTTTAAACTAGCAGTTCCCAACACCCGGGCCATGGTACTGGTCCGTGAGTCGTTTGGTACCGGTCCGTGAGAGTTGACGCTCAGGTGTGAAATTTATGGTTTTCAGGGTTTTTAATAATTTTTTGTCGTTATTTTTTTTTTTTTTTTTTTTTTTTAAATTCGTTTTTATTCTTAACTCTGTTTCCCTGGGTCTTTTCCCGTTTGTTATGAATAAATCTTCTTTGTTTTGGTACCGGTACTGGTTTTATTTTTTTGTATTCATCCGCGACACCTTAAAGGCCGATCCAAAAATATTGTCGGACATAAACCAGTCTATGGCGCAAAGAAGGCTGGGGAGCGCTGCTTTAAACTACTGTTCTTCTCTGTGCACCTTAAAAGTAGGTGAAGTTGTGCCACCAAACTCCATTTTATATTTAAATGTAATACCAAAAGGTTTCTTTACAAGTACATTTTTGAGAGAATGGAGCAGATATGATTGTGAAATGAGTTTGATTTGGAAACTCGTCTCACTATTGACATAATCAAGTGCCTCACAGCACCAAGGTCAATGAATCTGCTTTGGCAAACTGGCTGATCCCCTGGGAATGAAAATCGACTGTAAAAAGCTTTTTAGACTTCAACAGGTCATACCAGGCACTGCTGGGAAAAGACTGTGGGAATCAGGGCTATGTGGCCAAACTACAGCAAAGAAATTGCTATTGAGGTTGACTGAGAAGAAGAACTGTGGGAGCATTAAAAATTTGGACTTTGGTTTTTTGGTTTCAGGTGAACAGATGGTACCTTCATGTGTGGCTCCCACCGCGGAGCATGGAGGAGGCGCGATAGTGTTTGGGGGCTTTGCTGGTGACACTGTTGGTGATTTATTCAGAAAATAAATCTCCAACATCCTGTAGCGACACACCATCCCCTCCCATCTGAGCTTTGTGGGACTATGATTTGTTTATCAGCAGGACAATGAGCCAGAACACCTCCCCAAAGCTCTGTAAGGGCTATTTGACCGAGAAGAACAGTGATCACCCATCTGAGGTCATTTGGCACGAGTGGGACCACACACCAAAAGAGAAAAAGCCAACAAGTGTTCGGCAAAAAAATCTCTTTTCATGGTTTTAGCACAAAAAAAGAGGGAAAGACAGCAATTGTGAAATTTTGAATTGAGGAGGTTTCCAAATGTTTGACTAGTGCTAAATGTAATAGGTGAAGCACATTGGATGCAATCACAAGATTCTTGCTGGAGTGTGAAATATCAGAATTAATTCATCATGGTTTGTTTGCTGAAACGAGGCCTCTGCACTTTTAGTGAGCATGAACTGCAGCATTGGCTTATAATTCTTTGCAGCTTATCCTTAAAATCAACTCTGCACACATTTCAAATTGTGCTTAGGTCAATTACTTATTTAAAAATATTGATTAGCACTAGAGGCTGCTGTTCGTCACAAGTCATACTTTAAAGTGCTTCTTTTGATTTGAACAGCAATTGTCTGGCTGAATAGATAAGAGGTGGCATACATTATATATCTGATCTCACCATTTACAGTCATCCTTTTCAAAGAGGATTTTTGTTACATTTCTCAAGTCTAGCAGAGGGAAATGTTTTTTGTTTTTTCCTTTTAAACAATAAGTGAAGCAAACTAGCGCCCAGAGCCTCTGAATTTTAGCATCATCCAGTTTGGGAACATTTCAGTCTCTTCTCACAGCCCAGACAGCGCCGATGTCAAAATCTGCCATTGGGACCTTGGTGGAAATTCAGTCTGTGTTTGCTGTGAGATCACACTAATCCAACGTCTGCTATCCGTGTCAGTGTGAGTGTGTGAGTCGTGAGTTGCAGTTACATGTCCCACTGCCTTTTCTCCGCTCAAACTCAGGGCACTGCTTCTTTCTGTTCTTTTCGATGTGTGTGCGCCGCCTCCTACTTAAAGCTGATGTGCTTGCTGCTTGTGAATTTGTGTGTCCTGAATCCCATCCCCAGCACAGCGCCTGACAATAACACTCAGAGAAGGTGGTACTGGCCAAAATCCTGTCTGTCCTATTTAAGAATATGAGGCTGTGAAATCATGTCCAGCAAGGTTTTTCTGCCATGTTGCTGCAACTGTTCGCATCTTTTTATGATTTATACTTCTTGTATTTCATAACTCCTTCATCTACTTAAAGACCTTTGAGGAATGCTTGTGACAAAATAAAAAGTGAATAATATTATTTCTGTAAAATTGTCACATATGTCTAGTGTGGAAAATTCAAGCATAGCAATTAGTTAAAAAGTGATTTTTAAGAGCTACCCCACTATCCCAAACTGCTTGAGGTCTGAAGAAAACCAAGAAGCTGATAACAAATTAAAGTTGAATTTATTAGAGCAGACTGAGGAAAACTCTGGAGAATTTCTGCCAGGTATTGAATCATCTAATTATAAGCTGAAATTGTTGACATGTATCATATAAGATTGAGCATGCACATACACACCTGATGTTGTTGGTATTCTCCAGCAGTAGGAGCTCTGAGGTTTGCTCAGTGCGGTTCTGAAAACAACAAAACTTGATGCCCATACCTTATCAGGTAATGATGCAATTTCTTCTGATACATTTATATAACTGCTCTTGCACCCTCTCTTGAGCTAGATAGTTGTACACTTTTCTGCTGCACATCTATACTGCTCGTCTAACACTGTGTTGTTATATGTCAACTAATCCTGACATTTGGTTGTTATTTTTTTATTCTTAAGTAGTGCGACATAAACTGGGATCATGTTTTGTAATCTTTAATGTTTTTTACTTTACAGATAACTTTACTAATTACTGTAACCACAGTTTGGCAGAAATGTGCTATTATAATCAAAATAATGTATGATCATTAACCATTATACTCTTTTTGTGTGTATTTAGTCCCATTTTTAGCCCCACTAGTTACATGGCTGTAGTGATTGCCATGTTGGCCTCAAAATTGCTCCACTGCACAGGCATGCTGTTATCTACAGAAATTCACAGTCTGCAAAAATGATAAATTCTAATCACTTTACTTTCTGCTTCTCCATGGAGGTTAAAATCTGTGGTATCAAGTAAATATGTGCTCGATTGTCGGATGGTTTGCCTGTAATTTGGTAAGCTATTCAGGTCCCCTTATGTTATTCCTTTACTTTCATCCGACACCATTTAATGACATTCCCAACAGCATCAGCTGTGCTTTATGTTTATGCTTATCACTTCTGTGTGTCCATTAGGGTCAGCATTATGGAAATTATCCACCCATGTGTGTATGAAGGCACCTCGGTGGACATCTATTACAGTCCAACAGCTGAGACTGCATCGAATGTTTGCACAGCATGCGTGCTGACTTCACATGTGCCAGGAAAGTATTGTTGTGTAAAGTGTACATGTCGTTATGTTTGCACTGTACCTTCCTGCCCTTGTCTCTATTCTGATATTTCTAGAACAAAAGCAAAGCAGCTCTTCTTGCTGTCGGGGTCGATATCATGTTCTTCTAACAGGGGCATCAGGATTGTTCTGTATTGACAATAACTGAGATTTTACAATATTATCATTGGGAGTTTGAATAATATGCCAAATAGGCAAAAATGTTTTAGAGGGATTGGACTGATATTTAAGATGACATTAAAAACTGTTATTGTTTTGATTTCTCTCTTTTTTGTTGACTTACCACAAAAATCATGAAATGAAAATCTCTTATGCTCTCTTAGAGAAAAACAAAAATCACAGTACAAGTATACAATTGCACTGGGAAAAAGTTGCCCCTTTAGCATGCTGATACACTATAACTAGATGGGGGAAACCAAACTGACTTTTTTTTTTTAAGCTTGAAATGCCCAATCACACATCTTCACATCCTTCTAACAGCCAGATCTGTCTCTTTCACATTAAGGTAAGCTAATAAACAGCCTAAGGCTGCTTGCATTACTGCTGACTTCAACATAGCAAATTGTATTGCGATGTTACCTGATTAAATACCAGTTATGTAGCTTTAGATTGCACAGCTAAATGAACCAATAAATAATCTATGGATACTTAAATAATCTCATAAATGATATGAATGTATGCAAATCTCTGTATAATATAGTCGCAGCAGGTCTTTTAAATGCATTTATATTGTAAATGAAAGTCAATAGTGTCATTGTCTCTCTATATATCAATGCAGACCCACACATTGCTCCTGAATGATGAACTATTAATGTACTCGGGTGTCATTTCTTATTAAGCGAAATGAGGTTATCATCTGTGGATAGAGTCTAGTCATCAAATAATGACACAACCCTTGATGAATGCTTAAGAAACACCACTAGTTTGTAAACCAGTGCTTTATTTAAACACAGCTGCATCAGCGTGAGGAGGAGTCTGGACTATAACGAATGAGAAAAGAAGGCAACCTCTCTCACCCCTGATGGAGTTTAGGTATACTGCGGCAGAACCAGGGTTGCACATCTACATGTGTTATGATAAAATTCAAACCCAGTGAGAACTGCTTTATTGTGTTGTGGTACATTTCATTCAAGCCCTGTGTGATGATAAAATATACAAGCACTGCATGGTCTTTTCACAAAGGATTTATTAAGTCCCACTCTTTACAGAGACTACAGTACAAAAGCTGCATATAAAGAAAAACTTAGGGGTTTTAGCTCTGCTCCTTTTTTTTTTCCTGAGCAGCACTGTGCAAGCATCCTTTGCGTGATGAAGACTTATTGCAGATGATAAAAGAACACCAGCATCAAAGAGGTATTCACTTATAAAGCTTGGTATAGGAAATGGCACATCATTTGACTTGGTGGCAGGTTGTCTGTGTGAGCTGTATTAACTCGTTTCTATAAACAGTGGAAGTCGGGACTCATGCCCAGGAAGACAAAGCTGTGGTAAACACGTAGTTCAGTAATTCAGCAAAAAGAATAAAGGAAAATTTAACAGGTGGCTGTTCTGTATCCAGTGACTGCAGCTCATTGTGTTTTAAAGTAAGGACAAGGCCAGAGGGTCTAAAGATAACACACTTTCCCGAGTCCGCTACCTCATCAGCCCTCTGTTTTTTCTGAAAGAGCCTGAAGGTACACAATGCTCCTTATTGAGGTCTCTTAGTCTATGCTTGGCCCAGTTGCTATATATTTAGATATTATTTGCAAATCTCCAGTGGACCTCCATATGACACGCGCAGATATGGCCAGGAGACTTGATGCTGAATTAGGCATTAGATGCTACTTTGTGTTTTCCAGCTTGCTTGTGGCTCACTGGTGACATAAATGCTTGAAAGATGATGGATACATCTTCGCAGTCTGATTTATTGAGCAGTTACTGCTGGAATTTTTTTATGACATAGTTTAGTCTAAAATAAAAACTCTGAATGGTTATATCATGCCTCTAAAACGGCTGTCACTCAGTAATATTGCAGTTTGCAGAGTAATATTTCTTCATTTATCACGCCGAGTATTCCTCTCAACAGGCAAATCAATGAAGACCTTGCTGTAAGCTGATCATCTTTTTTTTTTTTTTGTTCGTTCTAATAATGTTCCCCGGGAAGTCCTTACGTGACAGTGGGATGCCATTTTATTGACAGCATGACCCAAATACTGCAATTATTGCACAAGTGTGAAATCGGAGGGAAGAGAGAGGCAGTGAGAGGCGTTGAAAAAGAAACAATATTCAGTAATGTGAAGTCGGGTTGACACATTTGGAAAGTCTGGCAAATTAACAGCCGTGGCACCAGATCAGAGAATTTTTCAGATGAATCAAGCATTAGATAGACGATCACATTACCCAGTAGAACTGTGACATAGTTCAGGGTATAATCTATATGCTAATATTCTACAGCTTTTTTCGCTGCGGCCTTTATGGGTCAGTTAGAATGTTAGCAAAGGACAGCTCTAACATTTCTCACAGGGGTGAGTACGCTAACCTTCATGCATTTAATATTGGTCTCCTTTACATTATTGACAATGCAGGCCGCTTTTCTGTGTTCTAAATCATCACTGCTGCAGTTTGATCTACTCGCTGCACTTCCTTGAGCTCTGCCTAATAAATGTTAATGTGAGACCACATGAATAGGTAGGTGGCTTTTTCTTTTTGCTCTGTCAAACTTTGACATACTGATGCAGTTTTACCGACACAAAGTAAAAGTTACACTACTGCAGTGTCAAGGATGACACTATCGCACTGTCTCTTGAAAATGTAAATGTTTGAGACACTTTGAGCAAGAAGTAGGAAATCAAGCAGCATTAATGATTCATGGTTTACAAGTTAGTCTCTTCACTGCAACGCTTATCCAAAATGCGGATTTGTTTGGTGCACTAAGTACAGCTATAAATGAGGTCAACATAAGTGACTCGCATGCAAAAAGAAACTAACTGCTACGCTGCTACAACTACTGCTATTACCACGTAGGACTACTACAATTACAGTATTGTAGAATTTTCCAAGGTCATAGGAAGTTTCCATACTGGAGTACTAATTCAGTGTTCCCAGTCCCAAGAATATGGCAAACATCATGCTATAACCACATCCTGTTGGACCAATATGTGGGAGCATAGAATTTTATAAGGTGTTATTTTATGTTGGGTTTTACTTTGCACATAATAGGTAGAAGAGATTACCTGAAAATACATACAGAATATAGAATAAACCAGAAATCAAATCACCCACGCTCCAATTACTGAGCCACCTGGTGGTGCTGCCAACAAAACAAATGGTATACTTATTTCCTAAAGGTGTAATACTTAGTTACTGTTTTTGCATGACTATTTCCATCATTGTCTTTTCTCCATCTGTGATGTCCTCTATTCTCTTTGTGCATATCATTATGGACTGCTGGGGTTTAGCAGTGACTACATCCTTGTAAATTACTGAGTCCCAATTCTCATAGACTCTGGAGTTGCAGGCAATAAGGCATGTGTGTCTCCAGTTCAAAGAACAAATACAGTGGGGGGAATAATTATTTGATTCCCTGCTGAATTTGTAAGTTTTCTCATTTACACAGAAATGAACAGTCTCTAATTTTATAGTGCTTTCATTTTAATGGAGAGAGACAGACTATTAATTGCAAAATCCAGAAAAAAAGACATTACACAAAAGTTATAGATTGATTTTCATGTCATTGAGTGAAACAAATATTTGATCCCCTACAACCCAGTCACAGCACAGCGTGCCTCACAGCAAGAAGGTCCTTATTCGACTCCACCATTTGGCCAGTGTGGAGTTTGCACGTTTTCCCTGTGTTTGTGTGGGTTCTCTGTGTTTGGACTTCCTCCTACAGTCCAAAGACTTAAATGATGATTCCAAGTTGCCCATGTAAATGGTTGCATTGTTGCAATTGTGAATGGTTGTCTGTCTCTCAGGGTTAGCTCTGCCTCAGATTGACGACCTGTCCAGGGTGTACACCACCTTTTACCCTCTGATAGCAGGAACAGGCCCCAGGCCACCCACAACCCTGACAAGGATAAGCAGAAGAGAATACATGGATGGATGGATGGATGGACAACCCAGTCATAATTCTGGCTCTCACACACTGGCTGTAGGATCATAGCACACAGATTACAAGCAATCATACCTGTCCACATAATCAGTTTCTTCCATTCCAACCTGCCCACCACAGTGGCTAAGACCAAATAGCTGTCAAAGGACCTCAGGGTCAAGACTATAGACCTGCACAAGACAGGAATGGGCTACAAGACCATCAGCAAGGTAACAATACTCTGTAATGGGTTGAAATCCTACAGTGCTCACATGGCTCCCTTGCTCAAGAAGGAACATGTACAGTGCCATCTTAATTTTGCCAGTGAACACCTAAATGATTCAGAGAAGGCTTTGGAGAAAGTGCTGTGGTCAGATAAAACAAAAATCAAGCTCACTGCCATCAACTTGACCTGCTGTGTTTGGAGGAAGAGAAATGCCGAGTTTGACCCAAAGAACATCTCCACAGTCCAGCAGAGTGGTGGAAACATCATGTTTGGGGCAGTTTTTCTGCTAAGACTACAGGACGATATCAATACATTAAGGGGCCAATGGATGGGGCCCATCATGGATGAGAATCTGCTTCCCTTGGCCAAAATACTGAAGATGGGCCATAGATAGGCCTTCCCGCTCAGAGATTCCACAAAGGCAAAAAAAAAAAAAAAAAAAAAAAAAAAACCCCAACAAAAACAAACAGTAGTAGCAAAAGATGAAGGACATTAAGGTCATAGTGATCTAGCCAGTGTCCAGGCCTCGAGCTTATAGAAAATCTGGGGGGGTTGAAGTTTTGAATTGCCAAGAAACCTAAAGACTTAGAGGGTGTCTATAAAGACAAGTGGGCTAAAATCCCTCTGAAATGTATGTGTCTATTCTCTGTCTCTGAATTTAAATGAAATGAACAAAAAAAAAAAAAAAAAAAAAAAAAAAAAAAAAAAAAAATTATGAGTAAACTTCAAATTCAACAGGGAAGAAGTGAAAACAAAAAAAAAAAAAAAAATCCCTTTCTTTGTCCCCATGAAGAAATTTGTTAACAGCGGCAGTCACCTAACATTTGCATACACTATATAAACACAGTCAAACAAAAGACGTACATCCTTATCCTGGGGGTGATTTTGGCCATAAAAACTGGGTGACGTATGTGTTGCTCATATTCAGAAGTGATTATTTTATGAGGAATAAAAGTCAGTCTGGACCTGCTTTGTGTGAACAAGGGAAGAAAATGACGCAGCACAATAAGTAATAGTTTAAATAAGGTGGCAAGTGGATATCTTACATCATTCATGATATTATTTGCTTTGCTCCACACAAGGTCTCCATAAATGCTTTTGAAGCTTGGTAATGCAATCTTAGGGTAACATGCAAGACAAAGTACAGTGATGAGAGTATGAGTGGCAAGAAGTAGCAGCCCCTGCCAAGCTAATTCAAGCATGCCCTTAACCACACTTTCAGGTGTGAACAATTAGCAGTTAAGCCTATGCACCACCAGAAGATTATTATTGCCACTGCAGGGTCAGTTGGGGGTACAAAAGGGCAAAAATAAACACCCAAGCATGTTCCACTACTGAAGTGCAAAACACACACTTCATTGAAAAGCAGATTTTCAGCACTATAAACACATGCAGACTTGAATGATCCCCGATTACTGAAGTTAACAGACGTTTACAAACTGTGAAGCCACCATTTACAGATGCCAGAAATTATTGGAAACAAACCCATAGTTACCCATGGGAGGGAGGAGTGAGCAGGGAGGGTGAATCCACAGTCTGGCACAGGTGTCGATGGCTCTAATTAGAATATGAATGGGAGCAGGTTCTTCCAGCAGTGTTGGAAACATCTTTTTTGTTTGGTTAGTAGATCTGGGTAAATCCTGCCCTTCTATGTAATGAGCTTAAATATTTTTTTTTTTTTTTTTTTTTTTTTTTTAAATACTTAAAACTACGTATGTCATCAGTTTATTTTTTATATGATATTTTTATATGCAACTCATCTTTTGGGTTAAACTACAATCATTTTTATCACTTAAAAAAAAACAAAAAACAACCCAAAAACCAGAAGAAGATATCTAACGGATCTCAGGCAAAACTTTTTTGAAACACAACAGAAACAAGAAAACATTACAGCAACTAACTGTTAACCCAGTACTATACAGTGAACCATTGTACCACAAGAAGATGGAACCAACCCAATTTTTTGGCAATGTTATACATGAAAAAACGTGTTCAAGTGTATTTATGGAAATAGGTCCTCTTTCAAAGAGAAGCGATTGGATCAGGATTTGACATACAGTTTTCTTTAGTCAAAAACAAAACCTAAACATGGCATTATTTACTTTTCAAAGCTTACCCAAATAAAGATGTGGCAGTAGCGTTATGCTTTGAGGTTGACTTGTGAGAGAGACGTCTCAGAAAATTTCTTCTATTTTGGATTTAAAGACATTAGAACTCGTTAGAACTAGGTAGTAAAAATATTAGAGCACTCTATAACAATGTAATCTCACATGTAATCTCTCCCACAGATTAAACAGCTGTGGGAACATGTTGCATGTAGGGGGTCCTGTGGGAATGCCACTATAAGTTGGGTAACACCCCCTGCATCCATTGATTGATCGATGGATTGATTCGCTTTATTGTCTTTGCAAGTCACGGCAGCAAAACAATCAAACTATTTGACAAATAACCATTGAGTTTTAAATGCTGACTGCAACAATAATAGTAATAATGATGATGATAAATTTGGTCCTTTTTTGATTGGAGGCACCTTATTTATCTCCAGCACACTTTTGTGTAATGCAATCAGTCAGTACTTGTTCACAAATATGGTGCACATGGGTTTATTCTAATAAATTCTAATTTGTTCAAAGAATATGACGTTTATTGATGCGTGCTCAATCGTCCAGGTAAGGAAATCCCTAAAAATTGATTCTGTTCATCTAGATGTGCCGTTTTCAGTGGGAGAAACCTTTCATCACTCATTCAAGTGGCTTCTTCAGTCTGACAAAGTCACTTGGGTGACACTTGTATGACTTCAACATCCAGCTACAGTGGTTGCCGTTTGAAACAACAAATATCAATTTTAGTTTCTTCTGTCTCCAGTAAGACCCCAACTCTCCAATTAGATTCCAACTTGTGCAATGGTTCCCTTGCTAGAATGAAAATGTGTGTTTCTTTGAAACCTCAGGCAAAGCAATGATAACAGTGACTCATTGGAAAAGTAGAAATGATAATTTCTTCTGTTGCACTGAACTCGGTGACGTCGGTCCCCATCTAATTATCACCTAGGCTTCGGCATGTACAGATATACCTAATTTAATTTTTCGGTTTCTGTAATTGTGTCCTTTGTGTTTGCTCTTAGCGTCACTTATTTTCACGAAGCTTGCCATCTCTATGGCCATGGGAAAAATCAATGAAATATAACCAAAGATTAATTCTTATGTTGTGTTCATTAGTTCCTTAATCATTTTCAAATCGTTGCTGTGGTGCAACGCAATTGTTCCTAAGTGCAAGGCAATTATGGCAGGATATTAACATGGCGATGACTCAAATTGGAAAAAGTTAAGTCTTTTCTTTATTAAAAATGAGCCAGGTTTAGTTTCATAAGAACACAACGAAGCATAAAGGCCATTTGTAGAGCTTCAGGGTGCTTATCTAGAGTGTTCATACTTTCATGCTAAGAGAAGTGTTTAAACTGTGACACGGACCAGCCTGTCACCCGTGGCTGGATTTGACGCGGTGTCAGTCCAAACTGTAAATTACACTAATAATAAAAGTATCAGGATGTCAGGAGAGCAACATATTCTGAATTAATCCTCTTTCCTTTCTGTGTCTCCAGAGTGCTATTTGTTATGATTCCGCCTCCTTTAACAGGCCTCCACTTTCAGCCGTCACTCTCTCACTGAAAACAGAAACCGGGGAACCAAGTTGGACCAATCACAGCAGATAATGCGCTTAAATCAGCCAGTGGGTGTGAAAGCTGACCACTTGGGTTTCAGCTCCTCACTTCAAAGCTTCCAAATTTGCCCGACTCTCCTCATTAACTCTGAAGTATATACTACAAATACTGCTTTCAGTGGTTAATCAATCGCATAATGAAAGCCTTAATGCCTTCTTGTGCCTCTGGGCGGCCTGGTACTTGTTTGACGTGGGTGCCAGAGGGGGGGAAAAAAAAAAAAAAAAAGAAAAAAGGGGGGGGCAAAACGTCAGCTTTGTAAAATGCACTTATGCCTTTCCCTTCAGTCTGAAAGCAGATAATGGAGTGGCTTCACCAGAAATGTACTCTAGGTGTTGTCACAGTCACTGTATTCTCATTTCCATCTGATACACATCATGGGGATATCACACATGATATTAGTTTTACGCCTCCAAGCCGGCAACAGCTGTGGCCGGAGGCATTATGTTTTTTGTCTGTCTGTCCTCTGTCTGGCTCTTTCTTGTGAAAGCAACATATCAGGAACACAACAGATCTGCCAAAAGACCACCTGGATTCAAGGATGACCCAGTTACAATTTTATGGTCAAAGGTCACTGTAATCTCACAAAACACATTAAATGGTTTATTTCATAAAGTTGGACAAAGAGACAAAAATAATCGATTATCAGCTAATCTGTGACAAAATGATGTTCTGAAAAACAAACAACAACAACAACAACAAACTTCTGAGCTTTGTTCAAGTCCAGTACTCATAAACATAACCGTGGACTATGATTGTAGTTCATACTGGACTTTATGAAACCAGCAACACTACGGTTGTATTTTCACCTAAACTGTGGTGATTTATAGCTCTTCTGGGCTGTCATGTTGCACAAGTATTCAATTCAATTCAATTCAATTTTATTTATATAGCGCCAAATCACAACAAAAGTCGCCTCAAGGCGCTTTATATTGTACATTATAAGTATGTGACAGCTATATTGAATAATTGGTGCTTTAAAATTAGTAATCATCATGGATGCAAGTCTGAATGGTTGTCTTTGTGTGTTAAGGACTGGCAACCTGTCTAGTTTGCAGAGAGAAAGTTGGGATAGGCTGCAGTCAAGCCACATCAGTGAAATGGATAAGCAGTTAAGTGGATGTATGGATGGAAGTGGATGTGTGGATATTGTGGTTTAACGTGTTAAGTATTAACCTTTTAAGCCTGTATGACCGAGGCCTTATTCACTTGATCCTAAGTTGTCACCATGAGTTAACAAGTTAGCACCACACGATTAGTAGTCAGGTGTCTTCCTTAGTGCCAGCAAAATATAGGTCCAAAACTAAAGCCAAAAATAAACATGCCTCGGGTCTTTAGATGAAAAGACACATGTGGGACTATTGAAATACAATAAATGTTTTGTCGCAGTTACAATTCACTTAATAAAAACTTTAAATTAAATAACACAGTTATTGCTGCTCAGTAAACAATAATGTTATTTAACCTGGTCCAGAAATTTCTTTTGCATCAGCAAAAAAGCTGCATTTATTTTAGTTGTGGCGGATCTCATTACTGTTGCATACATCAGTGTTCTGACATTGCTGGAAGGTTTGCATTTAACCATCAGGTTGATCCTGGTTTAACTTCCTGCTTTTGGTTTTCAACCTGCAGCTTTAATGTTTTAATTTAGCCTTAGCACTCGGCAGCAGCAGGCAGCTGTTTCAAAACAAAAACAACACCTCGATAAACTAGAGAATGGTGCATGCCAAGAACAGAACAGAGCCTTTCTCATGAGTTCTCAGTTGGCATGAGCAGACTTGTGTGGGCTCGCTGCGGCCAAGTATCCCAGAATGCATTTTGCAACGCTCTACAGGGATTTTGAACCAGAAACTATTACATGCTTTGTCCTAGTCTGTTTTTAGGTCACTTTTTTTTTTTTTTTTTTTAAATCAGTGATATCACAATATAGTCAGCAGCTTATCCAAATGACAACTATTGGATAGCTGGAATAAAAATAAATTTTAAAAAAAACAAAAAAAAAACAAGTGAATAACGGTGTTATAACATACTCCATATTTTCATGGTGCTTTTAATGCTGATTTTTCCTGCACGATAGAAACAATATAGGACTGTATAAAGACTAAGCAACATTAGACAACATAAGAAATATTAGACTTAGACACAGACCATCAGTTATACATTAAATTCATCATTGCTGCTGTTTGTCCGAAACTTTTTAGGACGCGGGTGGTTCTGAATTCAAGATGTGTCTAAAATGGGAAAAAAAAAAAAAAAAAAAAAAAAAAAAAAAAAAAAAAAACACACAACCTACTATTAAAACATTGTTTATTATGTTTTCAAGATCTTACAAGCAGGAGACTTAAAATATTACAAGTATATATTATGAACTGGGCTGATGTGTGATGATTTTATGTATAATGTTGATGTTAATATGTGTTAAGTGTATAAAGGGAGATATGTCACTGTTTAAAAGCTTCACTATGAAATTATTATTCAAATCAAAATGAAATGGATCCAAATTATACTTTACTTACATTACTTCTGTGTGAGTTTGTCATGTTAAAAGGCTATCGATCGCAAGAAAGCTTCGATTATTGTAGCAATGCATTTGGCTCATTGACCTGCCACATCAGCCTTTGGTCTGATTATAGTCGATGATCAAAAGAATCTTTCTCAAGTTTCCATGTGCCATAAAAATGAAGGCTTTTTCATTCAGAAAATTCACAAAAAACTACTCGCTTTACAGAACAGCACCAACTGGCTTTAACCAGAATAGAAAGAAGTGGGAGGCACTGGTGCACAACTGAGCAAGAGAACAGTTTGTGAAAGCAGTGCTTGAAGTCCTTAACTGGCATTAAATAGTACATATAAAAGCCAGTTTGTGCTGGTTGAAGAAGTTAGAAGAAGTTAAAAAAAAAAAATAAAAAAATTTTTTTTATTTTTTTTTAAAAGGACAGAATCTTCAGTTTTCTGGAATTCTTCCAATAACACAGGATTTATTTCTTGAAACATAAATACTAATTGGTTACAGAATAAGATTTTAGAGGGGTGTTTAGAGATTATGAAACCTAAGAGGCCCTTCTTTAACTAAAAGAGTTTTCACCTTTGGTAACATGACTGGTGTGATTGACATCATAGGTAATAGGATGCGAGACTGGAACAATGGTTGCTAAAAATAGTTTTAATACACCTTCATTAAAATTTCATAAAAAAAATAAATAAATAATCAGTATTTAGAATGAATTATCCCATTAAACGTTTACTTGTTTTTCACAACATTTTTATCATTATTTTTGTTTCAAGGCCTTTTCTAGTTGATCCAAACATTTAAGTAGTTTCTGCCAATACTAACTTTTTAACAAACAATCTTGATGGACATCCCTTGAATTTGTGATGGTGTCATTAACACGACATTTTACACCTGAAAGGCCTTGTTGATTTATCGCTCTAGTTATAATATGTAAATAAACAAAATATGCATCAAATATATATTGTGTGCTTATATCTTCAGACCAGACCTGCAAATTCAATAGAATAGAAAAGCAATTGGCTCCAAGACCAATTGCTTGGATGAATGGATGGCTTATTTCTTGCCACTTGTATAGACTTTTAGAATTGCTGGCATTGATTTAGTGCAACTGACACTGATTGTTTGAAACAGGACTCAGGACAGAAGAAGCACATTTAACATAAACACCAAAGGGTGCAAGGAAGGCTGGCATTTTATATCATATCATATCAGATGCTCATATGCTCCCATACAAAATAAAATTAGGGTGAACTTTGTTTCATGTCCCACTGTGTTTCACCATGAATGAAGACAGCTGTAATATGTGGTTAACTCAGTGGTGTGCGGTGACTTTTACAGCACAGGCCCCTACCCACCCCCATGCACACACAAAACAAATACAAAACACTATTCCTCCACCATTTAGAAATTCAACATAATTAGGATGAGATCAAGACACTGTTTGTACTGTCTGCCTGCACTTTGCACAGACATCACCTTTATGCACTCCTTTCAGGCTGAAGAACTATAATATTATCTCTATAGTTAAATAAATATCTCATATTACCAATAATTAATTACAATTAGCTGACAGTGACAAGTTTACAAAATATTTCTTTAGGAAGAGAATCAATAAAACACCAATAAAACACTTCAGTCTACATACAACTGTATTTCTGAAAAATTATGTAGTATCTGTAGTATCTCAAACAAACAAACAAACAAACAAACTAAAAAGAAAAAAAAAAAAAAAAAAAAAAAAAAAAAAAGTTGTTCATGTGTTCCAAACCTTTATAAAATTTGTAGAAAATTTACATTAAAATGTATATTAATAACAGAAAACAAATCAGCTGAATTAAAAGGCTTGGTACTTTAATGCAGGTTTTTAGATTTTAAGTCCTGATGGAATGCCACAAGGTT
Source organism: Oreochromis niloticus (assembly GCF_001858045.2). NCBI lineage: Eukaryota > Metazoa > Chordata > Actinopteri > Cichliformes > Cichlidae > Oreochromis > Oreochromis niloticus. Next base: position 24,109,121 of record NC_031983.2, on the reverse strand, counting down.
AACTGTATTAACAACCAACGAAGTATGCTGCTTAGTGCTAATTAGCAGGTATCTGTGACTGCACTAGGTTTTCTAGCATTAGTTGATAACTTTTTCTAACTTTTGATAACTTTGTCCTCCCAGCAAAACACAGTTATCTCTGGATGATATGATGACAGCAACCTGACTGGCCACTTGCAAAGATAAACGATGCAAGTAGATGATAAACAGTGATAACTCGATATTGAGTATTCACTCTTAATGTTATGAAAAGTTCTCTTCCATTAAAAAGAATATATTAAATCTATAAAAAGTTGAGATTTCACTTAATGCCACCGAAGGAGCCTTCAGATTACTCTTAGCGTGATTACAAAAACTAAATAGCTGAACTTCTTACAGAAAACATAAAAGTCACAAATTAGTATTCAAAGCAGAACAGCAACATTTCAGTAATATGGTTTTATGATTTGGCATACTAGTTAACTGCTTAGAATAGCTGGAGCTGAGCAAAATCAATGACACATTTGTGCCTTTAGAATAGATTTGCCTCTGAGACTTGTTTGTGTAGCTAAAACTCCAATCTGCTAACATACTGGCACGATTACAATTCACTACAAAATGACACACTGCCACATAGAGAGAGGCATGTTTCAAGGCTTGTCTGGTTGGCAAAACAAAAGTTCTTGGCCAAAATGCCGCAAGTCATTTCAAATATCTGAGAGAACTCTCTGACACTGGATTAAGTGTTGTGGATATTTCACTTGCTAACTAGACTCAGTGTGACTTAAGGTATATACTGTAATAAAAGCAATGAGGAGCAAGACAGTGCTCTCTTGTCTTTATGAGAACTCTTGGTTTTACTGTTTGTCTTTTTTTATGTGCGGCAGCTAGGGGATTCCCTATTGTTATAGCTACAGTTGCCTAATTTGTTAGCATTAACGACTGTCATTTAAAATGTAAATTGGGATCACAGGAAGGCTACGCCGCTGTAGTGAATGAATTAAAGATGAGTTTGCATGTTAAAGTCGAGTCGGTGCTTCAAAAGAATGCGGCGTGGAAGGCTGTGATATTCTATTACTATGACATTTGTTTCATTTGAAATGCATTTTCATGGAAATGAATTTTCTCTTGTTTTTCACTTGATGAAATTTTCGTGAATAGCAAAAAACTGAGCTCCTTGCCAACGGAGGAAATATTTTGGCCCAGAATCAAAAAGTGCCATCTGCCTGAGAGCCTTGTGTCAGCAGTTTAGCTATATCACACTATCTACTGCATCTCTCTGATCAAGACATGGCTGCACCTCAAATGTTCTCCCAGAGTGATGGCTGGGGACAGAAACAGTGGGCGGAGAGAGATGCAATCTCAGCTTAGCGAGGGCTTTGATGTGAGCCAAGGCGTACGCCGATTACAGCAGACCGTCCCTTTGTGGTTGGAACGGTTTAGTGCCATTGGGGATACACCCTGCAGAAACCAGCTGCTGAAGAAAAATATGCATATTTTGTAGGACAATAGGGCTAGACATACTTCTGCCCATGTATTTGATGGCGTGTTTGTGGAAGTGGGAGTCAATATTCTGAATACACAGCATAAATCACGTACCTTCTCTGTCACTGATGACGCTCTAGGCCGTCTGCCATTTCACTGCCTGTATTATTACTGTGAGTGGGCATAATGAGAAATTTGCATACGAACAAACAAAAGATAATTATTTATATCTATATCTTGGGGTTGGTAAGTCTGAGAAAATGTGTCATATGGATCTGCAATGAGCAAATGCATCACTACATATTAGTGACATTGAACATGTTAATTCCTTTGTGTAAGACGACAGATTTCCTTCAGCTGGATCCTTTAATTGAAGCATCAGTCAGCTGGCATTCATCAGAGATTTACCAACCAAGTGTTTGGTCTCTGATCCTTTCTATGAAAGGAATACACATGCAAGATCCAGAAATTATGATAAATCATTGGATTTACAAGGATCTGTATACAGCAGGAACAAGAATGCATTAGATATATATAGTCCTCATTAATTTAAAGTTTAAGCCATCCTGTTTAGGCAATAAAGAAAGGGTAGGTGTTGAGGCATTGATGACTAAAGAGCAAAGTTAATTAATTTATACTACTTCAAATGTATTGCAATTGCTTCAGATCATCTTCAGCATGCCAGTAACACCATCTCTGATCATGAAGCATCTGTAGGTTGTATACTGCAACAAGATCAAGATTTGCTAAATAAAGAACAAGAATCCAATCAGCATAAAGAACAGCAGCAATCTCAGAACTTCCTCATCTCAGAGATTGAGTAGTGCCTCTAAACCACTTCTCAGGAGGGGAAAAAACTCTCAGGCTGGCCTCACATATACCAGCATTTCATAATGGATGATAGAAAAAACTAAAGTGCTGAGAATTATGACTCATAAATACCAGCAAGCAATTATTGATAAGAGCAGAAGGGTGAATGATACACAGTGGCTCGACCCCACAGTGAAACATGGTAGTAGGAATACAAGTGGTTTCCAAGGATTGTAAATTTTGTCACTGGAGAGCAAACACAAGGTTCCCTGCAAGTATCCATGTGCCTGCACAAACAAGTCTGCACGATTTCAAAGTAAAGTGCAGCAACTACTCTTGGTTCCTACAAACAGACTTAACACAGGCTAGAAAGTAATTGGTGTTGATGTCTGCAGCCGACCGTGTCTATATAATTTTGGGCTTACACAGATGTTTTTCATATTCTTCAAAAAGTTCACCTTTTTACTCTAATTAAGCTGATATTTTCATTTGTTATGAAACATTTTGAATTTATAATTCATTTAAAATAAGTATCTGCACCATCTTCACTTCACTTTTACTGTTTATGTTATATTAAATTTCCTGTCACAACACCCCAGCACACAGACAGAAATGAGATGGCATGAGAAGAAAACTATGTTACAGGCACACTTCATATTTACCACCACCAGTGACAGCACCGCCTGGGGAAACATTTGTCCCCATTAAATACTGTTAGTCGTCTAGAAAAGCAACATAGAGCATGTTATTACCTTTTCGTTCAGAGCCAACGCACGACACTGACAAAGATGGTACAGTTTTTCCCCACAGCTAGCAGCCGACTCAAGTGAACATAAATTATGCTTCTGAATGAGTAAGTTACCGCTGTGTTCTCCAGCTTTTACCACCCCAACCAAGTCAATTACCGCACAATCGACGGGTGTTTGTGTGTGTGCAAGCATGCGGTGTGTGTGTGTCGAGGGGTGGTTTTGTGCAGAATTCCCGGGGGAAAAACCTTAAATCATTGCGGTTAATCCTGTCAGAGGCATTTAGGATAAGCACATTATATTTCATTTCACTATGTGAAAAGAGATGCCACACTGCCTTCACATCTTCATATCTGCTTCAGCTCATGTTCAATTCAATTCAACTTTATTAATCCCCATGGAGGAAATTGATTTAAAGGCAAGAAGAGTGCCTCAGACAACAAGATAAGGACATAAAAAACTGAGTCATGGTGGGAAAGCGGGTAGGAGCGGGTGCAGCATGTGCATTTTACAAAACTTTGCATCTTCATTACGTGGGCCATTTTCAAGGATGCAAAAATTATTTTTTCTGGCATAACAAAGGTTTATTTCAGTTACATCTAGACAGAGGTATAGAATGTGCAGATATAAGTTCTTTTCTGCCTTTTGCTTTCTTCCCCCATCTTGAAATCACAGCTCTTAAGAGAAGATTGGCTTTTCTTTCCCACTTTCTTCACCACTTTTCACTCTTATTGTGTAAACTAGAAAAAAATGACACGAAATGTCAGAGAGCATTACTGTGGGAGTGAAGTGTGCCCTTGATCAATAAATACTCCTTTAGATAATGTAGTCTCCAGAATCAAAATAAGTGTCTACAGAGAAAATTTAAGGTTTATGTATTGTTACTGTATCTACAGTCAGAATGCATAGCTTTTACAACTTTCGAACTATTTGAAAAAAAAAAAAAAAAAAAAAAAAAAAAAGAAATTATTGTAGCTCATTTGCTAAATCTGGTGTATCAAGTGTATTGTGCAAAAGTTTATTTTAATTGATTTTGTTTGTTTTATTTTTAACAAATTTATTATAGAGATGTTAAAAACCAAAAACAAGAAACCAAAAAGCTGGCACACTGGAGAAGTCGCATAACATTCAACCCTTAACTATTTTTTCTGTTTTCATCTCAATCTGAAAATATTACTAATTTAAAAGTTAAGCTTCATTATTATTGTTATCAGTTAAGCATAAATAAGCTTAGTAAGGAAGAGCTGTAGTAACACATCTGTCTGCTTCTCAGGTGTTTGGTGCTCATGTAAGCTTTACATCACTTCCAGTTTCCCACGCTGTCAAGCTCACTGTGACATCATTGGTTTCGTCCAATCATATTTCTGCATGATTTCTTCAGGCAAATCTGCATCCAACCTACATACTTTCAATCTTACGCTCATATGTCATTACAGACGCCTTTGTGCAACCCACCACCTCCCCATCTCCACCTCTCCCTTGTTAATCAGATTCCATTCATCTCCACCACCACCACCTAGACTCCGGGGGGTGGGGGTGTCCTGCCCTAATCCCTATCACTGCTGGGATTTTTTTCTGCTGTGATGGCCCACTGGAGTCTTTATTCGCCAAATACCTTAACTGAATTCTGCATATTAATAAATCATGTTGATCTCTCCTTATTAAAGCTTGGAGATACTTTTGCACTCACCAACACTTTTAATTTAGGACAGTAGTGGCATAAACCTTAGTTGTCTAATACATTTGGTAAGCAGTGTAAACATAATTTTTCACCACTTTGGGCTGTTCAATAACCTAAATCTATTCAGTTCTGCTGCGTAAGGGTGAAAGAAAATTTAAAACAGATTTATATCTGAAAACACTGGCAAACAACCAAATTCTTTTGCACATCGCTATAAGAAAAGGATTTAACTTCACAAAGAGCCAAATCTGGCCTTGACATATTTGCTTGTTGACTGTAGTCATAACACATAAATATGAGCCTATATTTTTGGTTATTTAAATAAAGCAAGCTTTGATTTTCTTTTTCAAAGAAAAGGAGACAGTTTAGAAGTATTGAAGGAATTATATTCTTTATTCATTTGAAAATGAATATTTCCTGTAACAAAGCTACCAAATTTACACACATGAAGCTTATCTGGAAGATTTCTCACATTTTATTGTTTATTTCTGTTCAGTGTCTTTCATCGCTTTACTTTTCCCCCAGTCTAAATAATTTAATTTTTGGTTTAAATGGTACTACGATGATCTCCTGAAGCTATTCAGTCCTTAGTTTTCTATTCTTTAAATTCATTCACTGTGACTGTGCTTTAAATGTCTCCTCCTCCCCATGTCTATTTCAGCCACGCTGTATTAAACTCTTCAAGTCAACATTAAAACATTATGCTTATCCAGTGAAATTAAATGTGATGTCAAGGGCTCCTTTACACGGATCCATATTTGGTGAGCTAGGAATTACTTACCTGTCTTACTATTCCCTCAGTCTGGTGCATTATAGAACAGACAACTAAAGACACCGGCCCTCATTCATATACAGTGTGCAAATGTGAAGATCTGTGCTTAAACTGTGTGCATATATTGCAAAGCAAGAGCTATAAGCATTTGGAATCTTTGGATATTAGTGCCTTGATGCCTCATGTAAACAAATAAAACAGTGAAAAAACACTTGAAAAAAAAAAAAAAGGAAAAAAACACACCACAGACAAACTTGTGTTAAAACTCAAGAACCAACGTTAAAGAAATAAAACCTGCAGCTCTGACAGAGGTACAAGCACTGCTGCAGTTAGCATCAACTGTTAAATTTTGCAGCTTCATTCAAAAGCAGGCCCAAACGCTGACACAAAGCAAGGCCAGCTGGCAGGTGGAAAACTGAAGTAGTTACTTTAATGGGACTTATGAAAGAATGCTGAAAGCAGGATAAATCCAAGCCAAGCTCAACAGCCAGTTAAACAAGCAAACAAGGTAAATATAAAACAGGAATTAAAAAAAATAAATAAATAAAAAAGATGAACCAACAAAGATTTAGTGAAAAGACAAACTAAATACATATCAGGAAAAGAACTAAGAAAGGATCCAGAAAAACAGACATGCGAGTACCTGACCTTCAAAATAAAACGGGAAAGAACCTAACTGAAAGACAGACATGGAACAAACACATTGAGGTAGACTAAATTCTTGCAGTTTCCACATGTAATATACGTTAAAGTTTTAACTGGTCTGTGGTGGAAAAACAATGGTAAATGGACTGATTCTTATATAGCGTTTTTCTACTCTCCCGGAGTACTCAAAGCGCTCTATACAACATGCCACATTCACCCAATCACACACACCAGCTCTGTCTTCTAAGTTTCTTAGTGCTTCCTAACTACCATTCATACTCCAATGAACGCATCGGAGAGCAATTTGGGGTTAGTATCTTGCCCAAGTGTACATGGCATGCAGACTGGAGGAGCCACGGATCGAACCACCAACCTTCTGATCAGTAGATGACCTGCTCAGCCTCCTGAGCTACAGCCACACTCGACACCAACGTAACAGAAACACATTTTCTAAATTGTCTTTTCCATTTCTACTGTCATTTTTGGTAAAACAGGTTTGCAGATTTACTTGAAATTCATCCTTTCATCTTTTTGACTTGCTTTTGACTTTATTCACAGTCCCAGTTGACATCTGTGCCTGTCCTTTTACTCTAAGCAACTTCTCAACATATGATCCCAAGCTGTTAAATCCCTTGTCACCCTTAATATGTAAAGGCATGTTGTTATACCATGTTTAGAAGTCTTACTTGCAAAGCCACCTGCCCCCTCCGTTGAACATAATATCTTATGACAAGAACATGTTGTGCATATATAAATAAACAGAGGAGGAAGCATAGAAAACATATTTTCACCTTTGGCTTATTTTACAGAGCAGCATAAGGAAGTTCGAGCTTGGGCATTTTTGTTTCTGTTTAATATTTGCAAACAGCTTTAATAAAAGACTGATGACCACTGTGTAACTGCGTGTTTTTAGCCACAGTACTGCAGTATGTATAATGTAGTTGATTGTTGTGACCACCCTTCGACACAGTTTTAACATTCAAACTTGTCTTTTTCTATATAGGTCAAGGAGCTCCTGGGAGTTTTGCCTACCAGCATCATGACATTTTTCTCAGCCACAAGTGAGCTGGGAAATAGGACCAGACTATGAGGTAGGATTAGAATTTTCATGAAGGACCATCGAGATATCAATGACACACAAATTCCACAAATAATCTCTTGAGGGTGTTAAGGGAGAGTATCGTGCCCTGAAGAGCAGACACGTTTACTATCATATCAGCTCTCATAATGTTTATATTCACTGTGTTCTATACATACTATATAAAACCAAATGTTATCACTGGACCTTGGTTCTTGGAGAAAACTGAAAACACAAGAGTGAGACACGAGAGAGAAAAAAGGACAGTGAGCCACACTGGAGACAGAGGGCCATGACAGGTTAAGTGTTTCATAAAGTGGCCAATTAAATTTCTTGCTGAAGCCATCAAAACTCCTGTTTGGTTCGTTTGGGTCTACTCTCACTGTTCTCAAGTGCCAATACTTCCAAGAGAAGCACACTGTAAAATGTAATTCTAGATGTTTGTTATTTCAACATATTATTCTATATCAGTTTGACGATAGATGACTGAAGTTGTTGTTATAACATAGAATTACAAGTTAAAAACGTCCCAATTACACCAAAAAAAGCTAACTTGAAAACTCATGTCCAGCTAAATCAGAAACTTATGTGAACTTGACAATGTGGGTAAGTTGAGCACAGCAGGATTCAAAACTGCCTCACGTGACTCCTACCGAGGTGCATCATGGGGAATTGGCGGTTAACGACATGCTCACTTTACTTGGACGTTTTCTAATCGTCTTCTTTGGAATATGCTTTCAAGGTGAGTAACATTGGTTATAACTATAAGGAAAGAGAGCTACAAAAGTTGGAACATGTTTTGAATTTATGGCATGACGTGTGTTTTTCTCTTTTACCGAAATGTTTGCTTTAGCTAATGTAACTTTAGCCGACAAGGTCCAGCTTGTGTGTCATGACCAAACTTGACCTAATAAACTGACACATGGCCTTTTTTATGGGTTTAATTTGGCACTGACCAAATCACAAGTATTGTGCCACTAGCTTTAAGGTTGTGCACTCAACCACTGTTGCGATATTAGCAAGCTAACTCAGCTAATTAATAAAGCTTATTTCATATTGTCTCTGTACTTGTAAATTTCTTTCAAGTTCACAGGCTGTTGTATTTTGGTGGAAGTTCATTTTGGGAATATTTCCAATAACTGGCTGGGTTCAAAAAGAACTTTTTGGCAGGACTCCGATGCTTGTTGTCATCTGTTTACCCCTATGTAATCACTTAAGTTGTTATTAACTGCTGCATGCTAAGCTGCAAGAGCTGCACTGAGGACTGAGACAAAATATGGTCTACAAACCAGCATTATATTAGTTTTTATCAGATAGTCCTCCAGTGTGTTTATTTTTTGCTTTAATTCTATTGTGCAGTTATTTGTTACCCTGAAATGCTTTATGCTTAACAACAGCTCACTATTTTAACTTATTTTTGAACTCTTGTGACTAGTATGACTAGATTGTGTGAGTTTCCATACTAAAAGAGCTGTAGTGATAAAATAATTGGCATCAGAGACACTGATTTTTGGCATGGTATACTGCAGAAGTTTTTTGTTTTTGTTTTTTTGCATAATTTACCTTTTAATTAAACTGCATTCCCTGTATTGTAACAAAACTAATATTGTTTATATGTCAGAAAATTAGCAAACATGAATAAATGGCGAAAACAATATAATTATAACATATATTTTTATTTTACTTATTTTAGGTCTGTGAAGCCAAACTTGATGCTGGGGATTTATTTTTGTCAGTGGAGTCAAATGGTAAGTTATAATTTGTGCATTTTGTCATACTGGAAACACCACAGATTATATTGTAACTTAATAGCTCTGTAGAACAAATGATATAAAGATTGTAGTGTCAGGGTACTTCTTAAGAAGTAATATGGCACTATTGATGATCACATGCAGGTGGCATAAACTAAATATTCAGACGTGCTACCAACAAATGATTCATTAACAAAAGCAATGGAGCAGACTGTTTAGGTTCTTGTGGTTGTAATAACATCCATAACTGCAAGTTTGTCATTAATTTATTTTCACAGGTCTAGATGATCACATCTGACTTTGTCATTTAAATGAGGTGGACTTGCAAACTTTGCACTCTTTTGGGTAAATTGCTGTCCACTACATATACACAGAATGTGCACAGTATTTCAGATCTAAAAAGGGAGTATGTAATGGACTTGCTGGCTTTAATGTAAAAAGCCTGTTGTGTAACTTTAATGAGGCAGTTGGACTAAAACAGTATTGCTCACAAGGTAAACATCTGAGGAATAAGGAAATTGTTACTTGTCCTTTTACTCAGTGTTCTTTTAATCGCACGTTTACTAAAGTTTTACATCACATAAGTCATTTTCACAATCATTCTACTTTAAAAGATTTCGAGACAGAGCTTATTGTTCTGTGAACTTCCTTGTTTGCTGAACGGCAGGTAAAGTGCATCTTTTGTTTGTTTGCTTTTGTGTGTTTGTGTTTTCTCTAATGGGCCTCAGATGACTGTTTGCTTAAATTTGGGTCTCAAAGAATCTTTTTTTTATTCTGCCTGTACTCTCCACCCCTCTTCTTCTATTGCTCAGGTTGAAGCAGAATTTGCCCGTCTTACATCTGTTGACCTGAAAGGGTTCCTTTTTGCTGTGCTTGACCATTATGGAGAGGTTCGTGGAGCTGTAGAAAATCAAGAGCGGCATAGGAGGGCTAACTAGGCTCATAAGATGCTTCGGTGATGATGTAAGTGTTCAACTGCGAAATCTAATCCTTTGTTTAAGTTTTAGGTTATCCAGTTCAACTGATGAACTCATTGAAAGAAAGCTGATAAGTAAAGTCTGTCATCATATTTCACAACCGGACATTTAGTGTGGTAACTTTTACAGAATCTATGTATATTGGTGGTAGGTTGGATATCATATTCTACTTGAATGTCCTGATAAGCCTGATTCAAAATCTCCAATGATAATCAGATATATTGATGGAATTATGTATCAAAAAGCTGTGAATTTGGAGCTGTCTACATGCTTTATAAACACTGTTTAAAAAATGTTTTGGTTTTGTTTTTGACTTCTTTGACCAGAGCCCTACACAAAGGAAGAGGACAGAGGACCTCACCTTCCTTTTCTAAAGGAAGATCCCTCACACACTTTCAAGACTGTGAAGGTTAGCATTGTTTCTTTTAGTAAATTTAATAATGACAGCACCACAGTGGATTTTAAATGAAACATATGGCATCTATGAAACAATAGATGCCACATGATAACATGTGTACTTTTTCCTCACCAAATGTATTATTACAAGATCTTTGACACTGGATTTGGTCTAGGTTTCAGAGTAACTAACTGGCAAGCTAGCATTGATATTATTAGTGTCTTGTGTTTATTCATGTCTTCACCAGGGTCTTTGACATTTCGCTGCTGTACTGTTCACTTCAGCTTTACATTTGATTTCTCACATTGTATATTGTAATGGCAGAGATATTAGGATATTTAAGGGGCTGCAGTGGCTGCTACAGCTGTGGGGGGCAATACTTTGGTGAAATGTCTTGGACCCTGGAAAAGAGACTGTGTAGACTGGGTAAGCAATTAAAGGTTACTGGCCGAGAGTCATTGGGCAGCTGGGTAAAGGTGGATGTTGATATTCAGTGCCAATTATGCAACCTGTTCAGCCACGTCTATATGCTCTTTTTTCATGCTGTTAATATAGGGGGAAAAATAAACTTTAATCAATAAACTGATTAAAGAAGCATTGTCTATGGAGCCATAATCTGATCCTGTAGTGTAGCTGCAGTTTGCACATTTCATGTATTCTCAGCCAGATTTGGTTTAGAGCACAGCCAATATTTAGCATAAGTAGATTTAAATTCACACACTGGTGATGGCAAGCTACATTGTAGCCACAGCCGCCCTGGGGCGCACTGACAGAGGCGAGGCTGCCGGACACTGGCACTACCGGGCCCTCTGACCACCACCAGTAGGCAACAGGTGAAGTGTCTTGCCCAAGGACACAACGACTGAAACTGTCGGAGCCGGGGCTCGAACCGGCAACATTCCGATTATAAGACGAACTGTCAACTCTTGAGTCACGATTCAGTCATCCACCCATGTGTGTGAATGACTGAATGTGTAAAGCGCTTTGGAGTCCTTAGGGGACTAGTAAAGCGCTATACAAATACAGGCCATTTACCATTTAAATTGAAAATTTTGTTTGAATTCTGCAATTGAAGACATGCTCAGTTATTTATGAACATGGTCTTTGTTTAAAGCAAGAAATGGATTTGTAACATGGGGGTGCATATCTCATTCTGAAAAAACTTTAACAACTAATAAGTGTTACCCAAAGCCAATCACCATCATCCAAAGCATCAGTATGGCTCTTCTTTGGAAAGACATGAATTGTTAAGCACAAGGGATATTGTGTAATTGTAATTGTGTAATTTTTTTTTTTTTTTTTGTCTTTGAACCCTTTTATAGCCGACAGGTATTGAAGACACATTTTCTAAGAGGATGAAAGTTGGCATTGCGATGGTGAAAGAAGAAGACATCATCGATGTGTTGGTTGTCCTTGAGGCGGCAGTAATCCTGTCTAATCTGAGGGATGTCTCAAGTGCCATTTCCATGCTGATGGGCCTTCTTTTTGCCCTCAACATACACTATCCAAAGGAACTTAAGGACATCTTTGAAGCCATTCAGAACATCCTAATGAACATTGGTGGAAGGCAGTGCATCTCACTAGTGCATGGTCTAAGAAACAGACTCTTGCAGAAAGCCATGCAGAACTGTAATTGTATGCTCACAGCATACAATTGCCTTAGTGTTAAGGACAGTTTTTATTTTACTGTTTGTTTTTTTATTCTTGCAAGTTCTCATTCTCACTTTTGTATGTCACTAAATGACTACACTTTACATTCCAGATTAGACAATTACTCATTTGTTCATGGTTTAAGAAACTTATGTGAACAACAATATAATGGTGGACTCTGCAGATGCTTATCTCATGCAAGTCAGTAGTTTTTCCTTTGTTTTGCAATTGAGCAGACTCAAACTGATGTTTCTGAAATATCCATCTTATCAAATGTTTCAGAAGCATGCACTCATTTTCAGAGATATTGGTTCTGTGGAATTTGTTGCAATTGTAAACGAAGACAAATACAAGAGTTTGATGTCTTAGTTGTTATAAACTGATCTTTACTGTCACTTATCAAAGGTTTTGTACTATTTTAATATTTCAAGTTTTATGCTAACAGGTGTGACTGAGCACAATGAAGTTTAAAAGTTTTGCAAATGTAAAGAATAACTTTTCTAAAATATCAAGTGTCCCGTTGATACATTACATTAATGCAGACTTTATGTTGTTACTTCACAAGAATCACTACTGCTCCTAGAGTATTGGTCAGAATTTAATCTTCACCCAAACTGGGCTCAAGACCAAGTTCAAATTTATTGTTTCACAGGGAGCAGTCTTTGAGTTTTGATGGATTGTGAGAAAGATGAGCTACGTCACTGATTTTTCTGTTTCTCAGATGACTAAGATGGCACAATAAATGGTGAATGTTGGGCGCTCATGAGTAATTGTCTTGTCATGTTCTTAAAACAAACTTATGTACTATACTTGTATGAAATGATCAGATAGACTTTAATGGAATCTGTGGGTTTTTATTTTTTTTTCTGTAAACAACAGAAAATTTATTTAAAGGAATGTAGATATTTAAACCTGAGATCTAAGATGAACCTAACAGGTAGTTTTGCTGAAATGGATGTTAGAAAGCTTAAAAAACAAAACAAAACTTAAGATGTTTAATACACATTTTTCTTTACATCCAGTCAATCAACTCTGATAATTAAAATGAAACTGATTTACAAGTTCACTCAGCTACCTTAAGGAGCTCAGTTAATTAATAAACTTAAATCAACTTAGCTAACAAATTATGTTAGTTAAGCTAAAATAGATTCCTAAGTTAAAAGAACTACTAAAGTATTTGAATTAACTAAAAAACCCAAGTCAACTGAACTAGGACAAGAGTTTAAACAATAGATTATTTTAATTTAGCTGAAAGGGTTTTCCCAAGTAAAGATGACAATTAAAGGAGTTGAACTGACTAACAAATCTCAGTCAACTAAACTAAGACGAAAGTTTAGACAACATGTAATTATTCATTAAGATAACAATTGGTTGTGTTATAAGAACAAACTCTATTTCTTGACTTAACTTAAAATTTTAAGGCAGCCCTTTACCTCATATTTTTAAGTTGAAACAACAAGTTATATTTTACAGTGCAGGACATAATTTAGCACTTTGAATCTGAAGATTCAAATTTGACTTTAGATCAAAAACAAAGATCAAATATGTTAAAAGGGTGAATACTAGATTTGTTGGAAAATGCAAATGAAATACATATTGTTCACCCAGTCTGTTTTATTGCCTGCTTCACAGACATTAGCTGTTATTGTGTATTGCACATGCATGCACACATCTCTTTAGTACGTTACACTACATACTTGCATTACTGTGAATTTCAACAGGTCATTATTGCAGTTCAAATTGCTAACAATACATTCTTTGCACTGGTGACGGAAAATTTTGTAATCAATGCCTCAATAAATGTAGATTTAATAAAGGACAAAAAAAGAAAAGAAAAAAAAAAAAAAAGAAAGTACTGACATAACCATCAGCACTGATCACTGGCTAGAAACTGGTCCCTCCTGGTCCTCTATGCGGCCAAGAAACCAGTGAGGGCGAAGTGTGCTGCATTCCACACATGACATCTGGAACGTTGGGAATGCACCATCAAGGCACTCATAATGGACTCAATGCAGCCATGCATTAGGATCCAATAGGGCACAAATATAGTTATAGTAAAGAAAAAATAGACACTCTTTCAAGTCTGTACTTTTATATATCAGGGCATAATAATCTGATAATCATCTGATCCTCATTGTCATTATTTAATTAACCAAAACTAAGCCAAAAATACAAAATGTCAAAAAACAAGAAACCCTCACTGACTCCATAGGAGGGCAAGTAGCAGCCAGCTGCTACTTTGATTTAATCACATTGATCAATTGATCATAACCAAGTGTGAGGACTTCTATAAAAGCAGAGGTTTTGGTAGTTTGCTGGTCTGAAGCATTCAGGTGCATGTTAACACAATCCCAAGGAGGGAAGACATCAGCAGATAGAGCTGCAATGGTTAGTGCAGCCTGGTAAGGTTTAGAAGACCAGTTCCAAAACAATTTGAAGTCCATCATTCTGCAGTGAAAATGATTATTCATAAATGGAAAACATTCAAGACAGCTGCCAGTCTTCCCAGGAGTATATGTCCCAGCAAATCCATCCCAAGGTCAGACCTTTCAATGCTCAGAGAAATTGAAAAGAAAAATTCAAGAGCTACATTTGAGACTCTGCGGGCCTCAGTTAGCGTGTTAAATGTTAAAGTTCATGACAGAAAATTAGAAACAGTCTGAAAAAGTATGTCCTCACATCCATTCCACACAAGCCAAAGTCTATTCTCTATAAAAAAGAACATGTCAGTGCCACTTGAGTTTGAAAAGTATCTGCAAAAAGAACAAGATTTGAGGAACAATGTACTTTGGCTAGACAAGACCAAAGTTAGATGTTTTGCATTAATGCACAACAGGTTTGGTGAACCTGAGCCACTGTGTTGACCAAGAATTCCTTTGTATACCAAAGTCTAGAGTCAAATGTGAGGCCATCTATAAACAAAAAAGCATGAAAAAGCAAGCTGGGTCATAAAATAGGACAATGATTTCAAGCACATCAGTACATCTACATTTACAGAGAGCGGAAAGAAAAAAAAAAAAAAAGAAAGAATAAAGAATCAAGGTGCTGCAATGGCCTAGTTAAAATCCAGACTGAAGTACTGTGGTGGGACGTTCAGAGAGCTGTGCATAAACAAATGCCCATGAGCATCAATAAATTAAGGCAACACTGTAAATAAAAGTGGGCCAAAATTCCTCCACAATGACTTGAGAGACTGAAAGTCAGAGACATAACAATTTATTCAAGGTGTTGCTGCAAAATTTTGTTCTACAAGTGGTTGAATTGTGGGGTAAACTTCTCTCACATTCATTTGTTTTCAGTAAATAGATAAAGATGAGGTACTATAATGTGTTATTGTTCATCTGAGGTTGTATTTACCCACTTTTAACACCTGGTAAGCATAAGAGGATTTTTTTATTTGGTGTGTAAAAACCTAGAAGTGAAAGTGGGTGTGCTTTCTTTGATACATGCGAGTAGAGACAGAGTGTCACAGTTTTTCCTTGCAGCGATGGATCGCTAACATTTCACTCACAGTCACTCCCTGTGTTACTTCCAAATAAAACTGCCTGAACCTTTGGCCTCTTTCAGCTCTGTCAGGTTGTCTGATTTCTTGTTTTGTCAGACTCCAGTGCAACAATATTGCAATGTCTCCAAATATCAGTAGTTCCTTTGTTGAGTACACTGAAAGAAAGGATGGATAAAGCAATAGAAAAAAGGAGCCAAATTGCAGTATAAGTATACGGTTTGTCATTTTTTTAAGCAGCAAATCCTTGTTTGCAAGCAGAAGCGTATCAAATATACAATGTGACACAATGAAGCACTTTCTGATTTATTAACTGGCTTTAGTAAATGACAGCTTACTGGCACATGACCCGTGTCAGAGTCCTCGGTGTGACACACCAGTGGCTGTGTGGTTTTTAGCCTCAGTCCTGTGGAGATCTCTGACCTATCTGCTCCCTCTGGATAGCTGCTGTCTGTTCTTTTATGTGACTTCATCAATCTTTGGTGTTAAGCTCCAAGCCGTGTCCACTTTCACAATGAAGAAAGGTCTTTGTCTTGGATGATGTTTATCATCATCATGGTAGGTAATTATTCACTCAGACATGTGCCTCTGAATATGCTCAGAGCAAGACCGACCCATGGCACTGTATCTGGGATTAAAAGGCCTGACAGACTGCTGCACTGACTCTCACCACCTGGAGACACAAATTTGCTACCTGAAGTCTACTTCAGGTCTTAGAAATCATCGAAGTGCACTGGCTCAATGCAACAACTGTAAAAGCATTTTACTGTTTGTCACTGGGGCAGATATAAAAGCAGCAGCTGTGTCCCATTTCTGGAAGCTCCTCATTAGAAGGACTGAAAGCTTGTAGGCTGAACCCTCACAGAGATCATCAATCTGATCATTTAGATTGATGACGACAGCTCTAAGGGCTTTTCTGTCAGCAGCTACAGTTGTTTGCCGGGGGAAACGTGTCCTGCGTTTACTGTGAAGGCCACCAGTGATTTTTTTTCCTTCAGAACTTTCCGAACTGCTTTACTTGACATTTTCATTTCCTGTGGTCTTTAATGACTTATCCCCTCCTCTAGCAGATTAGCATTTTATGTCATGGTCATATTCCCTTTATTTAAATTTGTTTCCGATGGCTCCTGTTCCAATCGAATTAACTAAAAATGAAGACTAAACAGCTAGTGCACTTTTAGAGAAGTTACTTCCATCATTCAGTAGTTGTGCATATCTGTGCATAAAATCCATCTTTTATTTAAAATACAAAAGGCATTATGTTATTAGAAAGACCAAATATTACTCTATACTTAACATAATTTTTGAGGCAATAACCTCAGGTGCTGACAGCTGTCACCATAGTGGAACATCTAAGATATCACTAATTATACTCTGTTCTGAATTTGGGGACATACACATACAGTGTGAATACAGTACTCAAGCCTGCTTTTGTGAAAATGGAGGCAGTGACTGCACCTGTCACTGACTGTTGAGACAGACGATGAGGAGGATTCTCCTGCTGTGCCTGGCCCTGCAGTTTTGTTTGGGAGGATTTGACTGCGTCATGCATATTCAAGATCACCTGTTTGCATTGCAGTGATAAACATTCACACAACTGAGATGATCTATTATTCTTTCATGCCACATTAAAGAGCAAAATGTAATGTTAAAAGCAGCTGTCATCCAAGCGACAGTTTGTTTTTGGAGCACCATGAAAGTGGAGTTTTTTTCTGCTCTGCCAGGCTTTTACCACAGCTGCCTTCAGCTGTCGCTTGTTTGCAACTATCGGCCTTCACTTTTGTCTTCAGGAACTGAAAAGCATTCACTTCACCATTGAAGCATATTTGATTTCTTTGCCTTAAACTCTAAGGTTGCTTTTGCAGAATGTTTTTCGTTATTTTCACTGTGAAGTGCTGTCCAATCAGTTTTGTAGCAGTTAGCTGAACCTGAGCAAAAGTATAGCCCTGCATGTTTGAGTCCATCCTGCTACATTCATTCTCCTGTTTATCATCAATAAACAGTAGTGGTCCAATTCCACTGGCAGCCATTCATAACATTGCTTCCACCATATTTCACCAAATTTAACAGATGATGCGGTATGCCCCGGATCACAAGCTGTTCCCTTCCTTTCTCCATACTTGTCATAACAGTGTTGTGTTAAGTGTAAAAATTCTGTGGACCCAAATGCACTGAATAAAGCAAGCTTTTTCTTAATTGCCGATTTAAAACTCCAAAGGTACAAATTCCAAGATAACAATTTAGTTGGTCCTGTGATTATGTCTCTGAATAACGATTAGCTAATTTTGTGCAGAAAATATGTTCAGAGTTTCATCAAAAGCCCCTTTTTTATGTTTAAAATAAGACAGATGCATCCAGATCTGTGCCAAAAAACACGGGGACACAGTGCTGGGGCAAAAAACACATGGAAATAATAACTTGCACACTGCAGTTTTCTCCAATGTAATACATCTTGGCACAGTTATTATAGTTTTATATTTTCTAATTAGTTTTCATTGTTATTTCACTTTGACTTTTAGATTTTTAAATTACTTTCAGTTTCCTGGGTGGATTTCCTTGTTTCAGTTTAATTTTCATTGTTTGAAAATGTTTAGTTTAAGTTTTTATAAGGTTCAGTGGTAGTTTTAGTCTTAAATTATTTTGGTCTGGAGGGCATATGTCAGAGAAAAGATTTAGGAAACTCAGTACAGGTATTACAGCAAAGCAAAGCAGTTGACATACAGTCTCAAAGATTCCAGAGTTCAAAAAAGAAAAAGAAAAAAAAAAAAAAAAAAACACCTTCACCAAATACTTCACCAGCCAAGTTGTAATAACATTTTTACCCAACTAACAAATATTAAAACATGTTTGATATTTTGTTTTAGTTTTTACAAAATTGTTTAAATTCATTTTTAAGGCCTTTTTTATTTTAAATTTTAGTTAACTGAAACATTTCTTCACATCGAGTTGTAATATTTAGTTTTAGTTTGGTAAAGTTACTTTGGATCTTGGTAATATGTAAAGCAGGGGTCCCCAAATCCAGGCCTCGAGGGCCGGTGTCTTGCAGTTTTTAGCTGTGTCCGTGTTCCAGCACAGCTGATTCAAATGGCTAAATTAACTCCTCAACATGTCTTGAAGTTCTCCAGAGGCCTGGTAATGAACTAATCATTTGGTTCAGGTGTGTACATCCAGGGTGAGATCTAAAACCTGCAGGACACCAGCCCTCGAGGCCTGGAGTTGGGGACCCCTGGTGTAAAGCTTCAAGCACATTCACCCTTCATCAGACAATACTCTAGTGATGCATACCGTGTAGTCTACCCCTTTTCAGTGAACTCACTGAAAGCCTCAATCAGAAAGCCTCTGAGAAACTTATGATACCTGTTAACTTTAGTTCTAGGTCTTATCCTGCCAGCTAACACAAAGAAAGTCTGTTTATGCTGAGGTTGTTTTGCATCATACCCCTCAGCTCTCCCCAATATGTGAGCACTTCTGTAACATCTAGCTACAAAAGTACTGCTGTGCAATATATCTTCACAGGGATACTAAATTTTGTGATAAATTAAACAGCACCTTTCTTTTTAAATTAAAAACTTATCATCATCACAATAACAACTAATTTCTGAGATTTGAAATGTCTTTATAAGCAGGACTTGGGGATTAGCTGATCATCAGGTGCCACACACGCACACGCAGGCGCGCACTAAATAGACAATCACAAAACCAAACAAAGACTGCCATTCTTCCCCCAGTTCTTTTGTATTCACACAATGGCATGACATCATTGCAACAACAAATAGTCCTCCTCAGGAAATGTCATTTGTAAATTGAGTTACAAACAATATCCAGTGCATGTTGGGACAATATGTCCACATCTGTTGCTACAAGAAGTAGTGACATTTGCGTGAGTATTGAGCAACAGTAATTTGTATATTTCGCTACACATCTCCATTTGTGTGATATCTATATTGTGTGATATTTCTGTGGTTATTGACACACTTACATAGGTGCTGTCAGTTTATGAAATCTGTTGCCTACCTTAAAAGCCAATTTCTCCAGACAGAGATAGAAATATTCTTTATTCTATCTATAAAATGATCAGCAACAGTAACCCTGGGTTTATATTGTGTAGGTCCTCATTCTGCCAAACAGCTCAGTGGATGGGCACAGGGGGTGTCTAGTGGTGTCTGGCACCAGGACATAGCAGCAGATTGCTTGGGTCATGTGGATTGCAGGGTGAAGCCTCCATAGACTACATGATGATCTTAGAAATGGAAAAAAATAGCATGCTGCTTCAAGCACAGTTTGACATTTTAACAGTTTAACATTTATATGTTTGTACTTCTTTTTATGCCATGACTGGTAGCATTAAATTACTTGCCAAGTGGTAAGGGTTAGGCTAAGCGACAGAGCTCAGCTTTATGCAGTGCTAAAAGGTGTATAATGATGCATTAAAATAAAAAGAAAATTGTGTTGACATGAGTGAAATCACTTAGAGAAATTAATGTGTTACTTGTGCCTTTTCAAGATCCTTCAAACCAGTCTATAAAATTACACTTTTATAGACTGGTTTTGAAATGATGTCATCTTTTAATATTCTTTTATTATCCTTTTTGCTTTTTTATGTAACCTTTGTCACTGGTCTTGTATTTTTTGTTATAATTGTGTTTTTACTTTTATTTTTATTATTCATTAATGATATTGACAGTTTGTGGTTTGCGTTTTTGTGCTATGTTTTCATATATCGTTTATCATGAATCCCCTGGTCACTCAGCAAATTACAGTGAGGTTCCAAATTACAATGTTTTCCAGCCGAGCATTACATTATAGCAATATAATTAATATAAAGCAATATAATTAGTGTTAGCCATAAGTCCATTGAAAAAAAAATATCATTGTTATATTTGTAGCTTATATTTGGATATTGCACAGTGGAGGTTGCACAGTGACCTCTAATGCTCCATGTGCATTTAGTATTCAAGCATAAGCTTTTACAAAACTGTTTAGAGCCCTGCTTTAGAGTTTGGAGAACGTTTTATCTTTCATGTCACGTTTAATGCACCAAAGTCAGTTCCAGTCATGCATTTATTGAATCATTACTTTTATAATTTCTGATATTAAATGAAGCTCAGTAGAAATGCTTCTTTCCTAAATCTACACAGTATGCCTCGCAGTCATTGTCAGTAAAGGTTTTGTCTCCTGACACAGCTGTCAACATCACCCAGTCCTGAGAGGCTTGTTCATGTTTTAAAAATACTGACAAATACTGACAAAACCTTTACACATTCCACTTCCAGTAGGATTTCCCCTCTTCAAAGTCATATTTTATTCCAAATCATGAATGCAGAGCAGTGGATGTGGTTCCCCACCCTGCTTAACCTCGCTGGGAGCTGATCTCCATATCAGCTCCTTCATGTTCTGCTTGCTGTTGTTGTGATCCAGAAGTTTTCAGGCTGTAAAGGAGGGATGAGCAGTGAGAGGCTTATTCCCGTTCCTGTTGCTCTGCATGGGGGCCTGTCAAACTTAGTTTACAGGCTTGGCGATGAGGTTTAGCCTAAAGCCAATAAAGCAGCTACAAAACCTTCATGAATTTATAATTTACCTCCCGACTCCCAGTGCCTAAACCCATTACCCTGCTTGGTTAAATGAGAACTTCTTCTGTTGTCCAGTGGAGTTTTGTTTAATAGTTTCACTAGTCAAGTGTTGCACAGAGGCCTCTTCTTAAATTAAACATGGATGTGCTGAGCTGTTCACTGCTGGGCAAATATGAGTGACCTAAAGGTTGATGCCATTTTGTTGAAGTGCACTTTAAAATGTAGCTGACTGTTTTTCTCTTCGATAAATACCAATGTGGCTTCACACTCCTCTCCCTGTTCTCATCCACCATCACACATACATCTCAAAATAATGAAGCTATAATTAAATTAGTGGATGGATCGACTAATAATCTCACCCAATATGTGAATATTATATTAGACCTGATGTTAAATGTAACCAGGAGTACGCAAACTATACTTTCCCTAAAAAAAAATATTGCTTTAAAAGGATTTTACATATCAGTATCAAGTTAACTTGACGCTAAAGGTGGCGTTAATAAAGGATTTTACACCTAAACTAAGATCATTTCTTGATTTATTGACTGGCAGTGAACTGAAAAGTAATCAGCATCTAGTAATCAACAACAAATTTTCCACAGGGACCAGGTAATTATCTTTGTCTTCGGTGATCGAATGCCTAATATTCTTAGGGTTTGTGCTGCTGGTTGGAGAACAAAAACAAACAAAAATCTATAGATTACCTGAGGGTGTCTGGCTTTAAAGATCTTATGATTGTGAAGCTCTAAAATATAAGATGCATCAAATAAACAAATTTTCTAATCATGATCCTAAAAACATAATTTAGAAGCACACAGCATGCCTTTAAAGTAACGTCTGTTGCCATGTCTTTTCAATAAATACATAAATAGAAATAATTAAAAAAAACAAGACACGTGAAAAAAAAAAAAATACAGGAAATGCTGCTACAGTAGCCCCAAGAAAGATACAGACAACCGAGGAAATCACTCTGCATTTGCTTCTGCTGTATCCTAGAGCTTAAATACTGCTGCTTTCGGTAAATCTGTCTGATGGGACAAAAAAAATGCCTTCTTTAAGCTGTCTTTTACCATATGGACTTAATCATGTTTTCAGTTAAAGCACCAGTTACCCTGCTTCAAAAATCCAGCTCAATACCCATAAAAAATTACTGCCATTTAAGTTTCTATATATACTTTGCTTCATAAGTGCTAACACCGAGACTTCAAAACAAGATTTCACGAACCTCTCGGTAATATCACTGCACCTATCCAACACATGCAGTCTGTACATGCGAAAAATGTTTGTGTCATGGTCTCACCTGTAGTCCAGGTGCTGGCCTGAATTCTGTCTGCCTCTCCTCTGTTTGGGTGAAAGGGTGTGAAAAACTAACTACTGTTTTTCAGGAGCGGGTGTGGCCCAGGGAGGCTCAAGTAGGTGCACCTGTTCTCCATTTTGCAATCACTGGGAGTACTTGAACCCAGCGCTCACCAATACCCGTTGCCAGACTGTTAACCTCTTTCATGTGATAATGTTGTGCAGCTGACAGCGATGGGCAAAGCAATGTTTTGTGATACACTGAAATGTTGGAAGCAGTTTTGCTGGGATTACATTGACACCAATCTCCACAGTGACACCTATTGGCCACATGCTGTAGATGCTATTCTGTGAAACAATAATACTGATAACCATTGTACAGTTCTAAATAAGGCTACGTATTATACCAGAAAATCAGAAATGATCATCAATGCATAATTTGGTGAATTGTTCAAACAATACTGCAGGTTGTTTAAGAAGCAGCAGGTAGGCCACCTATTGAAAGTGGGATGAAACCAAAATTAGCTGCATGTGCTCACATGATGTGGGTGTTTTGAACCATACTTGGGTATTCCATAAACTCAGTGCCAAAATATCATTATGGAGTATCCCTTCCCTACATGCTGATTGCAGTTCTTTCATGATCTGCTTACCTATTTGACATCCTTCCTGTTTTGGTTTTGGTGTACCTGCCTGAGCCATTCTCCCACACACTCCCAGGGAGACAAACCTGCCTAAGAAACTTGGAGACAAAGAGTTGAGCCTGTATCAAGGAAGGGCAATGAAAGACTGCTGTATTAAATATCTCACCCGAGCACCCCAATCTTTAAAATTAAGCAGATTTTGGCACACAGCTATGTGGTAGATTGAAGGAAAGGCAAAGCTAAGTTTACTTAGCAAGAAGCACATGGACCTTGCAGAACTCCAACTGTGCTCCTTTTGAAAGACTGTCAGACTCAATTCCAATCTGGTGACATTCAGAGTCATACTGTATAATTTATATACTTTTCAAACTGATCAGACTTTTCAACCCTTCATGTCTGCATTTGTCATGTTTCTCCTGTCACTCTGGTTTTTCTTTTGTAGTTTGTCACCAAGGTGAACATTTTTTTTTTTTTGAGGTCCAGAAAGAGACAAAAGAAAGAACTGATGCATGCCAAACCCATCTCGAGGCTACAGTGCCACTTTTCGCTCTTATTTATTTATTTTTTAGCATTTTGTTCTCTGGTATCTGTCCCAATCCTGAGTACTCCTAACATCCATCACTTCTGAGGCACATTACAACATCAAAGTGGGAGGTTACTGTCTTTATTTATGCAATTCATTCATTCCCACTCAGCACCCCCAGCCTTCGCCACCCTGTAAAAGCCGAGCATGATAGCTGCCAGCAGCTCTCCTCAGAAGTAATTTTGTTTGAACTAATGAGCGAAGAGAGGATCCCGCTCTGCGTTTGCTTTTAAACACCTTTGATGAATGACTCCTGTCCCAGTGGCTTGTGCTGTCATTAGCTTGACACCAGATAGAAGTGAAGTCCTAAAAGAAAATGGAAAATTGATTTACCTCAATTTTCATCCGGAGCAAACAGTTCATCCCCGTAATCCCACGCGACAGTGCACAGAGCGATTAGAAAACTGCCGGCGTGTGCTTCCTGTCGTACTCATGTGGAAAAGCACCATTCTAATCAGCAGTTATGCCATCGTTTCACTGCGCTGCACCACTATTAATGTGATATAAAAGACAGTCACCCAAGCTGGAGTTTAATTTCAGCAACGATTCAATGGGACTTATTTTGAAAGCTCGTTCTACTCTAATTGTATTATATTTGAGCATATGTTCTGGGCCTCGGTTAGGGAAACATTTGGGGATTCATGAAAAGTCTGAATATTTGATTTCCTGAACCTAGACAAAATACCTGTATGAATACATGACTGTTTCACTTATGCCAAGTCTTGCTCATGTAATTAAATTATAGAAAACAGCAGTATGAGTTTCTGTTACAGTCAGTGATAGAACTCGGGTCTTTTATCCTGGATGCACAGGTAAACCTTTGCTTGGAGAAAAATGCAACTTTCAAACCAATTCAAAGTGCCATGCATGCACGGTGAAATAAAACAAAAAAACAGCCCATCTATCCACCTTACTCAGATGGGGTTTTTTTCTACAACTACAGCACCCTTTTTGATGTTGTAGATGTCTGTAGACTCGGGAACAGTCTTCACATTGATAAGCTCATGGACTAAAGAGGCTCAGGAAAAGACTGGCTTTCCCTTCCTGTATCGCCTCCCTGTTGCTTTAAATTTCAGACATCAGAGAATTAAATGTCTGAATCATTGTGTGAGGAAGTGTTCTACAATTGTTGTCTTTATATTTGTATGATTGTATAAAAAATGCTGGGACAAATCAGTTTATATAGGTTTTAAACAACCCCCAATTTTAATAAGAAACATTATGAGCAGGGGCATAAAGGGGCCTGGAATAATCTAGAAAATGAATCCAACTCCATCAGGTAATCAGTAAATAAATCTGATAATATAAACTACTATTACTACTATAAACTACTATTAAATAAGATCTTTCTCAGGTTTTCAGTATTTTGGTGCAGTTTACAGTGATTAACTTTGTTGTACTGTTGCACTGGTGCAATGCAGAATAAACATAAGCGAGAAACATGGAACTTAGAGAAATGTGAAATTTGTGATAGCATATTTTGCTATAACTTCCAGGGGTAAACAGGTGTGTGTGTGTGTGTGTGTGTGTGTGTGTGTTTATTAAATTTCACCAGACATTCTGTACGTTCAGTTATTATTTCCCATTGAAAACTGATATGAAAGTTAATTTAGATAGCTCTTTAAATAACTGCCAATATAAGTGACCGTGCGTGTTTAAATATAGCTTCAGAGAAACAGGACTTGCTTCTGTTAACCTGGGAAATTTCACCTTTGTATTAGTTTTTTACTGGTTAGCGGCTGGAAAGCGGATATAATGTCAAGCACATGTGAATGTTTTCTACAGTCGTCGGTTTATAAATTGCCGAATGTTGTGACTAAATCTGCAAAGAGCACCAGCACAGCTCAGCTGACCATGGCCTGTCCACAGGAAAACAAATCTACTGGAGCTCACAGCAGAAATTATTACGTGACTTATTTCTGAGTGAGTTATTTTCCCCTGCTGCACTGCTACAAAGAAACTTAGGGATCCTCCACCAGCCAAATCCTACTTTAACCCCTGGCTCTATCCCTATCAAAGACACTGTCACAAACAGCAGCTCTGAAGATTATAGGTTCACTACACATCTAAAAAGGCAGAGCGAAACAGCCACAGTTATTCTGTATAAAACTCTTTGAGTTGGCCAGTTGCAAAAGTTTTATATGAAGTGGGGTATGTATATGGACAGCAGAACACAAAAACAAAACAGTTGGAAACACAAAAACAGTGAAGCTAAATGAACAGAGGATAAGAGCTACCCAAAATATGGCAAACATCACCATTGTTTCTTTCTTTATTGCAAATTGACTGTTTTCACCATCTGCTTCTTCTTCTCTGCTATGACTTTATGGATTATTGTTAGTGCAGCCTGAGGCCAGATGCCATTTCAATTCAGACAGCTCATCAAGACAAGTGACAAGAGTTGAGGTGTGAATGTGTTGCAGTGTGAAGTTGTTGAACTCTCACTTTAAAGAGCAGCCATGCACCTAAATAGCATTTTACGGTTTGTTATCCTGTAGCTCTCCATATTTTCAACATCTCAAGTCCATCCTCATCCCCGTCAAAGTCATTTTTACAGTTTTCTTTTTGAACAGAATCAAGCCAAACCAGGAAAAATCAGTAATTCCCTTTTGAAAGTCTGAAAAGTTTAAACCAAGAAGTTTCTATCATCAAGAATAAATAGCTGGTCCATTCATTAAGCTCCCAGCATTCATTTAGGCTGCCCACTCTTCTGTTTCATGTCTTTTCTTGAGCAGAAATTGTCTCAGGCTATTTAAAGGCGCTGTTTGTCACAAAAACAGCCACCATAAAAAGCTTAAAATGTGGCAGTGGGGTGTGGTTTTCTGGCACACCTGTAGGATGGAGAGGTAAGCGAAGAGGAGAGTGGCATCTTGCATGCATCTGTTGACTAAGTTCTTCTTTTATATAATGAGTACAGGGTTGGACACACACACACACACACAAACACACACACACACACTAGGCTACAGCACGACAGGCACTGAGAGGATGTCTGGAAAGAGTTGCAACATTAAGGTGGATAGCAAAACGTGTGCTACAAGGTATAAAGGCAAAAGTTTATTGCTTATGCTACCATATATAAAGGTTCCCACAACTAAGCCGTGTGTTCAGTTCTTCATAATGATAAAATTAATCCCTTGCTCATATATCCTCCTGCCTCCAGCCAGCCATCAGTTATAGCACACATCATCACATTATCATTGTGTTTGTTGGTCTATCACTCTGGCTACAAAATATCAGGGCTAAAATAGAGAATCCATTATCATACACTCTCTGAGTTTACGACGAGCTCGGATTCTGTTCTTATGGATTTGTTTTTCAATGAGCAATTTAAAATAGCACCTTAACACATGCTTATGTGTGGGATCATGTACAAAGCAATTTTTTTCTGATCTTTTTCATTAAATTGCCTCATTTTTCACAGCAGAGGTGATGAAACTCGAGGCAATTTGTTCCATGCATAAACAGGAATGTGAAAATAGTCTAAAATGCTAATAATTAGCTATCAAACTATAGAGCTACAGGTTTTATTGACTTACCTTACTAGAAATTGATATCTACAGTCAGATGCTCTATAACATGGCACTTGTATCCATTTGTGGCTGGTGACACTAGTAGACCTACCCACAGAATTTCCAGCTAATGAGCTGCTGGGCAGAGGAAGAAAAAAAAGCATATTGAAGAGAAAGCAAGCACAAGGAATTTTCAGTCACATAAGGCGAACAATAATATTTTGAAGTACAAATTTTATGTTTAACATATTTAAGCAGCCAGAACAGCACCCAGCATTAGACAGCTGCTGATTTTTATTACGATACACTACAGTTAACAGGAAGTACAAGGACAGATCATTCAAAGGAGATGTAATATCTTTCACCAGGTATGGATGTTGGGTGAAATGTAGGGGTGACGACCCAGATGCAGTATTGAAGAGGTTGTCATACAATTAAAAAGGTGAGCTTTTGACACTGACACCCCATTCTTAATCCGTAAAGTTTAATATGATGTCAGCCCACCCAAACTTAAAATTAACCAAACACATTTGAAAATTAAAGGGGTTTTTATGTCACAGGACGATAGTGACAGGGAGATTTAGTGTGTGATAGATTAGTTAAGTTAGTAATATATTAATTGATCGGCTAGTGAGAGACCATATTAATTGAGTTAATGAGAAACAGACTGTGATAGTTACATTATATTATATTGCAGTGCATTTCACTGAATTACCAATGAAATGTTAATCCAACAGAGGGAAATTAGCATTTGAAACACATTACATTCACAGCTTGCCATCTTTAACAATCTCAGTTTTTTCTTGCTTTGTTGTTTGGGGGTTTCTCCAAATCATGTTGATGATCATAATTACTGTTTCACAAAACCTCACTTTGCCCATCTCTAACTGCGACAAGGACTGAGGGAAAGACTGAACCATTTATACACAGGAAACTGCTTAGAGAATAAGACACAGGAGAAAGTAACCACACACATGTTAAGACAATCAGGACAATTAGAGGCAGAGAGACATGAGACAGAACTAAGGCATGCCGTGACAATCCATCCATCCATCCTCAGGGTTGCGGAGGAGGGACCTGTTCCACTTACCAGAGGGTAAGGGGCAAGGTGCTCCCTGAACAGGTCTGTTTCAGAGAAAAGAAACCTACAAGAAAAATACTAAACTGTCACGGTCTGCCGTGTGGAGAGGAGGGAGCGCGGACCTAAATGCAGATACACACGGCAGAGGTGACTGTTTAACAAAAGGTGAGCCTTTATTGTTGATTGCAAAAACACTACAAAACACAAGGCAAATGGGGAACCAAGGAATACAAAGAAAACCCTAAACTGGAAATGGCTAGACATGAAACTGGAAACAGAACTGCAAAAAACCTGAAACCTGGAAATGCAGGGGGAGACACACAGGGGATGATGAACAGAAGTAACACAAATGATCCGACGCAGGACAGAGGGAAACGTGCTACATATACATACACAAGGCAACGAGGGAAATGCACAACAGGAGGGAGACATAGCAGAACCTAATTAGACATGACGAGACAGAGAGGAAGCAAAACAGAATACATTGACATAAGACACAGACTGTCAAAGTAAAACAGGAAACAACAGAGACGCAGGCTTGACAGGGGAAAGGGCTGACAGAGGAGACAAAAGGAACATGGAGCACGGAGCGCAGGAATAGAAACCAAAAGACTAGAAATGGTAAACAATGAACTCAAAGACTATAATAAAATACAAAACACGGGGTCACCGTTACACTAAACACGGAGACAATAAGACAACAACAAACAAACACTGGAGGACAAAAACAAAAAGACAAAGGTGAAGATGAAGATGAAGGAAGAAAATGGGAAACTTCATACATACTAAAAAAAAATACAAAACAACACAACAATCCTATAGAGACGAATCTTTAACTTTGTACAAAGAAAAAAGGAATATAAAGAGGAGTATAAAGTACAGATATTTGTTTAAAACTGTAGTGGGTAAAAGTAAAAAGTTGTCAGGAAAAAAAAACTTTTTACATACAGATACCTGACAATTCTACTTAAGTACAGTTACAAAGTATTTTTACTTCATTACCTCCCACCTCTGACCTTAGCACACAAGAACATCAAAAGACAAACATAAAGAACAAAATAAAACAGCAACAAAATAATTCACCTATCACCTGTCTATCAAATTTCCCTGTTTCATTTATAGTGTATGAGTTCACCACAAGTGCTCTCAAGGCACTTTATATTGGAAATTAAAACCCCTTCAGCCTTAAAGAGAGAAACACAACAACAGGAAGAGACTTCTGGCAGAACGAGGCTCAGGAAACGGCAGCCGACGGCTGTGACTTGTTGGGGGATGTTGGGAAAAGATAGAAAAAAGGAGAACCTAGAGAGTTAAAAAAACACCCAACTGAGCACAAAATACACAAGAGAGCAGATAAAAGTTAATGGCATTCAATAGCGGCATATAAACACAATTATAATGAAAATAGGTGAATGAAAAAAGCAATGTTCACTGCACTACGAGAACTAACAGATTGTTCAGGTTCACTAGATTCAGTCTTATCAAAAATTAAGGTTTGTTTTCAAATTTTCAAAGCAGAGAGTGTCTGTGTCCTAAACCCAAACTGGGAGGTGGTGCAAAAGGAGAGGGGCTTGAAATCTTAGGAACCACCAGTAGGCCTGAAGTCTGATAGCTGAGCTCTATATTAGGATAATATGGTACTACGAGGTCTTAAAGGTAAGGCTTCCTTGAGAAGAAGGGCTTAAAAATCAGTTTTGAATTTATCAGGGAGCCAGTGAAGAGACAGTAATATAGAATATGATGTCTCTTTCCAGTCCCTGTTAGTACTCTGTGATGTGAAATCTTAGGACAGTCTGTTAATAAAGAATTACAATACCCTAACATAGAAGTAGCAAACTGATGAACTAATTTTTCAGCATCACTCTAAAACAGGGTGTTTGTTTGAAAAGTAGCTTCGGGTTTCTACACACTAATACCAAAAGTAAAGCCATTCAGAGTATCTATCTAGTTAGTTTCTGATCCAATTACCTCACTTTTGTCAGAATTTAGAGGTAGAACATTATAGGTCATTTAGGAATGGCTTTAAGACATTTCTGTAGTTTATCTAATTGATTTGTATCTTATAGCTTCATAGATAAATATTACTGAGCATCATCTGCATAGCAATGGAAATATATTCTGGGGCGTTTTTTTTTTTTTAGCAATACTGCATCAGGGAAGCAGGTATAAAGAGGAATATTGGTCATAGAACCTTGTGGAACCTTGTGTCAGGAAGCAGAACTTAAACACAACCAAAATGAGTAATGGGTGCAATATCGAATTATTACAAAATTTTGTTTCCATCAAACCTATATATCAGCAGCTGCTGATTAAGAATTAGGCTATTGATTAAGATTATGAAAACAGGGCTTATTATTTTTAATGCATCGGGACACTCTTTCTTGAACATTCAAATTGGAAGACTTAAAAACTGGATCTCAGCCGAATGAGGTTTTCACTGAAAGAATTTCTGACACCTGACAGTTTTGCCTTCAAGAAATATTTGTACAAGCTGTTTGTTTTCCTGGATGACACAATCGGCCCATCCTGTCTGTAAGAGCAAGCGAGATGGCAGCTCTGTGTGGCATTTATCAGCTTACACATACACATATTATAGTTCATATACACACACAAATACATACTGATGCAGTTCACTGAGTCTCTGTACATTTATTTGCACTCCTCCTTCCTCTGTCTTTCTGTCCCTGTTCTCCTCTGGCAAGTTGAAGGGATCAACAAACAAATCAGACTACGAGATCACACAGACCTTCAACCCACCCTCTTCTTTCCACCTGCATGCTTTTGCTCCAATATTTTTTATTTTTTATTTTTTATTTTTGTTCTTGCTTTACTCATGGGACACAGTATTTTACACCAATGACCCTCATACAAGGTTTAGCAATAAAAAAAATGTTCAAGTGTGTTTTATCTTGAAATTAATTTGTTTTGTTCAGCTTTTCCTTGTATGATACATTGCATCATTTTCTTTCTTTTAATATATTTATATGATATTATTACCAAAAAACTAAAGTGTTTTGTAACAGACCATGCAGTCTGGATTTCATGGTCTGACCTTGGAGGGGATTTCGACTAATGGGAAGATTGTGGTACTGTGTTAACACGTGTGCATGCTCTAGACCAGCAAACTGCCAAAACATCTGCTTTTTAAGTTGCTACTTACCCTTTAAATTCCTATGAAAGCAGTAAGACTTAACTCATGATTGCAGCCAACTTATTAGCTAGTCAGCCAGGCAGCTAGCTAGCCAACCTTTGTAGAGCAAGCTTCCATGTCAGTACAACGCAGTCTAGATTGCAGTGTTTGAACTACATAGAGTTCAAAGTGTATGTAGCTGACATCAATATTGTGATTTTGCCTGGCAGTTAGCGTTTCCACAATACAAAAGCTGTTTTGGGAACTGTCAAAATGAGATAACGCTGCCACCACAAGCCCAAATGGAAAATTGCAACATTAATTACTCCTTTAAGCTTTAAGTACTCTTTTTTCAAGCATTCATTATAAAAATAAATAAATCAAAAGAAGCTCTTAAATATGAATTTCATGGCTACATACATCACGTTAAAACTGACACTACAGTTTAACGTTAGGGGTATGCAGAAGGCAAATTAAAGAAACTGTACTGGTTTTGCAATGCAGTGCAGAGCTAATTAGTCTTAATTTTTAAAGCTTGTATAATAAGCTTGGTGAGCTCAGACTCTTTCATTTTAATGTAACCTTGTGTGCATGTGGTTTCAGTATTATGTTTCTCTTCAGAAACAACTTGTATACACAAAATTCTCTTGTGTAACTTTGGCTTGAGGGCAAATTTCAATAAATTCAGTATAGTGCACTTTATACACTACACCTAAACTTTTACACTAAACTAACGAGTGAGTGTTCTTGAGAGGAGTTTAAGAAATTGTGAACTAGTCTGTCCTTTAAATATGTCAAAGTAAAAATAGCCTGCAGGTGCAATAGAACAAATCCATTATCTAAGAAAAATAACAAAGTAAAAGTCATATCAGCATTTTCTGCTTAATTTCCACTCTATTGTTATTTTCCCATTAGCCTGACAAAGCACTGGAACTGAAAATTCTCTTTTCCTTTAACAAGAAAACAAGTGTTTTGCCTTCATTCGTCTCTCTGTGTGCAGTTCACCCAGGTATCTGCACTAATTGGGATAAGACCAACATGAATTTGACACAATGAATGTATTCATTTTGGTGACCCTGAGACCTTTAATGTAGTCCCATCATCTGTCCAAATGTACATGTCTTCATGCATTATTCATTCATTCCTGACCCTTTCCTTTTAAATGAACAAAATTCTATGCACAGTCATGGCTGCGGAAAGACATTTTAAAAAGAAACATCAAACATTTCTGTCTTTTTCCAGGAATCAAAGATGATAAAGTCTGTTTTTTAGATTATTTACTTTTAAAAAATCCTTGGGGCATGAACAAGGACTTCTTGATGTAGTTTTGATGGAGGTTCCTTACTATATTTAATATGTGATATTACAGTGGTTTGGACTAATTATTTCTATTTTTGTATTATAGCTAACTCATTTTCCTTCTCCTCTTCTAATGTATACTTTATAGTTTATTTTATATATATTTATTGTATACATTTATTAAGGATGTGCATGACTAGTTGATTAAATGTTTAAACATTAACTCACTAAAATGTGTTGCAGCCATCCTCCATTAGGCAGGGCTGCAGTGCTGGCACGCGCCCGCATCCCTGCAGCATTCTGTCTCTCTGTGTGATGGAAAGTTGAACACAAAGACAAAGTGAAAAGTAAGACAGATTACAGCGGTAATGAACGATTGCATTTAGCCTTGGTCAGAGTAAACTGTTACATAACAGGCATGTGGACATGAACCTGCATAGGAAGAAGGGTGCTGGGACTAGCAGTGCTAATGATAGGTTGTCAAAAAAAGAAATTTGAACTACAACTGGGTTATTCAAGACTCTGACTGACAGTTTAAAATAGCCCTCAAATTTAAACACGTGCACAGTCTTTAAATTTACCCATTAGATTGCGCTCAACTAACTGTTTAGTTGTTGTTGTTAGATTAGCTTTTTTGAATTAAGTAGTATTAGTTGATAAGCAGAAGAAAATGGATGAATTGATGAATGGGTCAATAGTGGTCCAAAACATGGGTAGCATGCGTGGTGATAAGTGTGTGCTATTTCCTCCACTGGTGTGAAGACATATCTCCCACCTATTATTAACGGTCTCCGTTGGCTGATACTCTTTATATGTATGGCTAGACTTGTTTAGTTTTTTTCTACTTCATACATTCACATTCATAATGCTGTTTGCTACGTTTTATGATGACTACAACCAAGGCCTCGTATTGTTTTATATACTACCAGTGTTGCTAGAGTTTTCATTTCTTTACATTCAAGAAATTCTGACTTAAGCTGGAGTGGAACCACGAGGCCACTATATGTGACTAACTATATAATTGTGTTCTCTGCTTGGATTAATGATGACGTTAACAGCGGCTGATTAGGCCTTGTCGGCAGTTAACCTACTACAAATTGCTTTCAAGCCAGCTTGAATTTAATACAGTTATTTCAAGTAACAACAGCAAAGAGGATATGTAAAATTGTTTTCAGCGTTACTTGAAGGCTCTGAGGATCACAGCCATATTTAGTGTTCAGTGATAACCGCTGTCACCAGCCAAAGAGAGGGCCACACCAAGAAAAGGCAAGGTTACTGAGCTCCACCAACTGACTCAAAAAAAAGACATGTGCGCACTCATCACACACATCAAAATACTGACATGTTGCTGTAGCTATCCTCGGGCAGCTCAGGCAGAGAATCTTTTCATTCTGGTCACTCTGTAACTTGACCTTCTGCATTGTGGCAGCTGGCTTTATTTGAATGAAATGGCCCTGGGTATTCTAGTGCAACTGTCACATAATGCTGCAAACAATTCAAATTAATAAACAATATTCATTGAAACTGAGCAAAGTTCCAATCCCAGGGAATTATGCACATTAAAAAACTAAACAATATTGACATCTAGTGGTTTAATTTTAATTAATCTACTGTCAATTGCAATTTAGAGAAGTCATTTATAATATAATTAGCACACAGTTTGGCCTGGAGGTGATTGGAAAAATTTAGGCAGGAAAAAAAAAGAAAAATATGACGTGTCAGAATAAAACCTTCATCCATCCATTTTCTTAATCGCTTATTCAACCAGGGTTCAGTGGGACTGGAACACAGCTGACATTGGGCAAGTAGTGCAGTCCACTTTGGACAAGTTGACAGCCCATGAAAAGGCTAACACAAAGACATAGACAAGTATTTCTATTCATCCAAAATAGAGCTGTTT
Organism: Oreochromis niloticus; assembly: GCF_001858045.2. Classification (NCBI taxonomy): domain Eukaryota; kingdom Metazoa; phylum Chordata; class Actinopteri; order Cichliformes; family Cichlidae; genus Oreochromis; species Oreochromis niloticus. The sequence goes on along the minus strand of NC_031983.2, from coordinate 24,074,633 downwards.
AAATATATAACAACTAAACAACAATTACTATTACACATAATTAAAATCTTCTATAGCAAAAGCTACAGAAATTATGTTCACTGACATCTGACAGCATATCCTCCTTCTACTCACTGAAAATTGGTCTGTAGTCTCTCCTCTTCTGCTACGAAGGTGAGAAGTGTACAGTGTTCCAGATTCAGCTTGGTGTCAAGAGTATATCATGTGGGAACTGTTAAAGCACTGCATGTAATGTAAATGCATTTCTGCACACACATATTAAGTCTTCTACAGGAATGTAACCAACAGCTGAGGCTCATAGTAATACCACCGATTAAGTAAGAAAGCAGTAAGTAAAGTTATTTTTGATAGTGTTTTTTCACAGACGTGTAGTCACAAAGTGCTACATAATCAAAAGATAAAAATGTAGGAATAATTACAATACAATTAATAGAAAATTCAAATCCAGTTAGTAGCAATACAAAACCAAGTTAAAATACAGAACATTACAGAATATAATAAACCTGAAAACAGTTAACATCAGCAACAATCTAACAATCAATTTAACTGACTTTTAAATGAGTCAGCTAAGCGAGTGCTGGAGTAGGAAACTGTTGGTGCCACTGACTGAAAGGCTCTGCATTCCCAGTTCTCACTCTTGTATGAGGAACAACCAAAAAAGAGGAGATAAATAGTCTGAAACTTTTCCATTTAGTGCTCTATATTTAAGTACAATAATTTTAAAACCCATTCCAAAATCTACTAAAAGAAAAGGAGTAATGTGAGCTTGCTTAGTAACATGTGTAGGGGCCCGGCAACAGCATATTTTATAGCTTGGAAGCAAAAGAGATGATCTAACTAAGCTGACTATAGCTCGCTGCTTAGAAATGTTCCAAAGGTTTGAATAATTCTAGATTGTAGTTCAGGAGGAACTACAATCATGGCCCCTGTCCGGTTGGAATAAAACAAGGCAACCTTTGGAGAGCCTGTCACTAATATGACAAATAATCAACTAGGTGGACAGCATAGGCTTAAAAGAAATATACTGCTGGATGTCATCTGAAAAAATCAATTAAACAAATAATACAAACACAAAAATAATAAGAAATGTCATTAAACAAGTGAGTGGCAGTCAAAGGGGTGTTGCAAGTTATAATGGACCCAGAACTGAACCATGTGGATCTCCAGAGGTTAGGGAAGCAGTGGTAGAAGATAAGCAGGTGTTTGGCAATAAAAGCCAAGAACAGCTAAACCTATAGACATAAAGATCTGACAAAAGAGTGGATACTACCACATTGGTGCTTTTTGTAATAGACTGATTTTATCACAACACTGATCATTAATAAAACTTATTAATAAAATAGGTTAAGTCTGAGATTTTGCAAGTTTTATTGTTCTAAAAGTATGATTAAATGATGTAAAAATAGGCCCCAAATTCGATATATAACCTGACTTGTTGACATTGTATCAAATTTCCATATAGACCAAGCCTACATTTGAATTCTGTTTTTATATTTCATCTTAACTTGCTAGTAGATTGTTTAAAACCACAGATGCTGCAGCTGAAAGATTGAACAAAAAACACTCTTTAAAAGACTGACTTAATGAAATACTTGATTATAATCCATCCGAATCTCCCGTGTCTTAATAATAGAGTTGTGATATTGATCAGTAATCAGCTCACACAATCTGCATTTTGTCTTTTATTTTGTGGCTTCAAATAGACTAGACTTTATTATTACTCTAAATCTTGGCCATTCCAGAAAGTTGATTCTGTTCACTTGGACGTAGCATTTTCAGTGGCAGAAATGTTTCTTCGCTCATCCAAGTCACTTCTTCACTCTCAGCTTATTGCCAGTTCTAGATCTTGGCCAGTTTTACTGACCAAAAGCACTTAAAGTGCACACGCTTTCTTCCCATGCACACTCGTGCTGCTGATTTCTCTGTAGCAGTTGTATTACTTTTAGCCTGTATTGTGCATTTATCCTAATATTTTCTAATATTATAAGTCAGTACACTTACCATTATTTGTGATTGCTCAGATGCTGTCTGCGTCATCGCATTCACAAGAACTGGAGGAAACCCGAGACTCTTAAAGTTGATTCAGCCACTAAAAAATATAAAATAAAAGTAAAAATCCTTGTTAGTACCGCTGCATGCTCTTCTAACCAGTAGAATAAAACCTGAATCTTCTGGTTGAAGTATTAATCATTGTTCCACCATGTTGCCCTAGCATGTGGGAAGAACAGTTTTTACTGCCCAGAACAGCGAGAGCGAAAAGGCTCACCAAGCAACACACAATGAAAAATAACCTCACCAATACATTCATCCAATCACCCAACTCCATTTGTTGTAACAGCATGGGTTCCATTAATTCATGTAAAATGTCAAGTATGCACAGCACCTGTAAAAGGCTTACCAAACTGCAGCTATCGTTAGCGTTCAGTTAATCAGCTGTTCTTTTTCTTCTTTGACCTTGAAAAAGAATTCCCATTAGTTTACAGCTTCAGTTTAAATGTTAATAAATAAAGATTTTATCACTTAGATTAAATGATTTAAGGCACAGCTAATAAAATGCTTAGTTTCATTACCTTATTTCTTCAAATATGAGATGATACATAATATAAACTGAAGTATATAAGAGCAAAGGTCTAGATGTGAATCGGGAAATGTATTATTTTTAGATATACAGCTTTATTAACATGTCAGCACTTCCTCGACAGTGTTAGATTACTTTAAAAAGTAGTGTTAAATTCTACTATGGTATCTCAGTGTACAAATTAAAGCCTTGCACTGTACTAATTAATGGATTTCTCTCTGTTTTAAAATGACACTGTGACAAATACTGAAAAAGGATCGTGCCTTCAGAGTGGTTTGAAGTGTAAAATCACAGTAATTTCTGTGTCACCAAAATGCTCCAGCTCAAGCTGCCATCGCTGAAGATTTCCTTTAACATGCACAAACCTGCTGTGCAATGCTGTAAACACTTCTAAAAGCTAAGAAAGTGTTTACTGTTGCAGGAAATGACTTCGGGTGACATTTAGCACCTATAAAAAAAGCAAATAAATTGGACACTTCTGAGTGAAAACCCAGAAGTACAGCATATTTGTAGGGATTTCAGGCTAAAATGTAAAATATGGAATTAAAGGAGGACAATTATTCCTGCCCCTGACAGTGTAGAGTGATGTAAATAATAAGTGGGATGTTGAGATGTCAGACTGAAAGTAAATAATGTAACACCTTTCCTGTTTATGACTCTTGATGTTGACTGAATTACCTGAGAGATGCAATGAAATATGTAATATACTCTTGTCAAGATGTCTTCAAGCACTAGATGAGACATTTCTCAGGTAGCAGGAGGCACGCATAATTCCCTATGGATGGGGGTGGGGTAAGTTTGCTGCAGCCGCCATCGCTTGTCAAGACACTCAAGAGGCTATTTGTTATTCCTTGTCTGTGAGAGGGACTGACATTTCCCATTGGCAGTTGGAGCACATCTAGCAGCGCCCTCTGCCCCCTTCATCTCCTATGGTTTGCTCAGCTGAAATGGGACGAAGCTTGCAGGGGCTTATAGAAATTCACAGGGGAACTCTGGCAGGACCACATCCATGGATTTCATGACAGATGTGCTTTGGTATTGTTGCGCTATGATCGCCTCCGGACACTAGTGGATCACCTTATTACATACATTTACACAGGAAATGGAAGCATGAAGATAATATTTGAGCCCAGCGGGCAAGTTAAAACTTCTCCATGCTTCCATTCCATGCATGGACAGAAGCTGGGAAAAAAGAGCAGTAGGTACAGTTTGGATATTGCTGTATGGATTGATGCTTTTCTGGGCTTTATTACCGAATGGGAACGTTCTCTAGTGGCATGATGTATTGCCTTTTTATTGTGTTACTGAATACCTGTTTTACCTTTGTTACTTTAACCGATGTGTTAAAACTGATAGACCAAAAATAGAAAACATCAGGTAGAGCTAATCAGAATAAGCATAATGTATACGTGCCAAATGCACAAATGTACTTTATGATTTTTTAGTAGTTGCACTTGGCTCTCTCTCATTACAGTTATATTTTGGAAATTGTACCTGCTGTGGCAAAAAGTACATGAAGTGAAGTAGACCATGCATTCACATACAGAACAGGGGTTAGTAATACAGGAACCTGCTGCAAAGATATGTGGGCTGCAGTTTTTCTATAGATGGAAGAAAGACCACTCAAGGCTACCAGAAAGCACCACTCTGCCTAACAGAAATTGAACAAATCACTACATTCATGAACAGCCTTAGAGTCAGTCGACAGTTGTTGGGGTCACCGGAGGGAGTTTAGACATGCAGAGCGAGATATACAGCCTGATTTCTGTCTGCTAGATGCAAAATAAGAACTTGCATCAATCTGGCACACTTCAAGAATCCATCTCAGATTGCACCTGTCACAGATGCTTGAAATTTGATCATGAACGTGCATAAATGCCTTTATTTAGGGAAAATTATCATATTTCTTCATAATGACCTGATGTGTATAAATAGTCCAGTCCTTCTCCCAAGTCTTTGTCTTGATGCCTATTTTCCTGCCTTGTGTGTTTGTCCTGTGGCTCTGGTTAACTTCACATTTTTGACTTTGAGTGCACTTTTTTAAATTTTGATTTTAGAATTTGCAACAATGTTATTTAAAAGCTAACTTTCTATAGTCTTCTGCTTCAAAGCCTTTGTCACACTTTCAGAGATCCTATTTTATATGTCTTGATTGTAACAAGTATCATTTATTTATTGTTTGAGTTACTGTTGGAGTCAGGGTTTGCTGATTAGATATTTGCCTTAACAAGCAGTTATTTATCTAATAAGTGTATCTAATAGAAGTAAGTGTAGTCATTATTGTTCATCAGTCAGAAATAACTAGAACAATACATAAACCTCTATTAAATGATGGAGGCTTAAATCATGTAGCTTTTACTGTATGCAGACTAATCCTGCTCACTTCAGTGAGTCACCCCCGAAACACTCCATCTGACCAGGAAAAAAACTCAGGCAGTAATGGAGCTGCAACACAAGCCTAAGTTTATATTTCTTCACATTCAGGAAAACAATACAAGCCAAATGTTCTATTCCTATTAAATACCATTAAACCAAAGGTGTCTTGGGAGGCCTGAGATTTCTCAATTAAAAAGAAAACAGAACAAATATTTTCTCACTGAAGCGAAACTCCCTCAACAAATAAGGGAGCTAACAAAAACCTATTGGCAACATTTTAATGATGTAATAGTTCTTCAGCCAGAGCAGGCAGAGTCAAAAGTAGTTAGAAGTGGGGTCACAGACTAAAATTTAATTGATCCATTTTCTTTTAAAGTTTTAACATTTCTCAAATCCTGTCAATCCCAATTCTCAGCAGACGCCTCATACCTAACACAAACGATTTCATTATTTTCGTGACATGAATTTCTTTAACAGACCGAGTATATTTTTTTCCCTCCGAGTTTTATTCAAAACCTTCTCCACATATTTCTGCATAACATACAGGTCAGTTCAAGTGGTGGACCAACCTCTCCTCTCTTACCTTGGTGGATCAGATGCAACACAGTGGGTGGACTGGTACTTTTGCTCTTTGATTCCTGCATGCCATTTGCATCATGTCAAGAGCCCTGACTCCAGGTCAGCGCCCACGGTGCCTCTAAAAGCAGGTTTGTCGGTACACCTTTCCCAAAGTCTGTAACAGTGGGAGATAATGAGATGACAAAACACTGGCTGCCTGTTTTTTCGTTGCTTAAAATGTTGCTGTGCTGTTAAAAAGTTTGAACTATTGTAGCTATGAATTATGCATGTTATTCATTATTAATGCACACTCATAAATGCATTATTCAATGTGCAGAAAGCCTAGTGTTCATTCACACAATTAAAGCATTAGTGGAACAATGACATTTTATATAACAGTTCATGAATGGTTAACCACTAGTACTGATGACTCCGGGTAACCAGCAATCAACGATCACTGAGAGGAGGACGGGGTTTTCTCTTTCCCCAGCTGCACCCATCTACGGTTCAACCACAAGCTCTGTTAATGAGCTAACATCTCCTCTCTGAATTATCTACACTCTTATAGGCCTGAAGTGGTGTCAATACCACGACAGGAAGACGTCTCTCTTGGGAGCTTTAATGAACAGACTGAACAGCTCTCCCACATCTTAGAGACCCTGAGGATAAAGCAGTGTGGCTACTAACCAGTAAATCTGAAAAAAAAAGAAACACATGAACCCATGGTGACTTCCACCAAGATGGATTTTGCTTTAATGAGCAGAAAAAACTAAACCATAGTTAAAATTCAGTATATTTTAACCCCATCATTGTGACTATTGGGGTTCTCTCCCAAAAACTCACCTTGGTTCCTCTTGCTCTGGTTCCCCAGAGGACCCTGTGCTTTCTCTTGTGTTGCTCCTGGGTTCTAAAACAGTTCTCTCTAACAATGGCTGACAATGTTTTCAGTTTTAAATACACACATATTTTATATGTTAATATTTTTCCTGTCAATATTTTTGTATTACTGTACACTTGTTGTGTTGATTTGATTTTTCTTTTCAAAATGTATTTTCAAACTGGAAGTTTGCCAAATTACACATGATGAGCCTAAGTGTAGAATGATTAATATAATGTTATTATTATACAATTATAATTACTGTATACACTCGCCAGGCACATTCATTTGGTCACTCATTAACACAATTATCTAATCATGTTGCAACTACTTACTGCTGAAATACAAACTGAACATCAGAATGGGGAAGAAATCCAACTAAGTGTTGATGCTTTCATGCTCAATCATCCAGGTTCATCTGTTCGTCTGGACGTAGCGTTTTCAGTGGGAGAAACACTATGTTCAGGTGAACAGCATCAGCCTTTTGGGAAATGCAACTAAGGATCTCTGTGTTATTCTCATTCAGCTGAGAATAAAAATGATCCGATATTCACGATTTTATGCAATTCAAAGAATTCTGTACAGTTAAAACTTTAGAAACACACTGAGATTTAGTGATAGTGATATAAAGCTGAATATCATCAGCATAACAATGGTTCAAAAAATGATAGAGAATGAGTTTAACAACAGAAGACTGAAACAATGTTGCATTTCACACAGGCTGACAAAAACTGGACAACAGAAGATGGGAAGAAAATTGCCTGGTTCTGGTGAGTCTCAATTTCATTGTGACATTTGGATTCCAGGCTCAGAATTTCGTGTAAACAACATCAAACTATGGATTTAGCGTGCTTTGTCTCAACATAGTGTGATGGTTTGGGGGATATTTTCTCGGCATACTTTGGGTACATTAGTATAAGCTGAGCATTGTTTGAATTCTACAGCCTACTTAAGCAGGCTGACCAGTCACCAGTTGGTCACCAGTATTGTAACCAGTTGCTGACCGTATTCAACCCTTTATGACCAGAATGTACCCATCTTTTAATGGCTACTTCGAGCAGGATAACACACCTTGACACAAAACTCAGATGATCTAAAACTGGTTTCTTCAACACAAAAATGAGTCAACTGTTTTCAAATGGCCTCCACTGTCCTCAGATCTCAATTCAGTTTGAGAGGACCAGAGATTCCCATCATGGATGTGCAGCCAAAAAATATGGAGCGACTGCAGGATGCTATCATGTCAGTACATGCAAACATCTCTTGTTTCCAGCACCTTGAATTTGTGTCAAAAAGAATTAGAGCAGTTCAGATGGCAAAAGCGGATCCAACCTTGTACTTGTACTAATGAAGTCGCTGGTGAGAATAAATAAAAGTGTCTACCTGTAGTAAACATGTTATTCCACCTTTCCTTAGCTGGAAAGGTCATTTGCGGCAACAGAAAACACACATCTCAATAAATGAAAGAGCCCAAATATATAAATGTGAAAGAGAAGGTGAATTTATTTTAGAGGACTCTGGTAGATGGTCCATTGAGTTTTTACTCAGATACATTTAATAATGTGATAAATCCAAATGTAATAATTCCAGACTAACAAGACACACTCAGGGAGCGCAAAGCACCACCATGGCAGCTTGCTCTCACTCAGTCTTTACTTTTATGGGAAAAATATTATATTTTCTAAATATACATTTTGTTTTTGTTTTGTTCTTTTTAGACGTACTTTACGATGTTTGTAGTGCAGCAAAAACAAAACAAAACACATTTTGGGATCAACTTTAACAAAAGGCATATTTTAAATGTAAAAGTGAGATCAGGTTAAATGTGACATAATATTTGGATGTAAATTATAATGTGATATTTAGAATCCCATCTACCAGTATCATTTCTTAAATGTTACCAGTACAAATAAAAGCAACAGAATTCTGAGCAGAGTTTTAAAGACAAAAGACATTTTATGAAAGTTTGACCTTTTTTTCTGAAAGACTTGATTCTGTTTCCCACCACCACCAGAAGTAGCTTAAAAATGAAGCATAATGGTGGATTATGGATTGTTAATGAGCTGCTTGTAAAATGAATCTAATGGTGCCTTTTTCTTTGCTTTTTTTTTATTGACAGGAGTCTTTACAACAGCAAGATTCTCTCTGCCTAATCAAAAGCTCCTTTACTAAAAGGATACAAGCTGACCTGTATCCAACTAAAGACATGGCTGCACTTTCTCATATTCTATTTTGCGCTTATATGGGCTACATACAGTATGCAGCTCAAAGCCTGTTCACAGGAGAACTAAAAACACCAGGTGAATTTATGATGGATAGTCCTCCCATGGTGTACAATATGACCAAGACAAAAGAGGCACTTTGGGGGACTTTCAGAGCATCCCACCTGTCTTGTCGGCTTAAATCACAAAGTGACTGCGGCAATAGAGAGCGTCCTCCAATTCAGAATCATAAATTCACTCCATTTTCCAAATTAAACTCTGATATTGTATACGGTCTCTAACAGGGAGGTACATTTAGAAGAAACAGAGAGATAAAACTTAGGAATAAAAAAGAAATAAGAGCAAAATGAAGGCCAACAAAAATGCAAAACAGGTACACGTATCCAAACCATGCTATCTGTCGGCTTATAAATATTTAAGATACCACTTTTTATTTCACTGTTGAATTATTTGATGTCATAATATAACCACGACAATAAATAGGAAGGTTTTTATAAGATTAAACCACTTCCTTTTTGCTTTCCCTGAAACTTCTTTGGACAACTGTTGTTCCTCCAGGCCTAATTTAATGAAACTTGCTGGAAAGGTAGAGCATGAGCAGGCCAAAGGAAGAAGCTGTTAAAATCTGGCACAATCAGATAGCTCACTCTCTTTATTGCACCTTAGGGCCACAAGAGAAGACCACAGAGACCCCTTTCTGGCTGTTACTGTAAACCAATATAGCAAAACAAATAACAGACACATTTCTCAGCTGTCTCACTTTTACCAGAAGTAATCAGGAGGAACACTAGCAGGTGGAGTAAATAATAATAATATTAATGACAAATAAGTAATCTAATTAAATGAAATTCTGCTTTTAAAAATGCAGATTTACTCTTGAATTTAAGCCAAACCTATTTTGAGTACACTATACATTATTTCCAGTGTTTTAAAGTAATCAGACACTTTGTTTAAAATGCCAGCTCATTACTAGCCTACATGCCACAAATCTTTTCTCTTTAAAACCCCTCAAATGAAGCTTCTGTGTAAAAAAACAACTCTCACCTCTGTGTCATTTTGCTGGAGGTTTTCTAATATGCTCTGTTCTCCTCTGCCTCATTTTGGCGACTCAGGATGTTTTCAAGTCACTGTGGAAGGAAAAACAAAGTTGTGAATTATATGATAAACAACTAGATTTCATTTTAGATAAGCTGATTCCAGGATCAGTGTATTGTGTTACTTTGTCTCACTTTTGTGGCTTACTGGAACACTTCATGGAGTTATTGTTAACCAAAAACTTGAACTCATTTCCAACTCTATAATTTTTATTTGTTGACTTTATTAGAGAAGCTTTTTATGGTTCATAGTTTCAAATACTATGTAAAATATTTGGCCTCGGTGTGGCCACCTCTGGCAGCTCATTTTCTGCCTTTAAGCCAACCTTTTTCTGGCTCCCCTCACAAACAGAAGTGCTTTGTGGCTAAAAGCACCATATTAATGATATCCTTAATATGGTATGATCCCTATGACGTCATACAGACTGAAGAGAAGAAAAATTGGAAGTCGAGTACTCACAGTAGTCTGACGTTTCCAGGTGAATAGAGGTAAAAGTTATCCATTCTCATAAGTTTAGTCATGCTGTAGTAGTTTAGTTTTGCCTGTCCAAGTAGAGGAGAACCAGGATATCTTTATATCTCTGATATTCCTTATTCCATCCATATTGCAAGGGGCCATGGTGATATGACCAGTACACTGTAAGTGTAAACATGTGACCCACTAAAACATCTCTATCTTTATAACACCTCAGGTTATATTAGGCCACAGTGAACAGGGCTGGGAGTGAATAAGTGGAACTACCTTGGGGCAATTGTCAACTGTCATTCTTGCTTGAGAGAAGTAAAGATCTCCTTCAGATATTCACTTCAATGGATTAGCCAAAAATATACCAGATCATGAATTTTTTAAAATATTTATAAAAGTATAAATACATCATAAATACACCTGGAGCCTATCCCAGCTACCACGGGGCAGGAGGCAGGGTACACCCTGGACAGCCCACCAGTCTGTTGCATGGCCAAATCATTTATACTCTGTGACCATAAATAAAGGCGTATCAACTTTCTCCAGTAAGTTTCTCATTACGTGGAAAAGCTTGAACCCTGCTGTCTATAATTGTGGTTTGCATTGTCGGACCTTGTTCTGCAGCATCTGTGAGCTACATATGAAACAGTTCTCCAACTGCTGCAGGTTCTGGAGTCGCCCTCCAGTTCACAGTAGATCTCTCCACAACAGAAGAAACACCGTCACTGGCTGTAGGCCAGTGGTGTAGTTGAACTCTGTTGCACGGCAGGGTAAGAGCCTTTGGGGATTTCTACAATACAGGGAGTGCAGAATTATTAGGCAAGTTGTATTTTTGAGGAATAATTTTATTATTGAACAACAACCATGTTCTCAGTGAACCCAAAAAACTCATTAATATCAAAGCGGAATGTTTTTGGAAGTAGTTTTTAGTTTTAGCTATTTTAGGGGGATATCTGTGTGTGCAGGTGACTATCACTGTGCATAATTATTAGGCAACTTAACAAAAACAAATATATACCCATTTCAATTATTTATTTTTACCAGTGAAACCAATATAACATCTCCACATTCACAAATATACATTTCTGACATTCAAAAACAAAACAAAAACAAATCAGCGACCAATATAGCCACCTTTCTTTGCAAGGACACTCAAAAGCCTGCCATCCATGGATTCTGTCAGTGTTTTGATCTGTTCACCATCAACATTACGTGCAGCAGCAACCACAGCCTCCCAGACACTGTTCAGAGAGGTGTACTGTTTTCCCTCCTTGTAAATCTCACATTTGATGATGGACCACAGGTTCTCAATGGGGTTCAGATCAGGTGAACAAGGAGGCCATGTCATTAGTTTTTCTTCTTTTATACCCTTTCTTGCCAGCCACGCTGTGGAGTACTTGGACGCGTGTGATGGAGCATTGTCCTGCATGAAAATCATGTTTTTCTTGAAGGATGCAGACTTCTTCCTGTACCACTGCTTGGAGAAGGCGTCTTCCAGAAACTGGCAGTAGGACTGGGAGTTGAGCTCGACTCCATTCTCAACCCGAAAAGGCCCCACAAGCTCATCTTTGATGATACCAGCCCAAACCAGTACTCCACCTCCACCTTGCTGGCATCTGAGTCGGACTGGAGCTCTCTGCCCTTTACCAATCCAGCCACGGGCCCATCCATCTGGCCCATCAAGACTCACTCTCATTTCATCAGTCCATAAAACCTTAGAAAAATCAGTCTTGAGATATTTCTTGGCCCAGTCTTGACGTTTCAGCTTGTGTGTCTTGTTCAGTGGTGGTCGTCTTTCAGCCTTTCTTACCTTGGCCATGTCTCTGAGTATTGCACACCTTGTGCTTTTGGGCACTCCAGTGATGTTGCAGCTCTGAAATATGGCCAAACTGGTGGCAAGTGGCATCTTGGCAGCTGCACGCTTGACTTTTCTCAATTCATGGGCAGTTATTTTGCGCCTTGGTTTTTCCACACGCTTCTTGCGACTCTGTTGACTATTTTGAATGAAACGCTTGATTGTTCGATGATCACGCTTCAGAAGCTTTGCAATTTTAAGACTGCTGCATCCCTCTGCAAGATATCTCACTATTTTTGACTTTTCTGAGCCTGTCAAGTCCTTCTTTTGACCCATTTTGCCAAAGGAAAGGAAGTTGCCTAATAATTATGCACACCTGATATAGGGTGTTGATGTCATTAGACCACACCCCTTCTCATTACAGAGATGCACATCACCTAATATGCTTAATTGGTAGTGGGCTTTCGAGCCTATACAGCTTGGAGTAAGACAACATGCATGAAGAGGATGATGTGGACAAAATACTCATTTGCCTAATAATTCTGCACTCCCTGTAGTGACCTAATCAGAATACCAGTAGGGAAACAGAGAAGGGGGAGGGGTTACTAGGTAATTAGTTGTGGTTGAGATTTTAAATTAAGGGCACAGGAATTTTCCAGTGGGAATTAAAATCTATTATGTATCACAGCTTTAATGATGTAGGTTTGTGGAGTGATGGTATCACAGCTTGTGATACTTACTCTCACTCAAGTAAACCGATCTAAGTTGATTCATGATCCAGGCCTTTTCTTTTCTTTTGAAGCACTCTTTTGGCTATCAAAATGAATTGCTTTGCCTTGTTTCAGCAGTCTGTGTGTCATGTTTCTATTCATTCAGTGTGTAGCTCTTCATTTACTTTCTAGTCCCATAAAAAACAAACAAACAAAAAAAACTGTATAACCCTGGCCTAACACATACTTGTGAATTCTTCTTTAAACTGGTCGAGTAAGCATGTACTGATGGTTTAAGTCTTTTCTGTAGCTGCCCTGGTTTGCGCGCCCCGGGCCATTTGCTGCTCGTCATTCCCTCACTTTCTTCCCGCTTTCAAATAAATGTCAAACAAATGCCTTAAAAGGCAAAAATAAATTATGTTGTATTCAATAAGACTTGAAACTAGCGACTGAGACCGTAAACCCATCAGAAAATTTTTACTCAGGTCATAAATCAAGTGAGCTGTAGGACCGTTTTCTCTTAGACTTTTATAGAATCAGACAATTTTCTGCAACCAGAGCTGCTGCCCCCCCTCTAGGCTGGCCATTAGAAAAAAATAAATAAAAAAATGCAAGCTTAAGGCACTTCCATATTTGCTTCATTTTACAGAAATAGAGGCTACATCAATCTTTTCTTAATGAGTGTCTATAAAAGACACCCATCTCAACTCTGAAGCTGCCTACATTTCTAAAATATGTCCATGACCCTGGAAACCACAAGCCACTTTGAAAACCCATTTATTCACCTACTGAAGCAAAGTTCACAATTTCTTGCCCTCTGTTGCCCCTGTGACTATGGGTGGTAGGCAGTGGACATAAAGACATGCCCTGATATTAAACACAAAAAGAACACATTTAAAAACCAGAAGGCTGCAAATCTGAAACAAATCTGAAGGCGGTAAAAAAATAAAAACCGAAAAAGAAAAAATAAACAGCATTTAAGAGACTTTACAGGAGTTCATTTAATCCCAAGGTTTTCTGGGGGTGGCTGTAGAGGGAAGAGCTCATACAAACACTTCACTGTACATACAGATTTACATTGCGGGGGACATGATGTATGGTCCTGCCTGGCAATCCCACCTCTGGTATTCTGCACAAACACAGACCCCAGGATGGGGAGGATAAATCCAAACTCCACTCCTGCTCTGTGTTTGCATTTCTGCAGGTGTTTCAAATAGCCTACAGAGTTGAGTTAAAATAAACTGATCACACAGTGCTGTAAATGAAAGCTGAACATACATACTTATACCATCTTAACATTATGACATCAAATTTGGAATGCAGATTCAAGAACGTAGGCCAACTAAACACAACCAAATTAGCCTGGCAGTCAATGCAAACACATCGGGGTGTAAAGTCGGAGTGCAGACGGACAAAATCAGTCGAGGAATTTTCAGTTTTTAGAGACAACAAGCTCGACATTTCCAAACCCACGGCTGAACCGAGCTGCAGCGAGGCAGGGGGCCATCAGGCCTCGTTTCAATGTGTCCCTTGATTCTGCAAAATTGCATTCTATTCCAATAATAAAATCAAATGCATGAAAATAAAATGAAAGTATATATAACTCTTTCAGGTCCGTTTTATGTTTGATTGGTGTTTGTGTTCTCATTCTTCTTCACTCTCGTTTTCATGCTCCATATCCTCCTCGCCATTTGCTTTGGATTCTGTTCTGCTGTCGGGATCCTCGTCTTCTGATTCCTCCTGGTTGTCTTCCGTCATCGCCTCCTCCACAGCCTCATCCTCCTCCCAGTGCTGAGAAGGACACACAAATATAAGACTTTAGCTTAACTCAGAAATGGACAGCCTGACAGCATGAGGGGTACTAATCTACTTGTTTTTCTTCCCAGCACCAGTGTTGCCTAATATCTGCAAAGCTTCTACAAAGTCATAGATGGCACTGGCTGATATTTGTTTGCTGTGTCTCATCAAATTTACACTGCCTTAATGTGCAAAAATAGCACGAGGAAGAGCTGAAAAGCAGTTCATTTAGAATGTAAATTTCTAGTCTAACTTACATCAGAGTCTTCATCGGGAAGACCTTCATCACCAGAGGCCTCGTCTTCGTCAGATGACTCTGGAAAGCGCAGGCAAAGAAAAACAAATCAATCAGCTGACAAAGCCAAACAAGTTTTTATTCCACACAAACGCAAACCTTCCACAAAGGTAATAAAGAAAGAAAGAAAGAAAGGAAGGAAAGAAGGAAGAAAGTGTTTCATCCTTCAGTTCTTTACATTTCATACAGAGTGAAGGAAGGTATTTGCATTTCAACACTACAGCAGGGCCATTTAGTTGTGACAACAATATGAACTTTATGATGCAGGAGTGTTGGATGTCATTATGATTTGATGGTTCTATCTGTCCCATTATAACAGCCAGTCACTGTCTGCTGCCTGCACACTGACCAGCCAGACTCGGTTACAGACCTCGCTAAACACTCTGCTGCTATATGTCATAACTGTAAATATGCTTACATGCTGTCCAACAGTAAAACCAGGCAGGAGTAATCACCGTGAATATATGAGACACTGGGAGGGCGACATCATAAAGAGGGTTGCTGCTTCATTTTAAAAAACAAAAATCGATGCTTTTTAAAGCCTCGGTAAGTAAAAATTATAACAGCACAATGTCAACATGGTTACATCAAGTTATAGTCAGGATTTTATAAAACAAGCCATTAAATGCTTCTAGAGTATGTAAGTGTTCAACAGCGCAAGACACAGCATCTGACACTCTCCTGCAATTCACAATGCGAGATGCTGCAGAGTTTGGCAGCAAAGTCTGCATGCATTATTGAAGAATTTGATTAACGGTTTCAAATACCTTTGTCTAGCCGTCCATCAAAGGGTTCTCAAATGTAGCTTGATATCTGTGTGTTTCTTTGTTTTAGACTAGTCGGTTTGTCCTTTTTTTTCCTCCCTCATTTTTTTTTTTTCCCCCCCAACTAAGAAATTAGCCAGGAACATCCCTATTGGGCAGCATACCCTACTATATCCTCCTATTTGACTCAATTACCATATTTTAAAAGATAAGCATTCTGTTTCATGAACTGAAATGAGCAACTCGGACCATAAACTGATCAGAAAAGATATCACTGAGGTCAGATTAAGTAAGATAAAGTTCAAGAGCCACTGTCCCCAGCTGCCCAGAACAAAGGGTTAAGGCAATTCAGTACTGCAGCATTTTTCTTAGCTTCATCCATCTTTTATGTACAGTCTAAAAGGCCAAGTAGTGACAGGAAGCTGGTCAGTTCTTCGGTAATGACGCTGGCTGACATTAAAGAAAGCTCCATTTTACGAACCATGTAAAGAAAAGTGGACACAAATTGAAGTGCACGATCATCCTTACGATGTTCTTAGCCATTCTGTGAGTGGGGATAAAAAGTTTTTTTTAAGAGTTTTGCCACTTGTGAAAATGCAGCATTTATGTAACAAAATGACAAATACAATTTTCTAACTGGCAGTGTTATCTGCATCGTGCCCGGGACTAATCAATGTATAATTAATGTTACTCATACAAACAACAATTAACACAATTAGGAAGCAGAGAGATGGCTTAATCATTCCTGTTCCTGACTAACTAGTCTGGCAGTTTAAAGCTTCCTGTCAGATTCCCAAGTTGGACCCATAATAAGCTCACAGCACAGCGTCATTCCTGACACTAAGAACAAAGTTCTGCTTCCTGTTCATCAGCTTCTTTTATGAACTTTTTTTTTTTTTTTATTTGTTCAATGAACCTTCACATCCTGGACCACTGACGAGGATATTGGAACTCAAGGCGCAGGTTAATTATTTCATGAAAGCCAATTTTCTATGTGGCTCAATAAAGCGTTTTATACAGTACGGTAATGAGAAATGAGAGTGAACAGAGCGGGGCCTTGTTGTTCGCTCAAAGGGGAGGATCTGAACGCTGCCGGTCAGGTTGCCAGGCAACAGGAGTCATGTTTCCGTGCAATGCATTGCCAAGAGTGGCTGCATGATGGCCAACGCTGTTTTCATAAATCTTAACCGATTCAGCGCAGTCTTCAGCCAGAGTCCCAGATGAGTTGAGGTGAAATGACAAGATAATGAATGCCAGTCAAAATAATGAGAAGACAATAGTGTAGCAGTGCGGAGACTTAAGCAGGGCATCGATGTGACCTGTTGCACTCCAGCACCTTCAAGAAGTCAATCCAGTCAATCACCCATTGAAAATGTACAAGAGATAGAGTACAGGCTGAAAAAAAGATGATTATTCTAATACAGTCAGCTACCACACCCTCTGCTCGAGGGACTGCATTATTCGCAGGTAACAATGATCTGCATGAAATCTGAAGGAACTGATGCCACAAGAGAGGTAAGTTTGAGAGGAGAAAGGTGGGATTGGGGAGGTTAGTGAAACTAAACAGAAGAACAAACACTTACCGTCTTCATACACCAGCTTAGCTGTGTGGTCAACATCTGAAACCATTTTGCTGCTGTCACTTGTCGCCATCTAGTGGTGAAAGGGAAAACAGTTTTAGATACAGCGCAGTTGTGTGCACAGTTGTAATTACAAATTGTGCACACATAGTAGTGCACAGTTTGTAATTACAACTAGACAAATAAGGGGGGGGGGTACTGATTTTATTGGTTTTGCTAAGAAAACAAAAATAAAAGAACCAAACACATCCAGCACCCGAAACCTACAAACTAAACTCAAATCAGTGTGTGTACATGTTTTTGCCACATTGGGACTTATACTCTTCCATTTCGGCTCATAAAGAAACCTCCATAATGAGCAGACATCATCTTATTACTAAAAGTGTACATTGCCGGAGTGCTCATTATATACTTTCAGAAGCTACTATGGATACAAATAGCATAAACTGTTCTGGTGTATCCAAGATCAGACTGCTTGATTGGCTGTGTCTGAGAGAAATGTCACACTGCTACAGATATATTTATCTCAACTATATACAACCTATTCTTATACTACCTTTCAGTTGTCTGATTATTTACTACACTGTGAAATATACCCTTAAAGGATGCAATTTTTTCGTATCTGCATAAAATTGTACATGCACAGTGTGACATCTGTTTGTTACAGTGTAGTTACACCACTGTCTAATTTGTCTGCTTCTTATCTTGTTTGGGTAATTTAAGTTGCGGGATTTGTGGTTTGCATTTAAGGTTGCTGTGGCAAAATAATTTCCCTTGAGGGATAAATAGAGGATCTTTCTGGATCAAACGCTGAACAATACAAAGTCGAGTTCAGTTTTACAAAACCGATCACCTGGAGCTCTCAAAGCAGTCATCAAATGTTTAGAAACAACATGCAAACTTTTTTCACAGCTCCCAGGTGTGTACGAGCAGAAGTGGGGAGAAGACAATGACATGCGTTCTTTGTGTGATAAAGAAAGCTCCTGTGAAGTCAGACTGTAGTCCTCAAACACTGATTTGAATGATGCCTCACATTCCTAATGTATATATAAGGAAAGACCCTATGTTTTGGACAGCCTAGTCTCCATTTTATCATGTGTTTTTGTTACTACAGTTACATGTTTCCAATGTTTAAAGCTTCTTTACAAATCTACACACAGACTTCTGGAGGTGATTTTAAACAAATGTTGTGCAGCTACTCAATAATAGGTTGAAACACAACACAATCATTCTGCATACATCAGCACATTTGTTATTTATACACAGCCTATTTAAAGAAGTCTTTCCCTCAAGGAGTAAGCTGTAATATTTACTAGTAAAATGGATCTTCATTATATACACATTACTGGAAGAACATAATGTAAAACTGACATTGCCTACAGGAGCATATTTACAGGAAAGAGAAAGGAAAAAAAAACACTCCATTCAAACTTTCCCTCTCTAAATAAATCTAAACAGTAAAGCATTAGGCTTTTATTGTTTTGACACAATTCAATATATTCATCCTTTATTTGTCCTCAAATGCAAACCATGCCTCTATCTCACACCGGATCCTGGATTTGATGTATTTCACAGTTAAACGTCAAACAAGAGTGAGCGGGGAGGACATTCTGCATTTTAAGGGTGCTGCTAGACACAGCAGCTTCATGAGGGAAGCCATCTAAGTCGTCCCTGACACACAATTCACCCCTCTAACACTCAAAATCCAGTCATTTGAAAATACTTAAAGCTAATGATACTGTGCACAGCACTGCATATGTTGGCACTTACCTGTGTCATTAGGAGATAAAGCTTCCCATGCAGCTTTGTTAGCTTGTGGAACATCTTCACTCTGCTCTCAATCACGTGATAAAGGACTCCCAGCTGGGTAACAAGGTCTGGCAGCTGTTGGATACACAGATGGATCAGCTGAAGGTAAAAACATTTCAGCAGACAACAAGAAAGCACCCAAAGTGGCTTCTGCCAAAGCTTTGTCTACTCTGCTAACCATTGCTTTCAGGTGATATTTACATGAAGCAAGCCAGGGTTCAGCTTACATTTAAAATTATAATGACATTCCAGCTGTTTTGTGGAAGCATTAGGGTCAACAAAAAGCTAGTTTTCCTCTTGTTTAGAGTGGTATGAACAGCAGGTTAGACAGCTGAATGTCAATCAAAGCACCTCCTGCTTGTGAGGATATTTTTAGTCAGAGCCACACTGATGGTCACAGACCACGAATCTACATCCCAATATGCATTCATTAAATATGAATGGCTGCTTTCTGGCCTTATGCATCAATAAGCACTGTTGGCGTGTGTCACTACACAAATGACAGTGCAGATATTAAAGCGAGTGCAGGCAGAGTGAACTCACCGATGCTAGGTATGATGTGTGGTGCATAAGTACAGCCTTGAGCCACCGTACCATTAAGGATGCCCTGTAAGAAAGAACAAATGTATATGCTGTCAAGCAAAGGGACCAGACCTGCTTCATATTCAGAGTGAGGCAGGGACAGTGATTTTTGTACACCTTTCAGTTAGTTAGCACCTTTTCCACAAGCTCTGTGGGAAATTAAGGTTTATGACACTTGAATATTTTTTTCAGCAGGATAATCTACAAACATTTTTTTAAAGCATAAATGTAAAATGCAAATGTTATGCTATAATCAAAAAACTTCAACCTCCATGTAAGTCTCCCAACAGCTTTCCATAGTTTCATTTAGCTGTTTGATAGCAAACACCTTTAATGTAGTATGCCTTAACTTTAAAATTCACGTGGGAGGAATTTACTTGTGCATTTTGTGTATTGTAGCACAAAAGCAAAAATGTCTTAAGCTTGTGTTGATCATCTAATGAAACACTTAATGAGTCCAACACAGTTCCAAAATGTTAGCTCACTTCTTAGTTTTGGCCTCATTCTTGCAGCACTCGCTATGATGCCATATGCCAGAGGCGCGCAGAATAAAAAGCAGCGGTACAAATAACTGCATCAGTGACTAATGTCTGATGTGGACAAACACTGAACTCAAGCTAATTAAATGCCGAGCTGATCCGTCAAGCTTTCACTTACGTAAACGGGTGCCCTTGGAGCCTCTTCGTGAGCTGCAGAGGAGATACGGGGTTTATTAAAAACTCCAGTTAACATGAGTTCACTTACAAATCCTGACAACAGGACAAAACACGCATGCAGGTTAATGTAGTTTTGTAGTAGGAATGGGAAGTTCAAGACTCTTAGCTCTTAGATGCTACGGCACAAACGGGAGAGTAGGAAAAAAAAAAAAAAAACAGAAATGGTAAATACTTCTAATATGCCACATAGGTTGTTCAACATTTGTCTAGTTTTTGTATTTTGATTTTGGAGCCCAATATGTACTACCAGGTGCTGATATGAGTGTTAAAACGTTGATAAAAGCTGAAAAATCATGACCATCCCATCCCTTCACAGGAACACAAGTTGCTGCTTTTTGACCATAAAGGGGACACTTACTTCTTCCACTAAGGGTAGAACTGCAGAGAGGGGTAACCGAGCCACCGTCTTCTTTATTACCATATCTTTGCGAGTCTGGAAAACTTTCTTTAGGAGCAAAGGGGGAAAAGAAGTTTGCACAGAACAAGTTAATGTAAAACCCAAGACATGCCAGAAGAACTGGCTCCATTTATTTTCACCTCGAATTACTGTGGAAAGTTGATCAAAGTCAACACTTTCACAGTTGGTTTCAAAGATTTTTTTCTGAAAGATGTTTTGGGGGTTGATATTGAATTTTATCACCGGAATCAACTTAGATTGTTTTCAACCTCAAAGTTTTAAGCCTTCGCTCAGACTGTGTAAGGAGAACTTACGTTCAGGATGCTAGCATCATTGCTCTCCAGGCCCTGCACCAGCAGTACTGCAAAATTGTCTGTCTGTAACGAAGCCGTCCCTTTAGACGCTCCTTTCTCAGAGATTGTAGACAGATCAATTTCACCAAGTCGCTCTGCTATTGACATCTGCAGAGGAGCACAGTTATCTTTTAGCCAGGGGGTTTGCAAACTTCAAAACAGAGTTTAGTACCAAAACTACATCAAAAACAGAAACATCTATAACACTTAAAATACCACATATGCATAAATTTTATTAAGTGTGATTAACCTTTGAGAGAGTTTCAGGTTTCTGAACCTTTCGAATGAATGAACAATGTCGAATGGGGAAGCAGCCGTTTAAGAAAAAAAAGAAACCCTCAACTGCAGAATGACAAATGATCAGATGCATTATCATTAAACAGGTTTTTGAGTGGGTTAGATGAGGATGTATGCGCTTTCAGTGTAACCATGTCCTTCTCATAATAAATCACCTGTTAAGAGCCTCTCCTGACTGATTGGTGTGTGACTAATCACTGAGCCAACAATGTGGTGGAAACATTTATGCTCATTTAGTCGTTTTGGGGCCGAAGCCAAAAAGCTGTCCGAATCAGAGAGACCGATAGATGCACCCATCCAGAGTCTGAGCCTACCTCTTTGGTGTCTGTGTCTTTTTTCCTCTTCTCTGATCCCTGTGAGGTTCCTTTAAGTGGGGCTTGGTGACCAGGAAGTCCTGGGACCAGCACTTTACTCTTGGCATTCACAATTGGAGTTTTCACCTGGAAGAAGCAATTTCATAATTTTTTTTACCCTCCTCTTCTGTGACTCGAACTGTTGGGAGTTTATCTAGAGTGCACATGGACTGGCAAATAACCTGTCCAGACCAGTCTTCTTGACATAGTGAAGAAAATGAAGACTTGATTGTTACCTTGGAGACTGTGGTTTCCATGGAAAGGGACAAAGTGGTCTGAACATCCCGGGTCAAACACACATGTCTCTCTGCTGTGTTGATCTCCTGCACAGATGAGAGGAAAGAAGGCTGACAGGTAAGTGTGACCAATCCTGATGAATATTACGGACAAAAACAACGCTGTATTATTTATCAGCTGCACACTGTCAGGCGCTCATCACCTCCAAGTCCTTT
Organism: Oreochromis niloticus; assembly: GCF_001858045.2. NCBI lineage: Eukaryota > Metazoa > Chordata > Actinopteri > Cichliformes > Cichlidae > Oreochromis > Oreochromis niloticus. The sequence goes on along the minus strand of NC_031983.2, from coordinate 24,052,562 downwards.
TTTCAGACATGAGATATGCAGTAATCTGTTAAACAGACAGTGGTCTGTCATTTATATGTTATCTCTTAATTAACAAAATGTGCCAGTGTATGAAGTACATGCTACCGGCAGCCTTATCAGCCTAAAGGACTTATAAACAAACATAAAAGGCAATTACTTGGATTGCATTAAATCATTTGAACATCACATTTTAGAATGAAATGATAACCAGAGACAAGCTGGCAAGTGTGCACCAGCCTATAATTACATCAACTGGTGATAGCAGCACATGAAATATTAATGAATAACTTCATGTCATGAACAAAAATAAACAATTCCCATCAATAAATCATTTTTTATTTTAAATGAGAGAACACTAATCATCCAGCTTAATGTTCCCATAACTAATACTACCATTAGACCCTGGAGCCGGACGAGATGTGCCTTGCTGCCTATTTGCAAAGTTTACTCCAGCTGTTTGGCCGGCCTTTTTAATAAAATGCAGCCACACAGATGTCCTCTTTGAAGATGACAGCGTTTGTAATTTGAGCTCACTACTTAAGAACATTCTCTATATGTCAGAGTAGAAAGACGCAATGAAATTCTCTTTGGAGAGAATCAACCAACGGCAAAGAATAAAAGTAGTTTTAAAAGACACAAAAAATGGTAATAAGAAAAACAACTATAAAATCATGGCAATAAAAAGCTCTCTACTGTGCTCCTCAAGAAATTCACCCGGTGAGTGCACAGCCTGATGCAGCTTCCTCAGAGAGAACAGTTGGATGTAAACACCCAAATATTTGATAACACGATTTTCACCTCTTCACCATTTATGGAAAGTGTGGATTTTGTGGTCTTTGCAGATCTTAAGTGCACAATGACATATTTAGTCTTAGGGCTATTCATCATAAGGTTATTTTTCAGACACTACTCTGTGAGACATTTAACCTCCTCATCGTTGGACAAATGTGTAGTAAATGTTAAAATGAACCAAATCAGCCCTAGCAGTCTCCTGTTGATGGACAAAGTCCAAAGCTGTTTCCACAGGTGCGCCGTTCTTATGCTGCCAAAGGATTATTGACCAACCCTGTAAGGCTAATGATGCCATGCTTTTCTTCTTCTGAAAGTAATCCTGGTGATTGTCTGACCAATGAGAATTTGGCCAATCTTGATACTACAGCTTTATTAGGTATAGACACCAAGCTTGACCTGCCCATGTCCCTCACATACACTTTATGAAAGTGAAGGACCAAACTGGGAATTAATGAAATGCATCACAGTGCAAATTAGAAACAGAGCTGTCAAAATATAATGGTATTTGTAGAGGTTATTGATCTTAATGGCACTATCCAAAACAAGCACCATTTTTAGTGTTAAAGAAACTTTGTTGCAGAGACACTAGGCAGGTACTGACATGTGTGTATCTGTTAATTCTAGTAAATGTATTCATACTGATGCAGTCTTTAAAGTAATATGTTAATATAGTTTAATGGGGCCCAATAAGAATGCTACCATGTCTTTTGTTCAAGTGATCAGGGTGCTCATTAAAACATGCAGCTCGTATCAGGTTACTGGTAGCCCACGCATGACTGAAAGGGGTGTTAATGTGAGCATGAATTCCACTTCAACAGATGTTTTGCCAGTTTCTGTACAGTGGTTTACGCATTTGCCTAATAAACGAGAGATCCCCAATTTGATCCTGAGAGGAGACACAAATCTCTTTGGGGCTGTGTCAGGAAGGGCATCCAGTGTAGATTTATTAAAAAGAAAAAGAAGGAAAAAAAGCAATCTGCCAAACCAAATATGACCCCTTGTGAATAAGCTAGCAGCCAAAAGTAGCTTTTATTAATTATACTGTACAAGATGATATACCAGGACATCAACTTACTTCATTAAATTTTCCCAGATTAAATAAAGACTGTAAATTACTTGAAATTTTTCCTGTATAAGAGGAAAGAACTGTCATATTGGCTATTAAAACAAACAAACAAACAAACAAAACAAACAACAACAAAAAACACAAAAAGAAAACACATGACTGTCCAGGTTACTTATTATATAACATCGTGTATTTCGGTTTCCTTCAGGAGACTCACCACTTTCTCCATTACTGGCTGTAGGTGGCTGCCGTATGCCAGCATCACAGTTCGAGTATCCGCTCCAAGAACCGCTGCTAGCAGTGGGATCGGCATTGGGGACTCCTTTGTGTCTGACATCTGCACCGTACACGATGGTGACAAGGGCTTCTTACAGGGGCTGAGGGGACAAACCAACCATTAGCATAGACAGCATACAAAATTCCTGAACATGTACTTGGTGGTATTTAATATATACAAACTGAAATCCACATTTTAAATTTTGTAGTACTGCAATTTGATTTTTTGTGAACTCTCACGACTCATCGAGGGGTGCCAATGATCAACCAATCGGTGGCATGCTGACGACATCACATTTTAGAACCTGCTCAGGTCACTTGGAACCCCGGCGGAGCAGGTACTATTTTAGTACCTGGTACAGGTATTATGACCTAATGGAAAACCCTGAAAACCTTGGCTAGTAGGTACTAATGGAAAAGGGGCTCCTCAGCTACAAATGCACCAATTTTCAGGGCTCTAGACTAATTTTTCAAAAGGATGGCACTGGTGCCACAAAGTCTCAGATTGTAACGACATCACTTATCTTTTCTGATTTTAAAAGAAATAATGTGATTAAAACAAAGTATATTAAACTAGAAAAATTAATGTCTTTACCATTTATTTGAAGAGTACACAGAGAGAGGCATGCACACTATTAAGCTAGATAAAGTGGAACAACAGTCTGTTTTCTATTGAAAGGGCCATTTAGGCAGTCTGGCTTGCTTGTTGTAGGATCTCTTTTAGAAGTGGTCCTTTTGAGGGACCTTGAAAAACTGCAGGGTGGAGATTGATGCTGACGGGTGTAATTGAACAATTAGCAACAGAAGTTACACAAAGTCCTCTGTGAGCCAGTCTTCTCTCAAACATCACAATCAATGACTTGAACAACAACAAGCTGCAAGAAAGCAACCGGCTTTTGGAGGGTTACTTGGACACTCAATGTTGAGATTACAGTAAATCCATTCATTGTTGTGCTCGTTTTAGTGAACAGTAAAAGCTGTTGTACAACTGACACCTTGTGGGTTTGGTGGATCCTTGAAAGAAAAAGTCAAGTCCATCCACCATGTAGTGACTCTAACTGCTTTTTTGATGACTATTTAGCAGAAAGGGGGCCGAGACAATGTGAGCTCTTCCGTGATGCCCGGAAGGAAAAACTGAACAAATGTATGTATTGTATCAGTTAAGAATTTCTGATCTGAAACATATTTAAAACACATATTTCTAAAGAGTAGAGTTTGATGTTCTTATGCTTAAATTTTGCTTGGCAGCTCTCCAGTTTGCACTATTTGTGCAGTGCAACTCATTCTTCTCGTTATTGCTCTCAGCCAAGGACACTCTGCTACCTGCTCGTGTCAAAACACACATTTATTTATTTATTTATTTTTCGTGCTGCCCTTCCGTTTCACCCTGTTCTCTCCTGCTTTCTCTGCATCATTTTGGATCATTTTGTGTTTGGCTGTCTCACTTTTATTAGCTTTTTAATCTCAGTGCAAGTGTTAATGCTCGTGCAAATGTTGGTCTTATTAGGCTGCAGTCAGTCCATACTTCCCTGCCTACCCATGGCTCTACTGCAGTCTATGGTTTGATAAATGCTGTCAGGATTTTTATTTTTTTTTAACCTGTCCACTTTGCATTTGTATAAGATCAAAGATTGTAGGAAGCCACTTGGATGTAATAAACAATGTTATAAACAATGAAAAGTGCAACACAGCCTTTAAACTCTTGAGCAGAAGATGAATGCTTATTGCCTAAATATTTCATCCCATTACCTTGCACTGCCGTACATTGTCTAGTATAAAACTAGTGTTTTAGAAACCTACCCATTTAAAAAGTGCTCAAAGAGGTGCAACTGCCCATCCTTGCACACCACTGCCAGCCTCACCGCCTGTATAACACACACAAAAAAAGCACAAAATGTTCACACACGAGAACTATCATGAAGAAATATTTAAGAACTAAAGTTCTAACATAATCTCAGTACAGGAGACACATTTTAGCAAATGCTCTGAATCATCGTTCTAAGCGTTTGCTAAAATAAATGTATGAACATTTTCTCACTTTCTAATTGAGAAGAACAATATCAAAATATCATTATTAGTCTACGACTCTGTTTCAAGTTATTATCTTTTACCCTGTTAAAGACAGACTACAAATAATTTAACATACAGGAGAAGTAATGCATTACCTCTTCCTTGCTGTTGGATGTAACGAGGTCAATGTGCTGCGGCTCATCCGTCAGTGTGAAGGACACCACCGAGTTCTTGTCCTTTCCATCTTCTCGTACTTGCCTTCAGTAAGATAGCTTTGAATTAAGTCATGCAAATCTGATTGCAGTGCATTTTAATACATGCACTTAATTACAACACATCAAACGTACTAAAAATCAACTCTGCACTTACCATACACTGAGCAGTCGATCATGGGCAGCACCTGACAGAAAGTAGAGGCCATTGCTGTCAGGGGGTCGTGTGGTGGCAAAGCGCAGGGTCGTCACAGCCGTGGAGTGGCCTGTGAATTTCTGCAAGGAAAAAACAAAAACAAAAAGCAGCTGAGTTCAGGTCTAAATAAAGTACTATTATAACATTATATATAACACTATAGTACAATACTGACTCTTCTGGAGTGTGACTAACATATCTGCATTAAAACCAAGTTTATTAGGTGACTTGTGCCTAATAATTAAAAAAAAGAATCTGGAATTTAGCTCACCCTGTAAACTTCCTTGGTGTCCAAGTCCCACATCTTGATTATGTGTCCAGCTGACAGCAGCAGTTTACCATCAGGGCTCACACACAAACTGGTCACCGCTGCGCGGTCTGCCTTCCACTTACTGTGAGAGAGACGATGACAATTTTAGGTTCACTACTAGCTTTTCCCATAAAACAATTTAAACGGGGCGGGCTGGCATGATATATTAACATCTACCCATACATATCTAGTGGCTCATTTTGGCACTCCCCCCTCCATTTCTTAGACTTTTTGTTTTGTAGCTGTCCTCATTCAGCTGCTTCTCCAGAGAGAATCTTGTCCTGCAGTCATACATATTTCAAGTCCTGTATTTAGGACTACATCTTCTAGTTCTCAATCCACTCTGGAGAGCCACTGTGAGCAGGGCCACTAACCAGAAACTGCATGAGGCAGAGTACTGTCATGTGAGAGTAAGTGAAGCTCGCTGAAGAGAAGAACAAGGCCAACTGCAGTCCAAGGCAGTGAAGCTCGAGCTCATCTGCAGGGTGAAAGACTCATTGGAGAGGCAGCTGACTACATCTCCTAAGCTTAAGTTTCTTTCAGGTTTTTTTCTTGATGTCATAGAAACCACATTACAGCACTTTTCTCTCCTCTTTCTTGGTGATCATCTTTAAATTTCAGCAAACCATTCACCATTTTAAAAACAGCAAGAAAAAAACAACACTTTTTTTCTTATCCCTTAAACCACAAACTGCTCTAGCGAGCACAGGGTGAAAAAGCATTTAAGTCTGAATCAAATTGAAGTCTTTTTAAGGTTAGCAAAGATCGATGTGGAAAGCTGGACCTGAATGGCACTTTCACCACTTTGACAAACTTCACACAGCTGGCCACACAATGACCAAAGTAGAACTCGTTTGGTTGATGCAAGCAGTTAAACGAAAATGAAGGGACTATGCTCCACTAACTGCACCAACAAAAAGAAGATAATAACTTGTGATGTGTGAGAAACACCTTTGTGTTTTCTATCACTGCATTATTCTTTCTCCTACTGAAGTGATGAACCTAAAGGTTTATGGCCAACAGCATACTATTTACTGGTGCTCTCTCCTAATAACAGCAAAAAACAAACACTCTCCAACCCACTTTGTGCACCTCAAATGGGCTTTACTGAGCATCAAGTGAAGATTCATGGTGACATTAGTGCTCATGATTGTTGCTGCTGACTGTGCCTGTGTAGCTAATATATCTGTCACCAGACAAGAGGCTTTCATGATGAAATATAGTGATAGTAAATGTCTGATGGTATAACGTTCAATGATACTGGTGTATTTTAGGCCGTGGTGAGTCTGTGAAAGACCGGCCTGCTTAAGCTGGAACCACATTCTTACTTTTCACACCACCAGTGTTGTTTCTACAGGTGTAAAAACAAGAAAACAATGTCCCTTCTGAAACAGTGCAATTTTAAGAGGTAATATTACAACATACGCTCTATGTGAAGGATAGTTTATAGTGTCAAAAATGTAAACAGTTTAAAGGGATATTGATCAAACAATGTAAAACTGGTTTTTATAAAACGATGGCAACCAATTGTATTATAGCTGAAAAAACTGTGTTGCAGCATGAACAACTAAAGAGCCTAAATAGCAAACATCAGAAGTAATTTTCAGGCTAACAAACTACAACAGATTTAATATATGTCCCCTTTTTAACCAGTTATCATTACAGGAAATGTTTTGATCAGTGTTTGGTCATTTATTCTTGGTTTAAACAAACTATCCCAAAGAGAAAGTAGTCACTGACCTTCTGGTCTTGCCAGTCTGCAAGTCCCACTCTACAATGTTTGTGTCATCTGAACCACTGTATAATAAGCTTTCTTCAGGGTGCCACTGGACACAGTTCACTCCTCCACTGTGGGCTCCATCCTGGCACACATAATTGCACAGTTAGCAACTGTAAACAACTATTCCTATTATATTTGAAAAAAGTGAATGTAATGCTAATGCTTAAAAAAAAAAAAAAAGTAACTCTGACAAAAGACAAAAATACAAAGAAACAAAAAAACATAAAATTTTTCATCATGCAGAAGGTCGCAAAGAAGCAATTCTTTGCAAAGCATATAAGTTCCCAAACTCACCAGGGTGCAATGCAATGCTCCCTTTGCTGTACTATAGATGAGCACAGTTCCAGCTGCTGTGCCCATCGCCAACAGGTCTGCCTTCTCCTCCACCTGCACCGCCTCCGATTTCCTCTTCTTCCTCTGAGGCCCCTCCTGACACAAAGCACATTTAAAGTGATGATATTATGCATAATGTAAAGCAATTAGAATTAATAGCATTTTTTTCAGGTCCTGAGTATCAAGTCAATACTAATATATAATCAAAGCCAGGAATCTGTATGGGGACTGAAAACAGGACCAGTGCATCACTGAATACGGCGGCATTAGTGCCTAGTACTCTGGCTCCACATATTAAACCAATTCTACGGCAGCACAGTGACTGCTAAAAGAAAAACTGCAAACGATTTTTCGTTTTAATGATATTTTAAAGGATCATAAAACTGAATCCGAGAACAGAAAACTAGCTTTCTAGTATCAGTTATCATCCGTGGATTTTAAACTGCTGTACTTCGATTTCAGCGCCCAATTTATGTTTACTTTGGCCTCGTAACAACTTTTAACAAACTACCCCTCGATAAATTGAGGTACAGCTAGCGGACCCTGCTTCTAGAAGTGTCATGGTGGCACACGCCGCTGAAGCTCCGCAGAGCTGATGCTAACTTCAATAACTAGTTAATTCACAATAATAACCATTTAAAGACAACGAAAAACATCTCTTTTAGTTAAAGTCACCCCTTTCAGAGTTTTTTTTAGACTAACTTCGCCATGATAAACGAAATTAAGACACCTTCGTTATTTGCTTGGACCACCATGTGGGACTAACATGTGCGCTCTTCGCAGCTGTGGAAAACTAGCGAGCTGCTAACGTGGCGCCGCCGCTAACCACGTCTGTCAGCTCCGTAAAGCATTTCAAACAGCAAACGTCAGGGCCTTCTGTGCGGAGTAAAAACTTCAGTCTTTGAAAAGTAACACTTCTCTTGATTTAACAACTGCTCCTTTATACCACGTTGTCAAATGCAGCTTTATTCGGGCCTCGCTAGCTGCTGACGCTAACAACAGCCTCACGTACCTTGACTGTCCGGCATGGTCCCCAGGCTATGCACGTACAGGTGGCACTCAGATGAGCTGAAGGCACGTATTCCTGGTGAAGTGTTTTACTATCTGTGTTCCAAATGCGAAGTCTGCCATCCTGGGCACACAGCGCTAAGAACTGTCGTGATTTAGGTGAAAAAACGCAGGGTAGCTGCAGCGAAGAACTGCCACCGTCGGCCGCCATTTCTAAAGCGCTACTTGCGTCTGCTTGCGTGCGTGCGCCGTGGTGTACACAACCCACGTGTGGCCCTCTGAGCACATGCGCACTTGGTCCCAGCACCTCCCACTCGCTTCGGATTACGCTCTTCTTTGGGTTTTCCCGGCAGCAGGCAACATTTCAGGTTGCGTTACTGCCTCCTAGTCGTCAATAACTAACTGTTCACACTTTATGATTTCTTACAGTGCCGCAATTAGCCTGAAAAAAACAAAACAAAAAAAACTTCTCATCGGCTGAGAACCCACACACTCCACACAGAAAAGCCCGAGCCTGGATTTGAACCCAGGACCTTGTTGCTGTGAGGCAAACCACTGTAGCGTTGTGCTGTATTATTAATGCAGCTTGCTAGACATTCAAAACAACAACAATTAAAAAAAAAGTGGAATAAGTATTTTGTTTCAGATTATAATTAAAAAAGAACATCTCTCTTCCTTTTTTTTTATCAATGGTAAATCGAATAAAAGTTAATTAAATGTATGATTTTAAATAATAGCTCTTTCCTTTTTTTTAGCCACCACATATCGCAGGGCAGTGTAAATACAGAAATCCTGTTCCTTCCAGACAACAAGCAGGTTGATTTATGCTGTGTTCATGTTTCCCTCCAAAGCAAGCATATCCTTAGTTGTAAATATCAGCCTTTACAATCGGTCAATGCATTTACTTGTACTGACAAAATAGGTCGTAACTCGGGTGTTCCAATTTATTTTACAACTACCTATAAATAACACAATTTGTAGGGTACTTATCTCTGCATCACCCTATAGGATCCTCATATTCCCACACTGTAAATTTCTTCCAAGGCTCTTGAATGCATCACCAACAGATGAACTCATCCAATGTGCATGTCCACATTCAGGTTTATATATGTAAGAAAGTTCATAAATAATAATAATGATACAGCTTTTTTTGCTGTAAATAACACAAACTCAACACAAATGTTCAAAATATTAATTTCATATGAAATTAAATATCAAGAAGACAGAAATATTCCTTTTAGTCATGTTACTGTTTGAAGTTATTTTCACCTTAAAAGTTGTTCCAAATTTGCAAATTCTACAACTTACAGCACTCAAGCACTCAGTTTTATATTCTCAGCTGTAGAACAGGCTGTCCAATGATGCTAATGTTTTAGGTTATTACTAACTTAAAACATTGACTTATTAACTTAAGTCTTTTCATTTTTTTCTTATGAGTACTAAAATACTAAAATCAAGCGTTCTTTTTTTTTATTAAACACTTATTTTATGTTTCATTGTTTGGCCATTTTTCCTCCTTTTATTGTGCTGAACATCAAGCCAAAATATAAATAGAATAGAATTAGAATAGAATTCAACTTTATTGTCATTGCACATGCACAGGTACAGGGCAACGAAATGCAGTTTGCATCCATCCAGAAGTGCTTTAGCCGTGTGTATTTGTAAAGTGTGTATTCAAAAATTATCAACAAATGGCAGATTATTTCACACCAACCAATAACACAGGTTGATATATAATAAGTAAATTCAAGGATAAAAAAAACCCCAAAACAGACTCAACTTGTGCAAAGCAATAAAATAGTAAAAAGGGTCAGCGCTAAACTAAAAATCAGTTTTTAATTAGTTTTTAAGAGAATAATTAGTGAGCTTTAAATAACTATTCAAGTAGTGCTGATCACGCACATGTGTGATGTGACTTATAAACTTGAAATTTTGAGATACCCAACTCCAAATATCAAGTTATGGATGGCATACCCTCGTGGCAGAAACAAATTTCCATACTATACACTTCATTGACAAACCTATATTTGTGAATTAATTTTGTTTTCCAAATAAAACAAAATTTTCTTTCTATTCATTAAAATGATTCTCATTCTCCATTTAAATAAATCTCCTGTTGCTGAAAACATTTTTATTGGGAAATTTAGTGTGAAATTAATTATGCTTGTAAAGTAGAGCGAAAACCGTGGATGAAAACGGTTTGAAAGATAATCTGACGAGTTCAAAGTCACACCGTAATAAAAAGTCTATTCCTCGAAAAGTTTGGAATATTAAATTAGGCATGTTGATACAAAATTACTTTTTATTTTACATTTTTAAATCATATTTTGAATGAGGTATATAAGTTACAACATCGCCCTCTGCCGGTAGATTTTAATCATTACAGCAGTCGCCTAATTGTGACGTTGTACACATGTGAGTGTCCAGCATGGTGTCCTCCTTGAGCCTGTAAACAGCCGGGTTAGCGAGAAACGGAGGTAAACTGATTGAAAGCTTTTACAGCTTAAGTTCCATTTCAGCAGCCTTTAATGTTTCTTTGCTTTGGCTTTTATACCGCAGGTCTACACGCTGTGTTTGTGTCATTCTAGGTTTTTTCTGCTTTCTTCACTGGATGGGATCGACACCACAGCTTCCACTTTGTGTCTTTTTTGAATGTCCTAATGGCTTTGAAAGTCGCGCTCCACAGACTTGTGTTTACGCACAGAACGCTGACAATTTGGGCATCCAGTCAGGGACACAGCCGGCACAGGGATTTACTTGTGAATCTCACTGAAAGTGTCAGAGACACAAGAACTTTTTCAGGTGCTGCTGTGAAGCGTAACGATAATAAGGAGGGCAGGTCCGACTATTCACGCCTGAGTACCAAGGTGACATCCAGGAAGAGGAGACCTCTGTCCCCGCTGGAGAGGATCAGTGGCCTGCTGCCCCAGGACGCCTTGAGCCCTGAGGTGATGCAGCTGAGAGAGCAGGAGTCCGATAAGGGGGCAGACATCCAAGGATCAGTCCCAAATGGCACGCAGGTAGAAGTTGGGGATGAGGATATCGTTAAAAAGTCTGAACATGAGGCTCACAGTCCACCTGTTGGAGCAGAGGAGTCGGACACCGGCTCAGTTCATCACCGGGAAAAGCATGTGTGGGCGGCTCTGCCTGGGGAAAGGTTGCTTACCTGTGGAGAGCTCCTTGTTGCTGAGTATCGCAGAAAGAAGCGCGTGGAATTCAGGAAGATGTTCCAGCTGCAGACAGGGGCCCGTCTGGAGAGCAGCTGGGGGGTCATACTGCACAATGACATTGCAGGGCAGCCAGCAGGGCGGTTTCTGAAGACTCACCGGGGGGTCCCCATCTTTATAAGACGAGCTAGTTTGGAGGATTATGTGCTATGTATGAAGAGGGGACCTGCAATTGCCTACCCTAAGGTAGAGAGCAGTAAATGAATGATATATGCACACGGTTGCATTTCAGCTTCACAGTTTTCCGACAGATAATCTATTGCGTGTTTTTCTTTCCTCAGGATGCAGCTTCTATGTTAATGATGATGGATGTCACAGAGGGAGACTGTGTCCTGGAGTCAGGATCTGGATCGGGGGCCATGTCTCTATTCCTGTCAAAAGCAGGTTTGAACTCATAAATAATTTGGCTACATCTCAAATTAAAGCAAACTGAGCCCATTCATTACACTAATCACAAGAGGATATAAACTGTACATTTCTGCTCAAAAACCCAAAATACCTTTTAAAAATAAAAGAATAGAAAATAGAAGCAAACACAATGGGATATGAGTACAGGCCTTGTGCTTCAAGAAGGTAAAAAATAATAGAAGATTTACAGCAGACTGACACATTAAATGAACACAAAGCACATATTAAATGAACAGTTTAATGGGAACTGATTTTATAATAAGGCGAAGATAAAGGGTAACAGCGTGGATCAAATTTCCATTTGAACTGCTGTCCAGGGAACGACTCAACTTCTCAAGTGCTGACTGTCCTCATTAATCTTCATGAAAACCAATAAAAGTCAAATCTGTAATGTGAAGGAAAGTGGTGGATGTCACATTTCCTCAGGGAAAAAGTCATCTAGACAAAGTGTAACTGCTTGTTGTGGAGCCTGATTATGTTTTTGTTTTCCCCAGTCGGCTCTAAGGGCAGCGTGCTGAGCGTAGAAGTCAGGGAGGATCATCACAGGAGAGCTGTGCTTAACTACAACCGCTGGAGGACATCATGGAGTCTGCGACGAGGGGAGGAGTGGCCCGATAACGTCCAGTTTCACCAGGCTGACCTCTGCACAGCCTCTTCGCTCCTTGCTGGTCAGGGATTTCATGCGGTCAGTGTCGGGTTGAAATGTTCCTCATTTGTAACATTTTTTATCTTCTATCAGTACAGCACCACCTGAACACATCATTGGTTAGAAGTAGATCTGATTATCAAGTGGATAATTTCTACTGCAGGTTGCTCTTGATCTGATCAACCCACACCTGGTTTTACCCACTGTGATTCCACATCTACACCCTGGAGCTGTGTGTGCTGTCTACCTTGCTAAGTATGAAGCTCTACCGTTTCATTTTCTACTTATAAACTAAATGTAGTTTATTCCTCTCACCCCAGCAGATTTACACATTTGTTTTCGTCACTACGCAATATTACCCAACAACTGCTTAAATCTTCTAGAGAAATGGAAAACTTGCAAAAGAAGGAAAATTTGTTGGAGATCCAGATTTCTATAGTTTAGCTGTGAAACTGTCCTTAGCACAAGTAGGGCCCGTTGGAAACAGCTATTTGCTTTCTAAAGAGAAACACTTTTCTCTTGGCTGAAATTAGATGAGGACAACACTACCATTGTTATATCGGTATGTTTCATATCAAGTCAGAACCAGGAGAATGTTAGCTTGGCGCAAAGAATAGAGAGACAGGAGAAAACAGCCAGCCTTGATCTGTACCAAAGCTAACCTGCTAGTATTTCCAGCACACATTAGCTAATTTATTGGAGACCAAATACACTACAGCTTCTGTGCCATGAGAAAAAAAACCTTTCAGAAATTAAAAAAAAATTAAAAAATAATCACATTAATAAAATGTTTCTTCATGTATTGTAAGCTTCAGTATGTGTCACACGCCAAAGCCATCATTAATGTCGAACATGAGTTTCGCTAGAACATGAAGCACAAACTTCATAAATGGACTCTGCCACACAGCAGTATAAGTCTTAAAAATACTTGCGGCTGCCAATGCTACCCCTCAGTCTCTTAGTAAATGCACCTATATTACTCATTTGAAAATCCTGTGATTTTCAGACATTATGACCTCTGACCTTGAGGTCAAAGCCAGAGAGTAAAACTCACCTGAGACTATCAGCAGATTCATCTATGGAATCAATTTCAAAATCCTTTGTCACCTCATTCTCAAGTTATCACATTCACAAACTTGGGAAAGCCACCAGCCAGCTTTTCAGAGTGACAACACCCCATCATGCTTTTACGCTGGTGGGTAACAATGCTCCAAAAGGCATCAACACTAAAATAATAATCAGGGACCAATTTAGTGACTAATTAGTGATGGAGAGACTTTGCAGACAGTTTCCTGTGTTGACACACCCATCAACTAAAGCAAGTTTAAGCTCTAACAGTGTAGCACCAGAATGAGTTGTAAAAACTTTACCTACTGCAGACCTTTTCATGAAAGGTGAACCTATCCATAGAAACCTAAAGCTTTTTTTGTACCAGGCTGTTGCAAGGTGCTCTTTGTGTCCTGCATTTTAACGCAAGTCAGTAATGATTTTTTAGTTTGCTTTTGGAACTAGCCTAAGATTTGCAGAGATTGGCTTCATTTATCTTTTTTGCTCTGTTAACTCTGTCTATATACCACAGTATAACTCAAGTCATCGACCTGCTGGAAGGAGTTCGATGTTCAACACTCCCTTTGCTGTGTGAACGCGTCATAGAGCTTCCACTCCGGGAATGGTTGGTGGCTCCAGCCCTTCAGAAGGATGGACGATACTGCAACAAGAAAGCCCAAATCCTGGATGAAAACCTCAGTCAGGACGGCGAGGCATCGGAGGAGAGTGACAAAGGTGATTAAAAGTAACATGGCAGAGTCTCACACAGTCCCCTTGAGTATTTCCACTCGAGTTTGATTGTCATTTCAGAAGACCTCACCACAGAGGAAGACCCCAACCCACCTTTTGGGAGTATCCCTTACATTGCTCGACCTCACCCTGAACAAATGAGCCACACAGGTCAGATCTTACCACACATCTAGTCCCAGTATCCGTTACTGTATGATGATATCATTAAAAATATTAAATGTGTAATTTTTGCCTTTTTTCAGCTTTCCTGGTGAAACTGAGGAAGTGTGTGCAGTAACATTTCTACCTGTGGGGGAACCCTGAACACAGATTGTTACACATCAACTAAACGATCTTAAAGAAGATAATAAAAAGTCAAAACTGATTTGTCCTTTAATGCAAAATTTGCCTTCTTAGTGAAAATGGCTCTGGTGCATAGTGAATATACAGAATCTGTGCTTGAGTAAAAAGCAACACAACAGTTTAGTGTACTGAAGCAGGTTGCAATGAAGACTCTGAAAATTCAAGTCTTTGATCATCAAACAGCACACTGGCAACACAACACAAACTACAAACAAACCCAGCCAGACCCCTCTGTGTAACTGACAGCATCCAATGCTTAACTCATTTACATCTGTGAAAAATAGTATGTGACACAGTCCACAAATAAGTTAAATAACTTACATGAATAAATAAATAAATACCAACAACATTTTAATCAAATCTAGGTTTCACACTAACAATCTTTTGGGGTTTTGTGTCCACAAACAGCCAACTTGCTTGTTTTAAATGACATAAGCTCATCGTTGTCACTTGTACTTAAAATATGTTTTGAGTACCTTGTTAACTTTAGAGGCGACTGACAAACTGTGGATTCAGACTTTTACTTCAGAGTAAAGTGATATTAAATCCAGTAAAGGAAGCATTAACTGCTTGGTTGATTTAAACAGGAAGTCGCTGATGCTCTACTCATTAATCCAGTCCATGAAGGTGTTCAATGTGGACTTGCCGGAAGAATCATTCCCTAAGAAAAAAGATGGAAACCTGTAGTTAGGTATGAGTTTAAATCTTAACTGCAGAGCTTTATCAGTATACATACGAGCACTGTAAATAAGTGTCCTGTGTTCCTTATATTGTGGCTGAGTTGCTGTTGTTCCCAGTCGTTTCCACTTTGTTATAAAACCACTAACAGTTGACTATATAATATTTAGTAGTGAGGAAACTTCACAGCTGGACTTGTTGCACAGGGGGCATCCTATCAAAGTACTACTTCACCGAGCTCCTGAGAGTGACCCATTCTTTCACAAATATTTATAGAAGCAGTCTGCATGCCTGGGGCTATTGATTTTATACACCTGTAGCAATAGAAGTGACTGGAACATCTGAATTCAGTTATTTGGATGAGTGAGTGAATGCTCCCACTAATCCACTTAATGGGACAATAGGTTCAAGTGCAAAAAACACTAACATTATGTGTTTTTGTTGAAGAGGAAATTATTTCTGCAGTTTGGATTGCAGGGCTTCCTGAACGTAGGTTTTAAACTTAACTGGGCATCCTATACTGAGCAGCTCTTTACACTATAAACCACACAGTGAACACAGATACCAGCAATAGTTATATGTACTTGGTACCTCCTTTGGGATTTGCACAGCTGAGCCTCTGGAGGGAGGAGTTGTGGCCTATTCTGGTGTCACGCTTACAGAGGGAACAGGACACAGGTGAGGCATAGGGCCCACGGGGAAAACGGACACGGTCGCCATCATTATACTGTCGCTGGGCACCGCCATGGTGATCGGAACGCTGCCGCTGCCACACGAAATGAGAGGACATAATGGCCATCACCTAGAAGACAGAGGTCGAAGAAATAAATACAGCTCAAACAAAAAAAAACAAACAAAATAAATAAATCATGTCACTGCAAAACACACCCACAGACACTAGAGATGGAATGTCTGGCATTAAACCCAAGCAATAAAAATGGCACTGCACAGCAAAAACAAGACCCTTAAAAATTCCCAGAGAAGCACCATTTATCAGTCTCCTCAGGCAATTATACTTGTGTGTACCTCTTCACAGCAGCGCCTGCTGACAGCAGCTCTGTACTCGATGCGAGCCCACAGCTTGTCTCGCTGCTCAAGGAAGCGGGGAAACCGTTTTTTCCAGTTCTTGCCCAATGCCCACGGAAAAATTTCATACTTGCTCTCCTCCTCATCCTCCTCCATGGTGTTGGCAAGATACCTACAGGAGGAGAGCGAGAGCAGAGTTCAGGGCTGTAGGTTTGCCAAGAAATATCACATATAAAAGCAGAAGCAAACAAGGTTTCCTTTTCATGACAGAATATAATACAGGAGCAGGATTTTCAGGCTTTTCTCTGAACTTACAGTGCAATGAAAAAATTCTTTCTGGTGTATTCAGTAATAGTGAAGCAGGCCCTTTTGAAGTACACAAAGGTCATGGCTAGGAGGTACTGATGAAATAGAGGGAAAAGATGGTGTCACTTTAATATAAAGCATAAGAAAGTTTTGTAGCTTTCATCAAAGTAATAACTTTACCTTGTCTGTCAATTTATAGCAACCATCCAACCTTAGAAAGTCTTTTATCAGGTCATCCTCTGTAGACAAAGAGATGTTAATAAATGAGAATTTAAACCAAATTTCACATTTTCTTGAGCGCATCCTGCTTTCTTGTTAGAATATTTATCTACCAAAAAGACGGAAATATGCTGCCATTTCCTGCCGCTGGACAACAGTTGACTGAGGCACTTTGGTAAAATACAGGTCGCCCTGGTTTGACTGGATACTCCACACCACACCCTGGGTGTTTTGACCACTGTGTCTGCTCAGGCTGAGGTTTCTTCTGATTTGGCGAACATATTTGCGTTTGACCCGAAGGGTAACAGAGGGAGGAGTTTTCATCATGCTTCAGCTTGAATCATCCGCAGAAAGGAGGCCTCTGGTGTGTTATGACTGGAAATGAGGGAAAAAGTATGAGCAGTGAGCATCATCACTTTAGTCTGTCAGAGTTTTTTGGGGCAGGGTCAAAGGGGTCCACTAAAGTGTGCCAAATTCGAGCTTCTTACCATCATTAGCGCTCAAAAAACATTTAAAGAGCTAAATGTTTCTCTCTTTTCAGACATTTTTCGAGACGCAATTTAAAAATTAAGGGCCTTGGGGAGGGGTCTGCTATGGTGTCTCTATCAATACGGACTTTGATGAGCGTGGCTAAAGCAAAACTAGAATGACACGTATGCTTAATTTCCCTAAATGATTTGGATTGCCGCGTAGCAAAATGGGGACATTATTTAATAATACATTTTTCCGAATAACACACTTGTTTAAAGTTAGGCAGGTTATCTGTACGTCATTAAAAATAGGCAGTAAAAGAAAGAGAAAGCCCGCAGCTCTTCAGCAACATAAGCTTTCAGCTAGCTAGAAAACTGACTAAAAAAATCAAGAAAAAAAAAATCACCCAATTTAAGTGACGACTGTTTTTAGCGGCACAAAGAGACGCTAAAAGATTAAATAAGTGTTGTTCTTATGAGAAGCTTAACTGTCATACTAACCAGTAACACGTTTTAAAAGATGAAAGTGAGTATAAAGCAGTCGCTTCAGGACGCTGACCGGACGAGATAGTAGTTGGCAGCTCTGACAGTTTCTGGAGCGCGCTTCGAGATCTGTGCCAATCACCCAGCGGTGCACCTGCGCGCGAGGACGAGCACGTAGTGGCGCCACTTTTTCTTTGCTTATGGCGATCTCTGTGTGGAGTTATTATTAACATGCCGAACAATGTAAATATGAAGAACACTATTAAAAACACACCAAACACTTAGACTGTAAAAGTCACATTTCAGTTTCTAATGACTTTTTCTCTTAATGAGATATTTGTTTTGTTATATTTCATTTTATTTTGTTGAACTAGACAACAAAGGCTACCAATCTACTTATTTATGCTATTTTTTTCTGTGTTTTGTGGTTGTTTATTGTGTTTGAGTTACATTCAAGGTGCTGTAACAAACGGTTATTTTACGTTGGGGATAACTGATCTTATATAAGGGAAACTTTTGCAAGTTAATTGTTAGGAGGCAAAATCACAAAGGAGTAAATCATAAACTTTATTTACTCCTACTTTATTTATTTAGTCTAGTAGTTAGTTTTGGTGGTTTGTTCTCATTTCATTTGATTATTTAAGTAAGGGGGGGGAAAGGAAAGATGTGTAATATGCAACTATATTTGATTTAATGTTGTCAAATGTAGATAAAATAGAATCAGTGTGGCACATTTTCTAATTCAGATGAAAACAAAATGCTCTGTTTTTCTTTCTGTTTTTTTCTGTTTTTTTTCTATTGGCTAAATTAGGATGTATTGTTTCGCAGGCTATAAAAAACCCACCTGAAGCCAGCCTTCATTACCCAAATGAGCTTAAGTTCTTAGAAGTAGGTGAGTTTTATATGACTTAACGTGACATATGTGCAGGCTGAGGAGTTCACTGAAAGACTCACTAATCCTTTCAGCTGCTTGTCCTTCATAAGGTGCAGAGGGATGTTTATTTCGAACATGCTCCAAGGAAATTTTATTAAACATGGCCACCAAACTGTGGATTTATTTTGTCTGTCTGTGACAGTTGGAAGCAATTTGTAAAATGGATTTATCCACGTTTTGTTTTGGCAGTCTAGTTGCGGAAAGGGATCTTACTCAACGAGTCAACGACATCAGCCATCTGAAAATGACAGCTGGTGGCTAAGAATCTTTGCTATTTTTTACACAATTTACTGCACTGTCTGTATTAGTGTCATCCAGGGAGAAGAGAGAAAAAATCACCCTGTACAGCAGAAATGGGCTGCTCACCATCCAAAGGTAACAATTTTGGCACTCTGGGTGCCATGAGGAAGGGGAGAATGTTACCCCCTGCACCTCAAGACAACTCCAGAGATCCACAGTTTGAAGATGGTGAAAATCATGATTCATCTGGAGCTACAAATGGAGATACAAAGGAAAAGAAGACAGGTGGACAAACCCAGGTACTTCAGAAAGAGTCACACATGACACCACAGAAAAAGAGGCTTGATACCGAGCAAGTGAATATGGAAGCAGTTAACATAGATAAGCTGGGGAATCAAGCAACAGAAAAAAGCGCAGTATCACAGAGGAAAGAGAAAAACAATGACAAACAGGATGTGGCAGACAAAAGGCTTAACAGGAAACCAAAGAAAAATGCCAAAGGTGCAAAAGTTCTTAAAAAGAAAGACAAAGACAAACTATCTGAAGAGCAGAAAGTGGACTTTCCAGAACCCTTGGTAAAAGCTCACCAAGCTGCATATGCCTTTTTGAATCCTAGCATAAACAAATATGATGTTTTGCTTGGACTCTTAGAACAAGCAGCTGAAACTCAGGTTTCTGTTCAGCCTATGGTTGCCTTCATGGCTCTACGTTACGAGGAAATAATTCAGGGACTAGAAGACATGGTGGAGGAGGGAGAAAAAATTTTAAAAGAAAATGGTGAA
Organism: Oreochromis niloticus; assembly: GCF_001858045.2. Lineage (NCBI taxonomy): Eukaryota > Metazoa > Chordata > Actinopteri > Cichliformes > Cichlidae > Oreochromis > Oreochromis niloticus. Next base: position 24,033,021 of record NC_031983.2, on the reverse strand, counting down.
CATCTTGCTTGGCCAAGCCAAATGAAAAATCTCTCATCCTCTACCCCTCTGAAGTCTGGCTCTCCTAATATCGAACCCCCACCGGATTTGTTGCAGCAGCTGCTTCAGTACACCACACAGAGAATGAGAAATGTGAGCCAGACTGTTGGAAGAATTGGGGACTGTGCTTTAGAAGAGGCAGCTGAGTATTTTGCCTCAGTTTCAGAGCTTTTAGAGGAGAAACTTAAAGTCAAACGTGCAACAGAGAGTAGGTTAATGCAACTCTTATCCCGCATTGAAATGGCCTCTCTGCACAAGCCTGGGCCAGAGGATTCAGCTCTCTTTAGTGAGGACAGTGGAATTGGGGCTGAGAATGAATCCCTTGCTGGATCTGAGAGACGCCAAAGACGAGAGAGTTGTGAGTCTACCGGGACAAATAGAGCTACTCCTGTCAGTCCTGTGCGAAGAGTGTCAAGGAGAAGGCTTCGGGGTCAAATAAGTCCCAGTGTGTCCCTAACCTCACTCAACTCACTAGGTTCTACATATACCATAATGGCTAATGACCAAAGAGACTCATTGCTAGGATCTGTCTCCACAGAGTACGGGGAAGAGGATGTCAATGATTATGATGAGGTGGACAGAGATATAGGAGATATCCAAGAAGCAATTCAAAAACAATCAAATTGTTCTCCTGTAGACTGTGAGCTACAACAACCTCGACGTTTACCCCCAAAGAGGATAGAAAATCCTCAAAATGTGGAAATGACTATGAAAATGAAAAATGCAATAAGTGGTAGGATACAGTTTGTATCGTCACAAAACCCTAGTTCTAAAACAAAGGCATCAGAGAGCACAAAATCTAGCACACAGGAGTGGACAGATGATGAGGTACGATCTCCAAGGAGGCCTCAAACAGCAGCACTTGTACGAAAGGCACAAGTGAAAAAGACCCCAGTGAACAGGGGTCAGCGTTCCCGGTCAGCAGATTCCCTACGGAGCAAAGGGGAAGATCCTACTCTTCTTGAACTAGAAAGGACCCAGAAAGATTTAAACCGGAGATTGCAGAGCATAAATAAAAGCAAAGAAGAAAGAAAAACAAGGACTGATCCTTTAAAACGAAACCAAGGAAACTCACCAGCACAATCTCCAGCAATAAATCGGAGACAGCCCTCATTAGAAAAGAAAAACAACCCCCAACCACCTAAAGACAAGGCAAGTCTTACAAAGTCCAATAGTAAAAAACAGGAGGTAACCAGTGAAGTTGATGATGATAAACAAAAAGACAAGAATATACCCAAGGGTCTTATAAAAGCAACTCCACCTCCTAGCCCGCCTTTATCACCCCAGCCATCTTCTGGCCTTCAAAGAGGTAGGAATTCAGTCAAAAAACTGATTGATACATTCAGTCAAGGAATAGAAGAACTAGAAGGTCCTAAAGTCCTGGGGCCTCTCAAAGGTGTGCGAAAATGTGGTGTTCCAGTGTTACCCGGTTTAGGAAATGTAGAAGCCGTGCTGACTGCTGGCATAACTAGCTGTAGGTCTGAATCTACAACATGTGAGAAAACAGATTTAGATCTGGATAGTCTTCCTCCACCAGCAATAGAAGTATTACTGGACAATTCCTTTGAAAGCGCTCAGAGTACATCAGCTAGTGTAGCAGCAGATGGTGCAACAAAAGTAGGAAGATCACCTTTGTTGAAAAGGGGTGTAATATCACAACGATTGAAGGCCTCAGTTCAGTCAGTGACTGTACTGCCAAGCAAAGGAGGCTTGCCACAAACTTCCAAACACATTTCCCCTGTTAGAGTGGAACAACAAGACACATTTCCTCTGTCTAAGGTCAATCAACCAGACATTCAACAACGGGCAGATTTGGAAATCAAAAAGGATTCTTTATATCAGCAACTCAGAAAGAGCATACAACTAAAACCCTCTTCAGACTCTCAGTCAGAGAAATTGTCAACAAGTTATGTAGGACCGTCTGCCACTCAAACAGAATTGAGAGACATACAAGATGGTGGTAACATTTCAGTGCCTGGATCCAACACCGCAGCATCTTCTGTGCCTGCTTCGGTAGAGACTAGCCAAACACCTGCCACCCCACCTGTGTCTAGAGGGCGAATGTTGCCTTCCACACCTTCTACTCCAAGCAGCTTACATCGAAGACTTCCCAGTCCCCACAATTTCAAAAATCAGCCTACTCCACCCTCTTCATCTAGCCCCTCTCTTAACAGAACACTTCATACACCACCTGCTATTCAGAGGAGACTCCCCAGCCCACCCATTTCAAAGCAGAACATTTCGAGCTCAAACTCAGTCGCTTCATACCCTTTCAAAGCACCATCTCCCCCAGCTTCGCCAAAAATACAAAGATGGTCAAGGGAAAATAGCAGTGAAGACTCATCAAGTGCCAGGACAATTAGTAATGCACGTTCAGTCTTCTGTCCCGTTTCTCCATCCATGTTTGAAGCCCAGCCTTGTTCAGTAACCAAGCCCCCGCAAGCATGGACCTCAACCAAAGTTTCATTCCTCTTACGTACTTTTGAGACACGTGGGAGGACTCCTGCATCTGTCCATGGGCCACGACCCTTTATCAGACGTAGCCATTCAGACCGGAGGCAGAGTCTAAGTCTGCCACAACGATCACAACGCATCTCAGTGGCTGAGACTTGTGGGAGTGAACCAGCAATATGTTCACAGGGGTGAGATTTTACCACATTTCTGGTTATCTTAAATGATTAATCATGACTTTGTTTTGTTTGTTTGTTTTTTTACCTTAAATTTATATAAGGTTCTGAGAGCAATTCTGGACAAATGTTATGAAAAAAATCAGTTCTGCTCTCTTTGGTAGGAGCTGCCCTATTTTATTTTAAAAACACCTACCTGGTTATGCTTTGGGGAAAAAAAACAGTATTAATAACATACGTAACAATTAAGTGACAGGGGTCCACTTGGGAAGCAATTAAAAGATTTTTCAATATCATTTTAGTACTGCAATATAATAACAGCAGGGTGACAAGATTTCCCTTTTTAAATGGAACTGCACAGGATTTCTTTTCTTTGTCCTCCTGTCCCACACCTTGAAACAATGTTCCCTATTTTGAATGTTTTTGGAGGACACGCACTTTTCTAAATCCTGGCCTAAATCCTTTTACCCAATGCATGTAAAGGGAAGACTTTTTATTCAAGTTAAATGATGGTTAGTCTGTCTAATTCTATAACCATCAGGAAAAGTTACACATGACCAAAAATTCACAAGCTTTGCAGATTTTGGTGATTATGATAGAAACTGCTACGAAGAAAATTAAGCAGCAATATATATAATGAGAAAGAGAGTTTTTGTCTTTTTTGGTAGACTTATTTTTCAGTTCATAGAGATTTTCTGATATGAACTGATGCCACTCTTAGGCCACATTATCACTTAAAGAGTAATTATATTAAATATAAAAAATGGTTACATTGTAGGTGTCTCTCAAACGGAAGCTCATTCTCACGATACATTATGCAACAAATAACGCTGTGTACTTAATGCTACTCTCCAACCTCCCACTGACTTTCCCCTGCTGTTATTACTGTATTACGTTAGATTTATATAAAACAATTAATCTCTATTACTTCACGAGTCAGTATTGCACCAAGTGACTCAGACTCACCTGGCCCAGTTACCTAATTGCTAATGACAACATTCTCTGTTCTTTCTTATAGGCTAAACTACGAACCAACCAGAGATGATGACTCATGGGGTAGCCAATCAGACCTCAGAACGACAACACGCTCTGCATCACACCCAGACCTGTGTGTTGTTGGACGTGCCTTGCACAAGGACTAAAGGGGCCAATGCAGGGCCAGTAGGATTATGGATTAGCAGGCCTTACTGAGGATTTAAGTCGATGCTGTTTATTCCACTTGGAAGAGAGGAAGAGCTAATTCTATCCACTCTTCTGCTGTAACACACCTCCACAGTGTTTATAATTGTATGTATTTCAGGTTTTATTTGTTGTAATTCTTTCATTGGTGTTTTTCACTGCATTCATGTCTGCACTGTATCTAAAAAAAAAAAAAAAAAAAAAAAACATGCTCCTGAGCTTCATGTTTACATCACAATTTAGTCTTCCTCTTTTTTTATAGATTGTTCAGCTAACTAATGACTACATTTTTGGTATTTAATCACAAAGTATTCACAAATTTACCTTAAGTCCATTTTGGCGTCAAAATTCATAAATAAAATGTATGTTCATGTTTTTTTTTAAATGTAGTATTCTGTCTTTTATTTTTATTGTTTTGTAATAAAAATAATTCCATCCCAACTTTGCATGTATTATCAATAACAACTGTCATAATGCTGTATTCAGGTGTTTCATTATCCCTGAAAATGACTTAGGATACTGTATTTCTTGCTAACATCATTATGCTATTATGCTCACAGTGGTGATGCCAGCATTTTATCTTTAGGGCGCAATATTATGTTTATGTGTAATTTGAAATTAATGTCCTGTAATTAATGGAAAAGTAGAAGTTGCGACCTGGTGAACTTAATGGGAATGGAACTAAGAATAAGAGAAATGGTTGGACCTAACATTACAGTGTCTTACAGGCGTCTATTACATAATCCTCACTGTATTCAGAAAAGACCAATAAGTTACAAATCTTTTCTTATAGTTATGAATTACTGTATAATTATCAGGAGATTTCAAGATTCCAGTTTCATATTTTTATTATTGAAGAATTTTAAATCAAGTTCTCAAAATAATGAGAAAAAGATAAATCAAATGCTGAGTATTTCTTCCCTATATACAACTATAACTATAATAACTATAATAACTATATACAGTGAGTTACATTGTAACTACAATGTATACTTAGTTTTTCTTCTATGTATGTTTACACTTTAGAAAACTAAAAATGCCAAATTAGCTATTAAAAATGTCCCTTTTTCCCCTACACGTTTTTCTCTTTTTACATAATCCTGGCTTGAAATAGAACCTATACCTTTACTGAAAGAAAATCCTCTGTTTTCTTAACTGATAATTAAGTAAAGCTTTGATGTAAGGATAAAAGAAAAGAGAATGGGGAAAGAATACTTTTTGTATACTTATGTAATCATAGCTCATCTGGAAACAAACAGTCTATTTTAATGTTGGTGGGAAAAAACACAGATGGGAACCACAAGAAAAATAAATGTAAAGACATTTATTTTTACAGTTATTTCTTTTTAATCTAATTGCTATCCATGAGTCAGAAGAAGGTTTTTTGTTGTTTTCTCTTTCATTTCTATTTTACACTTAGCATTTAAGCATCCTGTAGAGATGATCTTTTAATGATCTTTAAGGAAAATATTGTCCTTTTCGTATTTGTGTGCTTCATCCAGCCTTGACAATCACATAAGCTAAATCTAACTGGACTGAAATAAACATGAGCAAAGAGCAGCAAGGAAAAGTAATCCAGGTAATGAGCTTATGAATCTGGTTAAGAAAATATCAAGATTTTCTAAAAACTGACCTCAAGTGAAACTGTGACTTCTTTCAGAAATCTGTCTTTGTTAAATGTTTTCTTATTTAGGCTTTGTTATCTTCAGTGTTGCTTTGCAGTACTATAAACAGTAAACAAGCCTGACTTGTACAGCACAGCATAAAATTGCTAAAATGTAAGTAGAGATGCTATAAAAGTTACACACTGTATATGTATGTAATGTATATGTATATATGTCAGTATATACCCAAGAAAACAGATTTTGCTTTGAGTTCAGCGAGCGGGAGAATGGCCTTGTAAATTAAAGTAGAGGAGGCAATAGTTCAAATAACCACTCACTGCAATCAAGGTATGTGGAAGAGCATCTCTGAATGCACAATACATCGAACCTTGAAGCAGATGAGCCACAGCAGCAGAGTGACTGACAGCTTAGAAGAGGAAATTGAGGTTGAGATGTTTTTATTATATGATATGATATGATATGATATGATATGATATGATATGATATTATATTATATTATATCCTTAGTACCAACTGAGCATCATCATTACCACAGTGATGGATGTTTCTAGCAGGATATTGCAGCATGTCACAAAGCTCAGATCATCTCAAGCTGTTTTCTTCAACATGACAATGAGCTCACTGTACTCAAAAGGCCTCCACAGTCACCAGATCTCAATATAATAGAGCAACCTTATAACTGATGTAAAATATCCAAATTAAAGTTATGTTTAAACGATACAAAAAGCCACTGCATATGTCTGTTCAATAATCATTTTCTTTAACTTTACTAAAGGAAATGTTCTCTTTAACGAGCTGCAGTAATCTGATTGGTGGATTTGTAGCTCTCTGTCCTCTCACTTGCTATCAAGGACAGGCTACATAAAGTCACGCCTGCAATGACATCTGTTCTCCACCAGAGGAGCATCTCGCCTCACAATCTGTCTCCCATCAGGCTGCACTTCCTGTGCAATCAAGTGGAAACTGGTTATGATTCAAAGACACAGATGGAAGCATAATCTCCCTTTTGTTTGTTTTGCTTAGATTATGAGTTATCAGTGAATGCTCTAATGTGTTAGACAATACAATGAATGACTTATACAGTCTCTGAAGCAAAATTTTCCAGTAGAGAAAGTATACAGAGAACACAGAGGACTGTGATAAATCTGCTACATCCAAGTCATTTCCTCCTCTCTGAAGGGACTTGAATACAAACTTGCAGATTATACCAAAGGATATAGACTAAATAAAACAATCTTCATGTTGATAAGCAAACAGTGACATAAAAATAGTTGATTTATTCATAATGGTGTTGTTTATATCCTCTTAGTCTTCATTGTCCTACTCCAATGAATCTTTCAGTAATCCCTCAGAAAGTGAGACACAGTGCTTTTAGATTCATGCTGTGTTACTCTTTTATGTAAGATTTATTTCAAATAATGTAGCAATGCATCCACCAGCTTCGTGTATAAATGATGCCTAATAACACAAAGAAATTAATATCCCATAAGACAATAGGGATCAGTGAAAATATGGTATAGTTTAATACTGCTGTTGATTTGATGTATACTATTGTGTGTTCTCTGGCTTTTACAGTGAAGCATTATCATAAAACGACCTCATCTGACCTTGTCTTATTGCTTATTGCCAAAAAATAATGCTGAAGGAGGATGATATAAAACAAGTGGTGGGAGTCTAACTGTCCTAATGTCTGTGTGAATTATTAGTAATAATTCCACTCTGATTTTTCTTTCTTTAAAGACAGCTTTTGAAATCAACATGCAAAATAAATAAATCTCCTCATGCAACCAAGACACCCACTTTCTTTAAAACTACTATCAGGAACTCAGTGAGCATAATCTGTATATAAAAAAATCTAAAATACCATTCAGTGGTTTGTAGATCCACTCTGAAAACCTTGTGTTGAATGTTTTTGCCGTCTTGGGTGAATCTAATTGAGAAACAGTGAACGCTCAGTCAGTAGTTACTTTTCAGTCAGAAGAATCTTTCTTTAGATTCTAAAAGAAATCAGAATTTACATAATAAACACCATTTTGCATTTAATAAGATTTAAAAGTAGTGACTATAAATATAAACTAACCATAAGTTTCTGCTAAGGTCTTTAGATCATTTTGTCATCCAGCGCCTTCTTTTTGCAGAGTCATTGCCTTCTGCTGGGTATAAAAATGAATGTAGATTTAAGGAAATGGCAACACAGTGGTGCAGTGGTTAGCACTTTTAGCTCACAGCAAGGTCCCGAGTTTGACTGCACTACTTGTCCAGAGCCTTTCTATGTGGAATTTGCATGTTCTTCCAGTGTCCAGGTTGTCTTCACGTTCTCGGACTTCCTCTCACAGTCCACAGTGCACTTAGTGGGGATAGGTTAATTGGTGATTCCAAAATGCCCATAGGTGTGAATGGTTGTCTGTCTCTCGCCCTTTAATAGCTGGGATAAGCTTCAGGCTATACCTGATTAGCTGGTTCCAGACTCTCAGGATGGTGCAGTGGATATGATATATTTTAACAATTCCTAAATAGTATCTCAAAGTCAAGAGATGAAGAGTACACCAGACCTTTAAGAAACCCTGGTAAATTTTCTTTAAACACAGTAAATTTACCATTTAAGTTCATGTCAGGGATATAAAATGAAGTTTATTAATTTCCTTGTAGCTTTTGAACAGTATAAATGTAAATCATGGAACTGTAGCTAAACAGCATCCATTATAAGCATAATAAATAGTTATGGAAAAATAACAAATGCTGTCATTGTGTAAGAACACAACTTAAGAAAACTCACAAGAGAACAAACAATATCTAGACCAGTACATAAGTCCATAAGTCCAGAATCCATAAGTTGACTGAAAGGAGTATACATTGTGTTTCATGGCTTATGAATACAGAAGAAGGAGGGAAGTTACTTACTGGGACAGTGGGCCTATATCTACTGATGCAAGAACCTGAAATTACAGGTCAAAGTAAAAGTGCAACACTTTCTTTAAAATGTTTTTCCAGGCTTTCAGCAATCAAAATAAACCATTTTACAACTCCCAGCAAGACGAGTCACCTTTATTTAATACATATACCAGTGTAAGAGGTGGCATTTAGTGTTATTTGTTTCAATTACAAGTTTCTTGCCCAGTGAATGAAGGTGTGTCTGCTGCCTTGGAATAAGAAAGTACAAAGAGTAATTGTTATTCTGAGAGGAAGAGGCGATTGCCAAACCTGCTGTGAAAGGCATATAACTGGAGAACTACAGCTTCTCTCCCCTCCTGGGCAGCACAATATCATTCATGCCCTTAGCTTTTAGCAAAATGGAAACAGTTTTCATCCTAAACACAGCAATCAGAAGACATTTTTGATCACAGCATGTCATCACTGGTCGCCCACTTGGACATTGTAATAGCAACTTATTAGAAAGGGGAGTTACAAAGCAGACCATCACAATATCTGCATAACACACTCATACATAATACAATTGGATTAATAAGAAATAGTTGAAAGTTTGCTGAGTAGTGTTTGCCTTTGGCTTGCTTTTTTTGTCTTTATTATAAACCATAATGAGACTCATATAAACATCCAAACTACTAAAACATTTGTTCCAAAGGGTCTGTTCCTGATAAAGTTATTTTTAGTTGACTCACCATAGTTACAGTCATGGAGCAGATTTTCAAGTGCATGTAGAAATACAGTTAACAATGGGAGAAATATTTTGTTTGTTTCCACTCAGCTGGCGTATTAGTTACAGTTCAGCAGCATAATTCAAACTCATGTCTCTCTCACTCTCTATCTTAGATTCTGAGTTTTACAATGAAACAACAGGCATTGCAAATTTGCTTAGAGCACAAATGATTTGGTGTGTGGAATCATGTTTCAGGGATTTCCATATACAAATGAACATAAAGATAGAAAGGACTAGTATAGCTTTGTTACACAGAGTTCAATAATCTTGCACACGTTTAGCAAAATTAAGTTTGCCACTTACCAAGTAATTGTTATAAAATAACTAGCAAGATAAAATATAAATCAGATTTAGTTATGAAATAGTATTTGGTAATAATAAAAAAAAATAAGTAAACATTATAAAATAAGATAAGATAAGATAAGATAAGATAAGATAAGATAAGATAAGATAACCTTTATTAGTCCCACATGTGGGAAATGTGTTAGATCCTGTACACTGTGGTATAATGATAACAGTGTTTGTCACTGTGTTATAGATATTGAGACAGGAGTTGAGAATTCATACCGTAGAACTACTGTCATACTGCAGTAAACATGTGTCTTTGAAGTAAGCTGTCCCCAGTAGTTACGGGAGTAGTAGGTCAGTTTATGCGTGGTAGTCTGTGGACTGATTCAGAGCAGTCACTGCCCCGGGAAAAAAATTATTGTCAGTCTGGAGGTGCATGCAAGGAAGGTTTTACACTTATGCCAGTAGCCTTTCTGCTGCAGTGCGAGACGCAGATGAACTAACTGAGCTGAACCCAACTGTTTTCCTTTTGCAGGACAAGACTGTATAAAGCTTTCCTATCAGGTGCTGTGTGGCCCACTTGTTAGGATGCTCTCTACAGTGCTGAATTGTGCCAGACATGGTTTCTTCAGCTACCTCAAGAAAAGCTGCTGTTCTCTCTTGACTGAAACAGTGTTGGTAGACTGCGTGAGGCCCTCTGAGATGTGTTAGACATTCTCTTTACACTGTCTGTTCTGACGAAAAGGCCTTCTCTGACATTCTACAGTTAATATAAGCCACTTGGCATTTGTTTTAATAAAGAACATGTTGTTCTCCAAGCACCAGCTCTTCATGTTCTGTACCTCCACTCTGTAGGCTGACTCATCATTGTTGGACATAAGCCCAGTTACTGTTGCGTCACCTGCAAAATTAACAATGGTTAGTGGCAAATGTAGGGACAAAAACAACTGTTCTGTGAAGAAGCCAGGCATAGAGCATGAGTTTGTCAACATCGTATACACTCACTGGCCACTTTGTTAGCTTTGTTAGCTACACCTCGCTAGTACTGAGTCAGTCCCTCTTATGCCTTCAGAAGTGCCTTAAGTCTTCATGGCATAGATTCAACAAGGCGCTGGAAACAGTGTTCAGAAGCCCCAATGCTGCTCTACTGGTTGAGATTTGGTGACAATCTGAGAACAGCAAACCCATCTTCATGTCAAAGAAACCAGTTTGAAATGATCTGAGCTTTGGGAGATGGGACATTAGCCTGCTTGGAAACAGCGATCAGAAGAGGGGTACACTATGGTCAGCAGCAATACTCCGAGCTACACCGCATGCTAATTTAAAATGAACAATACAGCCTATCGGAGTATTTTTGACTCACATGGACTCAGCGTTGGTGAGTCCTTGTGGCCGTTAACCTCAGTTTTCTGTTCTTAGGTGACTGGAGTGGCATCTGTTGAGGTCTTCTGTTGGTTTCAAGGTTCAAGATGCTGTGTATTGAGAGACGCTCTTCTCCATACCTTAAATATAATGAGTGGTTATTTCAGTTACAATTGCCTTTCTATCAGCTCAAAGCAGTCTGGGTATTCTCCTCTAATCAACAAGACATTTTTTAAATCACTGACTTTAATTTGTTCTATGAAATTCTTATTTTAACTGATTTCAACATTTTGTTAGAGAAAATTACATATTTTGTGTTATCCTCCCCAACAACCGATGAAGGCATGGGTTGATGTATAATTTTCACCAACGTCAAAGTGATTGCTTCATGCACATAGATTTACAGTAAGAGTACAGTAAGTACATTACACCTGCATGCACTGAAACTTGTTTTAAATAACATATTGTATACACAGTGAACTCAAGTGCTGTAACTATAAATCAAAGTTACATAATATATTAGAAATGATATATAAATAAATATACTGTAGACAAAATGCATTTGCATTCTGTTCATGTATTACCACACGTAATGAGAAAAGCCATGGAAACAAATGTCACAGCAGTATATTTAGCAAATAGGCAATGTGCTGTTACAAAGCTGTTCTTTTTAGCTAGCTTGAAAGACTAAAATGAGCACCTGAATGTTTAACAGTTTTTATCTCTTGTGGGCGATGACAGAGAGGGGATGTTAAACACACACTGCCAGTGCACCCGGTGTTTTCTAGATCTGAAAATAAATGTGTGGGCAGCTTTCCTCTGCTGAGAAAACCAGGTACAGACAGTACCTTTTGTTGCTGAAGCTGCTGTGTTGAAAGACCGACACGCTGGTTCTCCTTCCAGCGCAAAAACAATGTGGAATCTGGCAAGTTAAGCACTGGAGGTTAATGATGAGTTAAACAATCTATTAATGTTGTTCAACATTGTGGTTTATTCCTCTGTTAATGAGATGGAGCTAAAGTGATATTTACTGAATGAGTTCCCATCATAATTACCTACTCCACATTGTTATTGCATGTTTGCTCAGCCCGTCAGGAAGGGAAATCAACATTTGCCCTGCTCTCCAGCTCTTCAGTGGGTGTCACGGTTCCAGCAATGGCATTTGATGTCTTCATCTGACTGGCTCACATCACCTCACATAGGGCTGCACCCACGCTGGCAAAACAAGTAGAGGACAGACAGTAAGTAGACACACTCAGAAATATCCATTAATGATGTCATCTAGCTGAAAATTAATTCTGATAGTTGTAGAACTAAACAGTTATACAATTAATATGTAAAACAAGGAAGCTGTTGGGGGATTAAATGCCTTCTGGCAACCATTGTGTAAGATGGTTCATGAATGTAAATGGCTAATAAGGTGCAGTTCTACTGAATCCATCATGAGAATGAGCCCTCCAACCTAAACAATAAGTCTATTACTACTTTGCAAAATGACCTCTATGACCTCTTCCACTGCCATTCTTCGTTCTTCAACTGATTGAATTTCAAATGACTGCTTTTAGCAAAAGTTTGGAAAAATAAACTGTATCTTTAATGTTTGATGTATCCCTGAACAGCACCATACACAGCTTTTATTAAGATAATCAATTATCTATTATTAACACCATTAACATGCTGTAGTTGGTTCATTTTAAATTAGCATGTGATGCAGCTCAAAGCACCTTCCCAGGCCTATAAGTATTAGAACACATTATATGCAAGCACAGTTTTTTCTTATCATCTCTGTTATGCATACAGCACCCATATCTATGTCCCACTGAGAAAACAGTGATTAAAGCAACCTCCAGGAGCTTATGTCTGCTCTTTCAGAAATCAAGTAATAGATGTCCCACAGCTCCCTCCAGCAAAATGGAAATAAATCTGATACAATTATTTTCTGCCCTCTGTCCATATCCTCTCTGCAAAACAACTTGGGTCCCTGTCTATAAAATCTCAACCCAGCAGCTAAAAGTCTAGGTGTGTTTGAGGACAGTGATGTCTCTTTTAGCTAGAGGTGAGCAGGCTTTTTTCAGTCAGTGCCCATCAGCTCTGAAACTTTCTGCTTCATCATTTGCAACTTCTTAAAATATAACATAAAACTTATGTTTAAAATGAGGCACATTACTTGTCTTTGCTCTCCAGTATGCTGCATCTTTTCTAATTTATTATTTAACCATCTGTATGCGAACTTTACAATCTATGCTGGGTTTTATTTCCTCTCTTTACTTCCAGGTACCTGAATTAAAAATCACCTCATATTAAAGATAATTGCAGGGTGCAGCTTCATAGTTCCCCTAAGATGGAAAAGTACAACCTTTCCTGAGGTTATTCTTGGTTAATTACTTTACATACAGGCACCACATAATTAAAGTAGTTTTATAAAACATATCCATCCATCCATCCCCTTAGCTGTTTATTCAATTCAGGGTCACTAGGTGATGGAGAAGCTTTATATCTTTATAAAATGCACATTTCGATAAATGAACTCAGTATAATTATGGACAAGTTTTTCAGAGAGGTTTTTGCACATGCAGATATCTGGAAGTCCTGCCCTCTTTATCAGTTGGCAATTCAAGTCTGTTCATGGCGGCTGTGTTTTAGGAGGTAGAATGTGTTGTCTAATATTAATGATAATAATAATGATACTAATAATAATAATAATAATAATAATAATAATAATACTAATAATAACAATAACAATAATAATAATAATAATAATAATGACAAAAGTCAAAGCCCCAAAGCTTGAATAACTATAATTTCAACCACTTTTTAGAAAATGTCCACAGATCGAGTGCTGTGGATCTCAGAGGGAAGCCTGTTCCAGAGAGTCAGGACAACAGCACTGAAATCTTTGTCCCCAAAAGTTTGGTGTGAGGGAGTCATTCTTTAACTGTGGAATAGAGAATCTGGGGCTGGTTTTAGAGGAGGAGAACATCAAAAAATACTGGAGAGCAAGAGAATGAGGAAACTGTGAGAAGATGAGACGGTCAGTATTTTGATCGCTGTTTCCTCTTCTGCCAGAGGTCTGGGAGTTTGCAGTGTCTTAGCTGTTCCTAGGACTGCACTCTTCTTGACAGAGATCTCGGATGTCGTTCCTGGAACCTGCTGGAGTCGCTCCACCAGTTCAGGGGTCACTGCCTGGAGGGCCCCTTTCGTATCCTTTCTAGCTCCTCCATCCACCCTTGGTATTTCTAATTTTACATCACTTAATGGCTTGATGCCTAAAAATATTAGATTAAATATTAAATATCAAATATTATAAATGATTAAAACATTAGTCTTTAGTTTATATAATAGCTCTTTTTTAGTATTTTTATATCAGTTAACAGTTTTTGCAATAGTGAAAATAGCCATGAGTGTTATAAGACGGGACTTGCACTATCCGTCAAATGTCTGGTCACATGGGTGAGCAGGTCCATTTTCTGACTGTTACACTAGTTGTAGTTTCAACCTGAATAATTACAGACTATGCATTTTTTTAATATTGTTTTCTTGCTGTCAGCAGCTTTAATCGAGCATAAAAGTTCCAAAAAACCATCAGTGCCAGTTGCCAAACAAAGCAGCAGATGCACACAGCTGTACAGTTGCTAGCTAGTGAACAACGAGGAATTTAGCAGGGATAGAGTTGAACTTTAGAGTCGGAGATATATCTATTTAGTGGCTAGAAACATGGGTTGAAATGAATACTAATGGAAATGAATGCTTGCAATACGCAAGCAAAAATTACCAACTGCTACAAAATCATAGCTCAGATGTAGGCTAAAGAATGAGAACCTTCCAGGGCCAATACAATACAGTGTGGTACAAAAACAATCAAAATGTAACAGGAATTCTTTAAACAATTATAATTGTAAAATATTTGAAACTACAAAATACTTATTTTTTAAGTCCATCTGCTATTGGGGCTTCGGAAAATTTGTTGAACAAATAACAAACAAAAATGAATGGTATTTTTACTTTTAATTTGGTTTTAATGCCACATACAGTCCTGCCAGGCAATTCTACACTCATGATGCATTAGTCCTCCAAGATGGCACCAGCTGTTGTACCAGCAAACCCACTATCACTATTTAAAGCTCTTACTATCTTGCTGAACTGGCCTCAGAGTCTAATCATTACACAAAATTCAAGACCAAAGCAAATACATAGGTCAACAAAGTTTCTCTTTATCCAGTTTACACAGGCTGACTCCTCCGCCTGGCTTACAACTACAGAACACTCTGGTCCGGTGGGGCTCAAGAAAAAACACGACCCACCAACTGCCATGGATGCCTCTTATCAGGCCTTGTATGTGCTCAGTGCTGGTCTGGACATGGCAGCTCCATGATAATACTATCTGATAACCGTTGGTGTCAAACGGCCTTAACCTGAAGGTTAGATCAAGCTGGGACGCACCGATGCAGATGCAGAGATGTAGAAAACATGGTCTAATGGGAGAGCATGAGCGTGACAAGCGTGCAGAGATTTGTGGCAAGACAGCTCACTGAGACATCTCATCTGCATGCCTGAATCACTGACTAATAGCAGGCACAGGCAATGTTGCTGCTGTTATTGGCATTTTAAGCAAGATGAATGTGTTTTTTCACATTTTAGGCAAACGGATGCAAATATACGTTCTGCAAAAATGCAGCTACAGCTGAAAAATAACTCCTATATATACTTGAGTATCTGCACTTGCTGCACAGTGCAACTAGTCATACTATGATACATGGTTGTATATGATGTCATCTCCAGCCTATTTCACGGATATGTTATTGCATAAAAATTTTGCTGTATGATAAATAATAGCTGTTAACCTCCTAAAATAAAAATCACCTTACCTTTACACTTTGTTTTTTTGAACTGCTGGGAAGTGCAAGTGAACTACTTGAGAAGTTTTAAACTGTAGTTACATAATCATATGATTATTAGGGCCTGTTACACTGCTAAAAGCCACAACAGTACTGCATTTATGCTTAGATTATTCCTTAAAGTTGGAGGAAACCATATATACGCTCAAGATTAGTGGTATAAGCCATATATACATAAATTATTAGAGTTACCTGAATGGCTATCTAGTTGACCATGAGAAATACATTGCTGGGGCTGACATATTGGCTGCTGTTAGCTTTGCAATATAAAAAAGACACAAGAGAGAAGCTACTGTAGCTACTGTACATCAGCTGCTCCTTCCTATCTTATCTGTGTGGCCTCAGACTCTGATTCTTTTTCACTGATCAACAGTGGCGCTTACAGCAAGTCTTGCGATGTTCATTTTTTCATCATCAGTTTCCACACGTTGACATTTATGTAATTAGCTTCATTATCAGATTTATTTCTTGCAAGGTGTCAGAAAAAGGCAGAGCAAATGAGAGTTTCAATAGTGTTGGAAAGCAAACACAGGTTATTAGGACTGAGTGGAAAATGCATAACTTTCAGGGCTGACCATACATTTGGACATTTTTAATCTTACTAATGTACATATTGGTGCTTAGGGTGCAAACATTAACTTCATTAACTTATTACTGTTTATATTAGAGAATATTGTGGTAAACAGTAGCTAGATTTGGAGACATAAGGCATTTGCAATTAGAATTTGGAACTATATTACTTGTTATATACCCTGTAGTCTGGGTTTGGGATATTAGTTGACAGAATAAAGAAGAACATCTTAATGTCTTAATTAGCTTTCTCTTTCTGTACCAGATACAACATTAAAATGTCTCATACTCGACTCCACTCAAATGAGTTTGTACAATCCCTTAACTGCCCGGGGCCACTTTAGACTTTTCATTCTGAACAATTGATCCTCAAGTCCAGTAAGAAACAGCTCCATCACTGTAAGGCCAAAATGAACAAATCTGAGCTGTATGGATAAGAAAAAGTCAGAAAAACAAACAAATAAACAAACAAACAAAAGCAACAAAACAAAATAAAAAACCCCAAGTTTCCTTTCCTTGTCCACATCATCAGAACACCAGACTGAGGGTTGCTGTTTAACTTCTGAAGCTGTAATATTCTACACTATACTGGCTACTAGTACTTCATCTGATCCTCTAGAATAACTGAAGCCAGTATAAGCACGCCAGGGCTAGGCAGTCGCTCTATGGAATGTGCCACACCTGGCAGTCTTCTAAAAATAGCTTGGTTTGCATTTCAATAAAGATACATCCTGGTTCCCAATACACAAATCTCAAACATGATGATGACACTAAACCATTTTGAATTAAATCTATGTGAGTGTATGTTATGCTGTTATATGAATTTGATTCTCTAGAATCTTCTGGATTTGTATCCGACATCTAATATAATTGCTTTTATGAAGCCTCATGAAACTTTGAAATCAGAACACTAAACTCCATTAAACGTTACTTACCTCATTCCTATTTGAGAGTTGATCATGTGGAAGATTTGCATGCTGCTCTGCTATGAGCTGTATAGGAACATCGATAGCCTTAGGAAACACGCAGCTGCTGGGAGAGAACGCGAGGCTGTGCACATTCAGCATCTAGGCAACTGTAAACACACATACACACCATGTGTTTAATGGATTGGTGCTGAAAATTGTTATTACAGTTATCCAAGGCTGCTGCAAATAAATAAAACCCCCCACAAAGCTTCTTTATAACTTACTGAATATGTGACTTGGTTTTTTAATAGATGATATTGAGTTACACAGGTTCCCAACAAAAGCCTGCAACATACCGAGCTGCGGTCGAATTTCACACATCATTTGCATATAGATAGCGCAATCAAAGATCTGCAACGATGTGAGAGTTAGAATTTTCAGATTGCTTAAGTGTCTGAGCGATGATTGGATGAAAACTGATGATTAACAGGAACAGGTTCAATCAGATGTCTGTGTAATAACAACCAATAATGAAAATAAAATAATAAAAAAAAGACATAGAGGAGAAAGAGAAGGGCAAACAGGTCACTGTTATAGGGATTGGGTGAGCAAAGCACTAAATATAGATCTTTAAGCTTCAAGATGCCCAAGCATCCCTGAAGACAAATAGTGGGTTTATATGTTATAGAAAGAACTATGAGTTCAGCGCGTGTGTATACATGTCAGGGCTTTGCTCACTGCAAGAAGGCTGGAGTCCCTGCACAGTGCGGGCATGCACTGCATTCTAATAATACCATTAGCATTCAAGGTCTGTAAACTCTGCTGGACTGAGAATATCAACAAACTAGGAGCAGACTTGATTAGATAAATGCAGTTAAAAGTCTTTTATTGTGTAATGTTTGCTGTAACTCTCATATAAGGAATGAATAAAGTGACTTCCGTTTGGCACTGTGAAGGAGCTGCATTAGCATTTAGGCACTGATACTGAGAAAAAAAGCAGTAAATAGCTGCAGCTGTTCTTCTGCACACTGGGTGGCAGTGTTACCAAAGGCATTCTTGTTGCGTTACCTTACGCCTCATAAAGGTTTGCAATTATTTACAGGAAGCTCAAATTTACCATCGCTGTTGTTATGCTGCAATAAGAGGCACAATTTAATCTAATGCTAGAGATGTGAAGATGGATATTTTGCTTGTTTATATATAATACCTTCACTCATCCATGTGTTTATAGTTGAAGATTAGAATGCACCTGTCTGCAAGTGGAGAATGAAAGAAGCACATCTCTTAGACCTGCAAAATCATTACACCCTTTAGCAAGAGCGCAAATTGAGTTCAGGATTGTGTCGGCCACAAATGCAGTCGAGGGCAACTCCTGTGACACAGTGTTGCTGAAGCCTTTGTGAAAGGTCAGCAAAAAAGCGGCGGCATTGTTCGTCTCGCCAAATGTCACAATGTCGCACAGGTTGATGCGACTGACAGAGGACCTTATCTGGTGGGATAATGCCACTAGTGGTGGAGGACTGGGCAAGGGTCATTGGTCCTGGAGTGAGAGATAACAGGTTCTAGAGAAGCATGGACTAAACATAGCCTCAAGTTGGTGTCATACTTCTTTTCATTTAAGTAAATTTGAACTGCAGTGTAAGAGATATTGATGGAAAGCTCCTACTTTGTAGGAAATGTCTAAGATTTAGACAGAAACACTAATACATGACCTTTTTTCCAGCGAGCCCAATGTGGGGAACATTAAAGTCCATGCAGAGTATATGCTAACTAGCTTTTATTCTTTGCAGAGGGACAAGTCATGTTAATATGGAAGTATGACTCGTTGTGACTGTGTGAGACAAGCAGCACAAAGAGCCAGTGGCTTATCCAGCTATTTTTGGACATATATAAAAGATGGACATAACTCCATGCATCTGGGATTTAAAGCCATCTTCTAAACTATGCTTTAGGGTCTGGCTGTTAATGAGAAATAGCAGTATCCTTAGTCTCTCAGTCAAAACCACAACACATTTTCATTCTTGTCTGAATGTTATAGAAACAAGATGATGATGTCTACAATATGTCTACAATTTCTGTCCACCTATTTCCTCCTGCTTATCAAATTCAGTTTTGCGGGAGGCCTGGAGCTTATCTCTGTGGGTGGGAAACAACGTACAGCCTGGACAGGCTGGCATTCTGTCACAGGGCTAACACAGAGACAGACCACCATTCATACAGCCTTCTTACAGACCTGCTTGCTGTGAGGCAACAGTGCACCACTGTGCCTCCTGTAGTATTCAACGTATAGCTTGAACATGGAACTTAGTTTATACGAACCCAACTCGAATTATTCAGGTTTACTTTCACTCACACTTTTGGTACAGATCTTCATTTTGACCTGTGCTGTGCAGCTATCTTTAGAAGATCCCATTAAAACATCTCTAAATCTCAACAACTCAACCTCAAACACAAATTTGTCATTTCAAAAATACCCTGACAGGAAACCGGAGTTTATAAAGTGAAAGTGACTTTTTCATTGATCAGCTAAACTCTATTGTTGTTCCAGTCTTCTAGGCTCAGTTACTTTAATTCTGTACCTGTCAATGTTGAAGCATTTACATTCTTATTTCTTCACAGAAAGCTCAGAATAAGACCAGGAGTCTTTGTGATGATAACTGGAAATGGTTGTCTTGTATTATCCCAGGATTATAAGGTCTGGTATTAACTACTTTTCTCCTCCTCCTCTACTTTGGGTTTTGGCAGCAGAAACAGTCTCACATGACATTTTTTTTCTTTTTAGTGAATCACATTTGTTCATTATTAGCCTTTTCTAATAACTCTTGCACTCTATTTATATCCTAAATATTCGGAAATTAGGTCTCCGGTTTCTGCATCTTCTGTTCTCATTATATGAAATTTGCAACAAACTTGCTCAAAGAAAGTGACAAAAAGGAGCTGACCCAAAAGATTTATTTAAATAAAACAGACTTTATTAAACAAAATAACTAACAAGAAAGACTATTGTCTGAGCCAACAGCCGTCCTCCTGGAGTATCACTTTCGATATAACTAAAGCCAAGCTTAATTAACCTGTACTATCACTCATGGTTCTGATGTTGACTCTTCGCGCTTTTCAACAACTCCTCCACATTAACATGAAAATGCTCAAAACCAAATCAATACAGCCAGAGTTTACAAGCAGCTTCACAAGAATCAGTGAAGCCAGATAATCTCAGACTTAAAGATGGAATAAGTGAATATCTCTTCATGTTAACAGCTTCTACTAATACACATTTTTGTGAATACAATACTAAAATTAAAAGAGATATGTTAATTACATTAAAAACTAAACATTTAAGCAGAATTACAAAGGAAATTTAACATGTAGCCTAAAAGGATGACAAATCTGCACATCTATAATCTTACATTTTTTCCATGTAATCCAGAGAGTTACCTACTGAAAGACCTGATGCTACAAAGAATTTCATTATTATAGATTTGAATAGAGTTTCATTGGCCTCTGGTGTACATTTGCAGATTACATTAATGAAGTCAGCATATCCTCTTTTCCCCTCCTCCTTTCCTCCTTCAGCTTGTCTTTTTTTAGCCTTGCTGTAGCTCTTGACCCTTTGTGCTTCTTTTGCTTCCTCTTGTCTGTAGTGACTCTATTAAAACAATGTTCCACTACATGACTTCGCTTCTCTGTCCCCCCTGCATTCCCTCGGCAGATTCGATGGTATGCATTTAAATCATGTCTACTTTAAGGACTGGATATCTCTAGGTAGGTGAAAGAGAGAAAAATGTGTAAGTAGGAAAATAAAAAGGAATAACACTGTGGTGGTACCTACCCTCCGGGCATTTAATTAATACAAATCTGTTGGGAGGTATACAGCCTTCATTGTCAAGTGTGCACTCTGTGTGGTAATAATCGACGATAGCTGCGAGGCATACACTGTCAGTTGCTTTGACTACATACAGTTAATCTGGATGGAAAGCAACCTACTGTCATGGACAAGAGAGCCTAGTTACCACAGACAGCATAAATGATGGACACAGTCATTGTGACATCACCCACTGGTTTCTGAAGCTGCTGAAGGCTCAAGATTTTTTTTGCAATCGTTGCCATTTAGTTTAAAAAAAAAGATGTGATGAGAAGAGGCAGGTTTGACTGTGAAACCACATGCTTATTGGCTAAAGGCGCGTGATTAACATGTCGTTATCCAATGAGCGTGCCGTTTCATACCAAAAATAAATTACTCAATATGACCCATAATGTGTGAGTGAGCCCATGAACTCAGCAGGAAGGCAGAAATTTCCATTTTCCCATAGACTTTGAAATGACTGGAAGGGTTTTTGCGATTACTTAGATTTTTTTAATTTATGCTTAAAAAAAAGAAAATTAATGTCCTATAGCTGGTTTTCAGTTATGTTACCATTATGCTCATGACCTCAACATATTTAAGAAAATGATTAACTTCACATTCTTTTTCCACTCCCAAAGCTTTGTTTCTATCCGGAGGTCAGTGATCTGACTCCACCGCACCTTCAAACCTTTCTCTGACCGAACCAAAACTTTTAATTAGAGTTGGATTACTGTATAATACACTACTGTGGAGTTAAGTGCTGTGCCTTAAATACTTTCCATGGAGTTGTTTTTCTTTATTTTTCATCAATCATTTTGGCAACATTGCAATTTCCCCAGAGAATGATATTTGCCTGGAAAACAGCCCTTTCTTTGTTCTACGTATGCAAGCACAAGTCTGAAACAATACGTCCCTGTAGACCCCAAAATATAAAGGGAAAAAAAGCGTTTTAAGAAAACTTTAAAGAACATGTTTGCAGATGGGCACCGACAAACATTTACAGGATAAACAATTCCCCGTAGGCCAGCCTATCATATTTCTAACCAGTGTCAAGAACTACTATTGGCAACAAGATCAAATATTGTTGAGATTATTGGATGAATGGAAAAATGTAGAATTGTCAGATTTTAATAATCAAACTATTAAATGTTGGATGTTGAAGATCACATAAAAGAAAATGTAAAATATGAGAAGTTACAGTCCATTTCTTGATATTTTTTGGGTTATTCTGCAGCCAAATAGCTTCAGGAAACAAAAAGTCAACCACAGATCAATATGAAAATGAATTTAAATACCTCCCTGTTTTACACAGTCTGGTGAGGTATGTTTGGTGAGGTTCCCTCTTATGCATATGGGTGATACGAGTTTAAAGCACCATTTAAGTTGCAGTGAGAATTGCATTGTGATGTCCAGGGTGAGAAACTGGTAGCATGCCCCTTGGTCACTCCACCCTGTAGGTTGCCTCCCCAAGTGGCCTGTCTTTAACTGTATTAATTAATTATTGTGTTGAACTGCTATTTTAGCTAGAGCAACATGGTGGAAGTGAATCATGTTGTTTTTAAACCAGTATCTGGTAATAAAGTGTTTTAATTAAATGTATTGTGGTATTGTAAATCCTGCCATCATCTTCATCTTTGTTCCCAGATCCTTAAGAATTACAACCGCCTTTCAAATATCTCTTCAATTATAACGTCTTGGAAGGTCTTTATATAAAACATGATCTGTCAAGCATACAAATGTTTTCAAAACAAGCAGGAGTGGAGCTACTGAAATCAACAATGGCAAAATAAACAAACACATGACTAAGTAACAAAATACATTAAAAAAATGGCCTTAACTGCATATCATGCATTATCTTAGAATATTTTGTAAATAAATGAATTCATTAAGTAGGAAACTTAAATGTAAAGTAAGAGTAACAGCAGCAAATTAAATCAGAATATTGATTATATAATAATTATGCAGGTTGTGCTTATGGAATTTAAAAAGTATGCCATGCATTTAATCAATGTTGGATTTTATTTTTGTTTTGTTTTTGACAGTAAACTGCTCAAATGACCCAACTCCTGGTGTGTATTCACAAGAGATTATTGTTTGGATATTTGCATCACAATACAAGCAGATTTGTTTTCAGTTCAGCTGATGTGCAGTTTATCAGCAT
Organism: Oreochromis niloticus; assembly: GCF_001858045.2. NCBI lineage: Eukaryota > Metazoa > Chordata > Actinopteri > Cichliformes > Cichlidae > Oreochromis > Oreochromis niloticus. Next base: position 24,009,865 of record NC_031983.2, on the reverse strand, counting down.
CAAGCAAACGATTCTATTTTAATTTTTGGTCATAGTTTTTTTGGGTTTTTTTTTCCATGAGTTGCAAAGAATTTTAAAGCATAGTACCGTGAAAGTAGACCATCTTTAGTGCATTCTTCTCAGCTTGTCTTCAGCTCTGAAAGAGCCACCATATAAGCAGGAATGACAGAGGGCGGTGTAGCCTTCCCCAGGGCACAGCGTTGTGGAACACACACGTCAACACACTGGAAGTTTTGAAGCTCTATTTGACTCGAAGCTTTAACTTAGATGTGTTTGGTAAATGAATTGACACCTACTGTTCTGCAGTTTTGTCAACTGCATGCCTGGAAGATATAAGCATTTGCTGTTTGTTTGCTGTCCATAGGGATATTACTTGTGTTGGTGCAGCCGCCTGTGAGTAAGTGGTAGTTTGCAGATGAAAGAAGGCTTGAAATCTTAGATGAAATTTGGACTCAAAGAGTAAGTGAGAACAAACACTGGGATTAATATTTGTATTCATTCTAAACATGACGTTTAGAATGCACTTTGACAGAAGCAAAAACGCCTGGGATCTCTCCTCGAGCTGCTGTCATCAAAAAGCATTGTCTTGCATGTACTAGCTTTGGCGTTATTCCTCTTGCGGTGCAGTTTCAGGTGCGTAGGTCCAAGTGTTTTAACATCCACACTTAAGTTAGTTATAACACTATAACAAACACAGCCTGTAACAACTTGCGACCCCCTGCACAGTCTTTTTGTAACTCTACAAATTCAAATATTTTGTAAGAACACTTTGCGCCTCATTTTTACTCGGGCAGGATTTTGTCATACTTCTCACCGTACACTACAAGCAGGGACATTTTACGTTACATGACCTCAAATTATTTACAAATGTAGCTGCTGAGCACAGTGCTGTTGGTGTAGGTTAATTTCCTCAGTCATATGCTGCTGCTGCTTCACTCCCAGCTAACACTGGGATGCTTTGTGGTTCAGTAATGCAGATTACTGGCAGCCATGGCACAAAAGGATTTGCACTATACTGTGCATATATGTGTGTGTAGTTGTGTGTGTTTGAAACAGAGGGGAGGACAAGGTGAAGGTGGACTAGTAGTCACAGCCTAGACTATTCCAATGTTTTCTGTTTTTTATAACCCATAACCCTTGAGACCTGCAAGTTATGGGCTGACCCACACATCACTAATGAGCAGAGTTTCACACTGCCTGTGGATGCAACACAGCAGAGAGTCCAGTCATAGATGTCAGATAATCCCATAGCTGAGATGGACTGTATTAGTTACAGATAACATGCTTCATTTCTCAGTTTGGCACCATGTACCGATGGCTGAGAGAAAAGGACTGGCACGCTCTGATGGCAGGAGCTGCCAAAATGACTTCCCATGTGACCTCGCTATGTGAGACAAACAACTGCTGCCAAACCCAAGGCTCAAGAAGGGTAGTGGAGGCAGCAACAGCAATAGAGGCATCAGCAGATACAGGCTAATAACACAGTTACATAGCTCTAAATGTTAGCTTTAAATGTTATTTATTCGAGATTCAGCAGTTTTCTTTGGCCTTAGTTAAATATCAAAAACATATATGGCATACAAAAGATGGTTGCAGCCACTGTGATGTCACCTAAAGGTTTCCATGGAGTTCATAATGAAACCTTGATTTTTGCATTATGCCAATGCCAGCTAGCAAGCATGCTAGAGTTGTTGTGAAGGAATTGGCTATACACAGCAAACTATTTTCTGTACCAGGCTGTTTATTCTTTCATAAGCTGGGCACTGTAAAGATGTGAGTCCAAGGGGAATTACTTTTTGGAGCCAGCCTTAAGTTGCTAGTATTTGACACTAGCTCTAGGTGGAAACCAATGAATTGAGGGCAAAATGAACTAAAACATCACAAATGAGTAAGTTATTTATAATGAGGGCTTGACCCTTGATGCTCTTTATATGTGTAAAATTACTGACACATTTTGACTTTATTAAAACCTCTAAAAACCTGTTTGAACTTTACTTTTTCTCTACTTTTTTTTCTTATCAGAATCTAAAATATAAGTGAAATGTGAATTCATAAAAGATTACATGCACAGCAAACAGTAAATGTTCTCAAACTGAAGCCCTGGTTGAATGATCGATTAAGCATGAAGTAGATTAACACAGAATTTTAAACTACATGCAGTTTTGTCTTTCCTCAGTGGGATCCCAGTTAAGATGAACTGTGTATTCTTCCAATCAACTGTGGAGAGATCCGACTCAGAGGGTGGCATACAGCATTGAAATGCATTTGAAATGCATAAAAGCTGACTGAAACAAACACCATAATGGCACAACAGGGCTATATAGTATCAGTTTAAAAAAAAAAAAAACACTAAATCCACGTGCAATTTCAAAACTATAGGGGGAAATTGCATTTAAAAAGAAAAAGATATATAATGAGGAAGTAGACATTATAGCAGAGCTCCAGTCAGCTTTTTCTCTGTGCTGCCAAAGCTGTCAAGCTGTCAAGCTAGTGTGTCCCTCCCTCTATGCACCCACAGCCCATGGCCATCAGTGGACTAATGAACAGAACGCAGGAGCACAAAAAATCTTCTTAGAGGCTTGATAAGTTATGGCAACTCTGCAGCAGCATCACAAATGTCCAAGAACCCATGGCTGGCTTTATCATTGAGGTCCAGGGGAAAAGTAGTTGTGTTTGAATAAAGGGTAAATATGTCAGTGTAGCCAGTTCTACATAAGATACCCACTGTACTGACCTGCAGCTAGGAATTCCATCCATATTGGGCATTTTCACACCTCACAGTCCAAAATCAATTTTCAGTGCCAGTGGAGGAAGTAGAGCACTCTTTCTGTAGCCAGAAGGAAAGTGAGAGTGTTCACTTTGGGGATGTTTTGCCAGTTGATGATAATGCTAAGGTTGCAGTGTTGTAGTTTTTGATTTTACTGGATGGACAGATTCATATATACTAACGGATGGATAGCTTAAGAAAATAAACCTCAAGTAAATGAGAAAAATACAGACACACACTGGATTAAAAAAGGAAAAAAATTCCTGAGTGTTGTGTTGAAAAAACAAACACTTATTTTTAAATTTAAGCTCATATTCATTGCAGTAAATCATGCAGCAACACCACCCGCCCAGTGGTAACTACCTCAACCTTTTCTTGTAATTACAAGCCCTTCCACTTGTGAAATATTTTCTAGTAATTAAAGTCATAATGATGATGAGATAAGCTCTCCTGATTTCTTTGTCAATGCAAAGCACTTTAATCAGAAAAGCCCTGTTAAAAGTTTTTTTGAGAAGAGACTTAAAAGAAGGCTGATTCAGAAACTTTATCTTCTTGAGCACTTTAGGCATCAGGCAACATAACCTCCAACTTTTTTAGTTTTCAGCCAGGACTTTTAGAAGAAACAGGAGGAGGAGCAAATATCATCCAATATCAATCATACTTCAGTAAATGACCCTGCTGCCAGACAAGAACATTAGAGCAGACATCTCTATGAGAACGCAGATCTCTTCCAAGAAACTCAAAACACCCATCGGCAAGCCTGACCTCCACAGACAGCCTTACTTTCTGACTGAACACATAAAAGGCATATTACTGCTTCAACACCCAATGCATCCCGGATGCCACCCACTAGTTTGTAAAGCCTCAGTTTGAGCAATTTGGCAGTTGCCATCTCAGTTTCTGCAACCCAGACAAGCGAGGGGTGTTTCTGACTGAGAAACCACTGAAACTGCAGGCTTATACAATCACAAATAGGCCCCACCCTTTATCACTCACTGCTTTATTGTTTATTTTACTGTAAATAAGTCCATAATTTACAAAATGAGAGAGTTTCCATTTGAAAGAATGCATGTTCCAGGCATTAGCATCAATTTTCAGATTAAATGGCAAAATCTTTTCTAATTGTCTATTGCTATTAGCAAAGCATATGAGCAAAACGATTACAAATTAATTACTAAGGAGACAGAGACTCCCTATTATAAAAAAGACGTATTTTCTTCCCTGAGTTAGGAACATTTGAGAGGAAGTTGCTTTACAGCCACCTTGAAAGATGTAAAGGCTTGTGCAGCTGACTAGGATGCCTTGGATCCTCCTATACAGTATGCATCTGAAAGATATTATGTGGATATTTATAGTATCAGAGAGTCAAAGCAGCTGAGAAAGCATTTTCCATCTGACCTGGAAATATTTTAAAGAGACCCAGGATGCTTGGGGACTAAGATGAGGACAAACACACTTGGACTACCAATAGCATCATAGGTGGTGAGAAAGGATGAGGTTCACCACTTCTCCCCTTACAAACAAATCACCAATACTGATATCAGACAATTTGTTACTTCACTGGAATAAGCCCTCCACTGTATATCCTTTTCTTATGCACTGTTACACTCAGAAGGATTTGGGAATTGAGCCAATGACCTGACACGCCTAAAGACCATGATCATTGAACTGGAAAGGATGTTTATCATTTTTCCTTTAGAAGGCATAGATTCAACAGGGTTCTGGAAACATTCCCGACTTTTCTGACATGGCGTGTTATCCTGCTGGAAGATGTTTACTCAACTTCTGATAGTCCCAAAGCTGCGCATGAATAGCAACAATACCGAGGAAGGCCGTGGTATTTAAACAATGCTAATTTGGTATTAATGGTCGCAAGATGCGCCAAGAAAATATCTTCCACATCATTACACTTCCACCAGCAGGTTTGACTATTGATACACCACATTTTGACCCTAACATCTGAATGTAGCAGCGCAAATCGAAACTGATCGGACGAGGTAACGAGGTTTTAATGAGTGGTCATTTGAGTTACTTTTGCCTTCCTAACAGCTCGAACCTCGACATCAACTAAGTGTTTTTTTTGTCCAGAGAGCTGTTGTTCACTTTTCTCTTCTTCAGCCAGTTTTCTACAAACCCTCGAGATGGTTTTGTGGGAAAATCCCAGTACACCAGTTTTTTGAAAATACCCTCCTGTCCTGGCACCAACAACCATGCCACTTTCAAAGTCACTCAAATCACCTTTCTTCCCCATTCTGATGATCAGTTTGAACTTCAGCAGGTGCTCTTGGCCATGTCTACATGCTGAAATGCATTAAGTTACTGCTTTATTATGAGCTGAGTAGATATTAGCAGAAGGGATGTATATAACAACATGGCCAGTGAGAATATTTTACTTTAATAACTCAAACTTTAGACATTTTCTTTTTAGCTCAACACTGGAGCATTGCTGATCCATTGTGGGCACCTGGAGACAACTTGATTGTGCTGACTTATTGTGTGTGTGCAGATGTTTTGTATTCTGTTTAAGTACAGAAGTAAGTCACTACTTCAGGGTTGTCATGGTTTTGCAAGCGTGCAGTTTTTGTTGTGCTTATTCCTTGCTTTGCTAGTGGTGGATCAATAAATCCACTCCTATTGCTTGAACAAGTCACCAGATAAATACAGATTTTAAATGTACGTTTGGCCCTGTGTGTTTATCAGACCTGTTGGGTTGTATTCAGTGGCCTGTAAAACAGTCCTAGAATACACCAGAATATTTTCACAGATGAAAGCTTGTGTTAAACTCATTTGAGTCTTGGTGAATTACTGTGTATTACGGAAATCTACTGTGTATTAACTTCAGCATATTACATATATACAGTCTACATATATACTCTAAATGTCTTGACATTTTGCGGCTTCTGAAATTTTGAAATGTCATTGTATTGAAGTAATAACTAAAGATGGAACCATAAGGGAAATAAAGTTGAACCATCAACACTGAAATTCATTAAGTGGCAGCTCATGCACAATCCATCAAAGAAGAAGAAATATTGACGTTTTCCTTTATCGTTTTGGGTGTCAGTAAAGCATAGGTTTTGTTCATCCATGTATTACAGTAATAATAAACTTCACAGCCTTCTATAAGTTGTAAAAGTCGAAAGCAAAGTGAGAACGCTAAAAGCAGTGGAGGTTTAAGTGAAAACATGAAACACTGAAAGAATTGTAATGGTTGTTGAATTTCTGTAGTTGGTTTTAGGTTAAGAATGACTGTGTCTGAAGTTTCTGGAACTGAAATGGCAGCTAATTATATGCACTAAAAGTAGCGGAGGTGCTACATTTGATCTGCCACAACTATAACAGCTGAATGGAGAGCAATTTGGCAGTCAAAGCTATTAACGCTTCTAAAAGGTGTTAGTTTCTCTAAAATGTGTCTAGTAAGTTTTTAAATTCTTCTACACACTCAATCACAAAATGTAGGATTAAAAAAAATCATCAAATCAATAATATTTGTCCTTGTAGGCATACTACAGTATGTAGTACAGTACAGTATGTATGTCATATTTAAAATGCTACTGGAATATTAAAAGTTAATGATACAGTTAAACACAGTTTAATAAGCATATTTAGGAATAGAAGATGAATTGTAATCATTAGAAGGTATGGAAGAGCTAACTCAAAGACATGCAATTGAAGGAGTCACCTTCAAATTGCGAGGACACAGCTATAAAGAATGTAAATCTTGTTTTAAAATTAACTATCTGTTCGCTGCTGGAGGCCTTAGGAAGCTCAATGCTGGAACAAGGTTAAAAACAAGGTTAAACATTTTAAGGTGGTTTGCATCTGGTGATGTCCATGGGTTTGAGACTTTAGGCTAACCTCATGGACATCAGCACAACGGATTTTCATGGACTGATCTTCATCCCAGTATTGAAAAAAATAATTGTAGTTGAAATTATATTACTTTATCAAACTACTTTTGAGTCACTAAAAATAGTGGACTATATGTAAATATGAGTTTAATTCCTAAACTTGGTAATTCTTTGCTTTTTTAAAAAAAAAACCAAAACCCTTGAATTAAAGACATCACTTCAATCACATCTTGACTGACTGATTTAAAGTCCACTGTTGTGATGTGCACAAATGGACCTAATAACTATATGTAGCATAGGTAAATTAAGTAGTCTACTTGAGTCCAGAAAGTGGAGACTTTGGCACTTCTCACCTCCAGTTCTCCTTCTGTAATCAAATGCTTATTGCATTTTGAGGTGCCAACCTCTTCAAGTTTAATTAATTATCACATTCTCTGAGCAGTGATAATTCTGGCAAATTGTAGTCTGTGTCTGCATGCATGTGAGATGTTGGGAGGAGTGTGAAGGAGACCATTACAGGGAGAACGCGAATGATGGATGTTTGAATTTGCATCAACAAGAGAGTCCAAGCATCCTCAAGAATGTGAAAGAGTAATGCGAAAGCGTAAGTCTGACACCTCCCTATTTATTCCCGCTAAGGACAGTCACACTTAGAATCATGCTTACCCAGTGAGAGCTGACTTCTAGCTATATTGGAACCAAATTGGCACCTGGAATTAAAGACCTGTCACTTGGCGTGGACCTCTAAAGAAAGCTGGAAGCATCCAAATCACTGGTAGACAAGCAGGGGATTAAGACTCCCTGCAGGGTTAAAAGATAAGCCCGAGGGGTCGTGAGATGAGTAACGGAAGAGAAATGATCATATTTCAGCTTCACTGAATTATCATGTATCAGCTTTGCTTTTTCTCTGGTACTGAGTCACTTTGAGCCTCCAGGTCTAATTAATCAAATGAAACATTCTTAGGAGAGTGAATGATTCCTCACCACTCGCTGCCACTTTCTGGGTGTCATGTGAGGTTGTGTGTGGAGGTTTCCTTTAGGAAGTTATAACATCTACAAAGACACATCTAATTTTGTCACAGGAAGTTATAGTGCTATTATATTCGAATCCTGTTAACTCACTTTTTTATTATTTTCATCTACAGAGCAGCTGAAGAAGCTCAAAATTAATTCATCTCTGATTTATGAGCCTTCTCGTATAATGTGATTTTGAAACCTATTAGAAAAAGATTTGCTTGGTTAATGCACATTTTTCCAATTCATTCCAATGCCCAATTTGTCACTTAAGCTAGTGACACCTGGTTAGGACCTTCTTGTCACATTTTAATGCATTGGTCACCTCCTTGGCTTTGAGCTGCAAGATAGTGCTCCACTAATGCATTTTGCATTGAGTGACAACAGACATAACTCTGACTAAAGAGGCTGGCAGGATAGAAATGATATACAGGAGCACTTCCAGTTAAAAAGGCAGTGTGTTCAAACTTGACACCCTGGGGTCTTGACCAAACATCAATAAGTAACAAGGTGGGAGAGAGAATAGGTTAATCTTTTCTCCTTGGTTTGTATGCTAACCAAGGGAAGATTTACAAGATACTAGTGAGGCTGACTATGAGATTTGGAGTCAGTGACACTATCAAAGAGACAGGAAGCAGAGCTGGAGGTGGCAGCGCTGAAGATGCTGACATTTTCATTGAGAGTGACCAGATGGGACAGGATTAGAAACGAGTATATGAGAGGGACACCTCGAGCTGAGTTTGGAGACAAAGTTAGAGGTAACACTGAGACAGTTTGGACAAGCGCAAAGGAAGGATAGTGGATGTTGAAGATGGAGATGGCAGACAGGAGGAAAAGAGGAAGACTACAGAGAAGACAAAGATGAATCTAGTGAAGGAGGACATGCAGAGGGTTGGCGTGGCAGAAGAGGATGCTAAGGTGAGGTGAAGGCAAATGTGGTGACCCCTAAAATGCACCAGCTGAAGAAGAAATAGGAGAAATAAAAGTAGAAGAAAATTTATATACCAGGAACATATCTCTGTAACATTTTTGATGCAGATTAGTAAGTTTTGCATCACAGTTAAATCTCAATATCATTTCCACAGCTTCAGGTAAACCTTGTGTTTATTACTACAGCAAATGTAGCAAATGTTGTCATGCTACCCAACTAAACTGATAGCAGGGTTATGTTTTTAACAATGCTACTTCTCAAGCTGTGCCGTCAAACTATGTTGAATTGAAATGTTTTTTAAAGCTGTTTCGAAGGTGGACTGATAAGCTGTCTGTCTTGGGGAGAAGGAAGATAAAATGCTGTGAATATGTCTTGAATAGATGAAGAAAAAAATAGAACATATGAAAAGTAAGTGCAAAGGTAAGCACCTCCTCTTTCTCCTCACACCTGGTTAATCATACACAAAGGGGTTATGTATGCTTGGTCATTAGTTTTGCAAATTTTAAAATAATGGTCACTGCTGGACCTTTCAAACATGACCATCACCAGCATACTTTCATGTATGAGCATCCTGACATTCACATTTCCACAAGGTTATCCCTAAGTACAGCCCAGCTGAGCTGCTAGCATGGCTGTAGCTTTTTGAACTTGTTGAATGAATATCACAGGAGTGGACCGGCTACATATTTGACCAAAGAGTGAAATAAATCCTGAGTGTGGAGGTGCACTTGAAGACTGAGGAAAATATCAGAGACTATATGCCAAATCTCCAGAGTGCTAGAACTCATTGTCATTTAAGAGGGCATAGAAGTAAATATAACTACAAACATGAGTCACACATTTAAAAAAGATGCTTTCAACTACTGGTGTTGGCACTGTGCTTGTTGTGAAAGATTTTTTAAAAAAATGCCTTTTCTGCTTTCAAATGCAGCGAGTGTCTTGACAGAACTTTTTTTTGGACTGGAAGTTTCTAAACAAGCTGTCTACAATTAAAGTTGAGAGAAATGTCATGGCTGGAGGCAAATGACTTCATATCAAATCTAACATTTCCTCAAAAACTTTAAAAGAGTCTGGATTTGTAACAAATTCCAAGTGCAGGTAAGAAGAACATATCTCTGACTCACTTATAGCAGCTTCATTATTTTGGGATATTTTTAGAAATAACTAATCTAATAGTGTCATCTTACTTCTGTTTCCAGAAGTTTGGGCTGTGACTTGAAGACTGAATGCACAGTCTGTGTATGTGAGACTGTTTGAGGTATTTCAGGAAAGGGACGTCTGAAACATCGACTGATGTCACACAATCCTCCTTTATTCTGGCGCCATCAAAGCACAGCTTGCTTCACACTGCCTTACCACATACGAAGATGTTCATGTGGAAAAAGTAAAAAAAACAAAAAAAACAAACAGATCTTGGTCAAAAAAGTGAAAAAAAACCCCACTTGTTTTTTTTTAAGCCTCTTTGTTGTTGTGAAGCTCTTGACTTGTCCTTCATATAATATTTGATATGTGGGAAGAGTACACGTTCCCTTCAGAAAATGAAATATTGTTTTACTGGAGGGTTTTCGAGCATGAATGGAATGTTAGATGTCATGTCAAGCATCTCAATTAGATTCAAGTCAAGACTTTGACTAAGCCACCCCAAAACCTTCATTTTGGTCTTTGTAAGCCATTTAGAGGTGGACCGACTGGTGTGTTCCGGATCACTACCCTCCTGCATAACCCAAGTTATGTGTCAGGGCACAACTTGGGTTAAAAGAGGTGTGTCCAGGAGCTACATTTGCCACAAAAATGTAGCAAGGCCCGCCACCTCATTACACTACATGTGGAATAGCTACTCTCCTTACATGTGCATTGCAACTAGTTAACTCACACTAATAACCTTATTTATACAGTAATGTTATAGGAGGCATGTGTTGTATTTGGTCTGCAAGATCCTTCTCATCTGAGGTATGGGAGCTTTGCAACAAAAAATCAAATACTTGAAGCAAAATACAATTGTGACCATACATTTGTCACAACAGCACTATAGAACTCAAGGAGAGTGGATGGTAAAACGTGTACATAACTTCAGTTAAACTCACATTTTTGACAACAACAAAAGGCTCGGGTAACTGGTAAAAAACAAAACAGACGAACAAAAAAACATAAAAAATTAAGTGCACAAAACAGACACACAAGGAAAGAAAATAGATTGGAAACTGAAGGACAATCAACGAGACAAAACCTAAACCCCCAGATAATAGATATCACCACAGTGGTTATCAACTTTCTTTATTAACACAGGCTTTCATCTTCAGCTGTGCATGCTCACATGAAAGATGATATTTGAGTACTGTTATTTAACTCTTATTCTGCACAAAATAAATCAGCCCCACCTAGTCCAATCAGGACATTAGAACAACAGATGATACAGCTCTACAAAGAATGACAAATTATATAAAAGTAAAATACAACACGTTTGCTGCAAATAAGACAAGAAAGTAATGTTGGAGAAAATCAGTTGTGTATTTTGAGCTTCACAAGCACACAGAACGATAAAATAAATTTACTCAAGTCATTATATTTATTTTAGCACTCAGTGCGCTCTCAGATCTGCTACTTAATTCGAATGTGATTGCAGGCTAGAGTTGTAAAACCTTAAACTGCATACATAGAAAAATTACAGGTTCCTCAGTGTGTTCAGGTTGGACTGCAGCATCAGCATTAAAGAGGAGCTCCAGGAGTTCTGGCCCATGCAAAAAGCTTACTGTGCCTCCTCAGCTGAATTCTTCTGAAACACTTTACAACTTTAAGTACAATTAAAATAACACAATTTAGTCATGAAAAACTTAAACATGCACATAGGTTACTGCAGTAACAACAAAGCTTATTATTGATAGTGATTCCGTTAACAGCAGCGTAGCACATCTGCAGCACTTGTGGTAGTTTGACTTGATTTAGACTTTCAGAAGCACTGTTCATACATCTCGTTGGAAGTAAAAGGAGGTCATTCATCAATTCACAAAACAGCATGATCTCACTTAAATGATATCTTTAATGATATCACAAATGAGTTGAGCCAAATGTCCATTGTCAAAGCTGCTTGACCATCAAGTCAAAAAGCTCAGGCAATTTAAAACCAAAACTTTGAACATAACCTGAGTTCAGCATAAATTACCGCAGTGATTTAGATGGGTAAAAAGAAAGCCCCCTTCATGACACTGATAACTCAATAATCCTGCTTTGTAGTGCATTACCCAGCAAGCATAAAACAGCTGGAAAACAGACACAAACAAGCTGATAAAGGAAAGAGGAGAACACAGGCTCAGTACACTGGGATGGGAAAAGAAATGAGGTGCAGGTGAAAACAATGGTTGTAAAACAAACTGAGACAGCAAGTGAAGCAACCAAAGGCGCACAAAGAAGATTCACTTTAACAAAGCAGAAAAATCCCACAAATAAATACACCAAAATTTAAGAAATACTTTTGCAAGAACTGGACACCAGAGTGGTCACCTATACCACAACATGTGATGTAGTTTATTAAAGTAGCCTGAAAAACCTTTGAAGTTATTGAAATTTCTCTTTTTGTTCCATGTCACCTTGAGTGGTTGGTGGACTGCTGTTTCTCCATAATTAGTAGTTTAGTTACACAGCTGTAGCAACAGAACATAAATGGTTCAAATGCATTAAGAAGGCAGAATATCCCATCAACAAACTTGTAACAGTGGTTTTCTGCTAAAACGTATTTCAAGTTACCGCCTCATGAAGGTGATGAAGATATTATAGACAATGTGAAAAATTGTTGGTAAGATTTAGATTAAAGTTTTTGCAACAGTAATTCATATGTGTTATTCAAACACTGAATGAGTAGAGGTGTCTCAGCCTTTGACTGGTACTATAGTACATGTACCAGAAAGCGATGCATTATTTTAATGGACCACTTTGAATGGAAGAAGGTCAGGTGTGTTAAGGGACAGCTTTTCTGAGTCTGGCATACTCTGCGAAGGTCATAATGAAATCAGAAGATCATCAACAGGGAGGGAAACCCACTGCCCGGTGTCACATAGCTCAGGTGTGGGTCATTGTTCCTCCCACAAGGTAATGGCTGGAAACATGCATTTAAAAGCAGCGGGAATGGAAAAATGTGGCTGGAGAAATCCTGAAAATTAAAAATAAAGCAGCATGTCTGTTCTATTGAATCATAAAATGTAAAATGGTGAATGACAGCTACTTCAGTTTTAGCTTAATTCAAAGAAAATATTCTTGTTTTGGAAGCATGTCTACTCAACCAAAATCTAAATCCTACTTAAGCCGCCTTCTGAAGACATTATTGGAATATCCAATTGAGGAATAATGACAGTGAACATTCAGGTAATGGATCATGCAAAATTTCTGCATAATGAATTATGCCAATGCTCACTCTGCCTGTCACACAAATCAGCGCTCACTCTGAGCTGGAGTCAGTTACTGAATTCACAACAGTCCATGGCATAATGCTCTCTGCTGCAGAGCGACATGGCTTTCATTTCTGTCAGGTGGCATCTGCCTAGCTGTGCTACTTTCAAGCCAACATGTGCATCTGCTTCTCTGTTTTGCTTTTCCTCACTCTGGGTCATAAAATGTGCTTTGACTCACACAACATGATGCAAAATTAAAAATAATTCTCACTGTCCTGTGGCCACATATACTTGGAGTCATTTTAGCTTCACACACACTGGCTCCTCTAGATCATAACAGCTGAGTAGGAAACAGTTTTCTCTGGCATCAGTCTGCCAGAGGTTTCATGCATTTACCGACATCAAATCAAATAAGCACGACAGAACTCAACTGGATCACACATAATCTATTTCCCTACTGTAATAGACACAAAACTGAAACTCCATAAAATTTTGAGAAACTCCATTCCTTGTTTAAATTCTACTTTTACTCCCCCTGTGCAACACAGCATCAGATTGTCAGTTGGAGTTTACCACTTAAAAACACTGACGACTGTAAATATAGAACGCTGGGATCTCTGCCAACTCTCAACAGGGACTCCAGCTCATTGCTGTGTTGCTACAAGCCCCTAGCTATGTAGGCGCTGCACACAAGTGTAGGTATACAATCTTTATGATGTCAGCTGGGTGTATTTGGTCAGTTAGAGTGAAAAATTGATTGCTGGTATTTCTTGGTTATTTGATATTTCTTCAACACACTAAAAGGATTTCATGTTTAAAAGTAAAAAAGAGAAACATACCCATCAGTACACAAAATGTACATGAGATGATAAGGCTGATTTCCCTCCTACAGAGGACTGTGATGAAGGTAACTTTCTTGCAGTCTAATAGAACAAATCTCTTTTAAGTTGCATATCATTTTTTTATATATATTTGTGTTTCTTCAGTATATGTATGTTTTATGTAATAAATTACTTATATTGTTATACTGGCCCTCACTGGATTCGCTACCAGTCATAGTTTAACTGGAAGGTTGTTTGCTAAACATATAAAACCGTTGCAGAAATGCACACGTATCTGTAAAAAATCATTGCAACTCTGTGCAATAAACATGTGACTGGTGCTTTTTGAATCGCTCCTCCAAATACTGAGACTGGGTCTGCAACCAGTTGTAGTCAGTTGCCATCTTCAACATGAAACAAGACTGAATTAGCTTGTGATTGAATCGGGTTAAATTGGCAATTATCCCTACTCTTTGTGTGGCAAAATGTTGATGAACTGTGATATTTGCAAACCTTGGCTAGTCTGTCTAAGAGTGATTGCAGTCTGTCTTAATTGGACTGTGATTGTTTGGAGAAAGAAACTATAAAACTGCCTTGAGATCAAGTTTGTTGATATATTACACTTGTCTCATAAGATAGTCATTTAGTACAAGTACTTGCAACTGCTTACTGACATAATAATAAATAAATACATAAAAATCAATGCAATTTCCTACCTGGAAGGAGGTTGCGGTCCTATTTTTACTCTAGTATAACTGAGCCACAAAAGAGCATTTGAAAAGCTCAAGCCTTTACATTTTGAATAACTATCTAGTCTAGTTTATACATTTATAGTCCTCCCCCTGTGTTTTCTTCCTTTCTGTTTCCAAGCGGCAACTCTAACTAGATTAGCAACAAACCAATTATTCAAAAAGATTTCTCACCAAAAATCTCATCTCTTGCATACATATTCTGCATCGTTATTTACAAAGAATTATTTATAGAATAAAATTTTGGGTAACAATAGTAGCTGTCTTTTCAAACTCAGCTCATTCCACTTATAATGATCATATTAAGTTAATTTCATCTTTGTATCATCCTGATAACTCACTGTGTATTTTTACTGGTTGGTTGGTTTTACATCTTGGTTGGTTGTAGGACTAGCCTTACTCAGAGCAGATAGACATGGAGACACAACCAGGTCCTCAGGTGTCTAGCCAAGAAAGTTGAGTGCAAAAGAAAATCCATCAATGCCCAACCTTTCATGCACCAAGAAGAGCGTCAGCTTTCACCAACATTTGTCCAGGAGGGAGACAAGTCAAGGACAAGCCCCTCAACCCCGTACCTGGGCCCGCTGAAGGTTGCCAGGGATTGGCAGATGCAAGTGCACTTGGATGAGAGGCTAATTTTTCCCACAGAGATCGTAACAACTACTACAGACCTCGTCCTTTGGTCTAACTCCCAAAAACTTGCATACGTCATTGAGCTGACGGTACTATGGGAGGAAGCAATTGAGGAAGCATTTGAGCGTAAGATGCTACGGTATGCCAACTTGGCAGCTGAGGCAGAGGACAGAGGCTGGAAGATCAAGGTGCGCCCGGTGGGAGTGGGGTGCAGGGGCTTTGTTGCCAGTACAACAGCAAAACTGCTTAGAGAGACTGGGACATGTGCATCGCCTCCCCCTCATGGGGTCCTGTGGGGGGTGCTCTGACAGTATGGGGTGTCTGGCCCATTCCTACGGGCCATTCAGTCCTTATACGACCGTTGCAAGAGCTTTGTCCACATAGCCGGCAATAAGTCGGACTCGTTCCTGGTGGGTGATGGGCTCCGCTAGGGCTGCCCTTTGTCACCGATTCCATTCATAATTTTTATGGACAGAATTTCTAGGCGTAGCCAAGTGGTGGAAGGCTTTCACTTGGGTGGTCTCAGGATCTTATCTCTGCTTTTTGCAGATGATGTAGTTCTGTTGGCTTCATCGGGTGATGGCCTCCAGTTCGCCTTGGAACGGTTCGCAGCCGAGTGTGAAGCGGTGGGAATGAGAATCAGCACCTCCAAATCTGAGGCCATGGTCCCACAGTGACACACTCTGGGGCCTGATCAACCCTGGCAGGGCCTCCTTGGATGAGGATGTCTAGTGATCCAAAATCTTAATATGATAATCTAGATCAGATCTCTAATCCCCAAAAAATGGCAGATTAGCTTGGGTAAAAGACCGAAAGTTGAGGCACACAATGATGTGTGCTGCTGCTAAGGTTTCTGGGCTGCCTTTCCACATAACAGCCATCCCTCAAGATTCTCTCTATTTAAAGCAATGCAATATTAGGGACTATAACATCTAGTCCTTTTACAGAATTTACTGGAAGGATACTGGTCATTACATTGTACATTTTTTCATTAATTTTTCATCAATATTCGCGTCTGAAATATGAGAACAGCACTACTATTTTAATTCATGTTTACTAGCATACTTGTTTCGTGTTTACTAGCATACTTGTTTCATTCGCTAGTGTACATTTTCACTAGTGTCATGCTACTGCTAGGTGCCTTTTCAGTCTGATTAATGCAGATTGAAATGAGAGGTCCAGTTTTATCTATTTCTGTTTGCAGTTGGTTATGTTTTATTTCAAATATCATTACATCCAAAGAAAACTCCAGGAATTCAATATTTTCACATTAAAATTGTTGAAAGAGGAATTCCTTCTTGTTACAGCCAAGTACTACTTGCTGCTGGACAGCTGACAACATTTATCCCCCAATACAATTTTAACCAAGCTCTATCAATCAAAAAAGCTAATTACAGGATAATAGATTATTTATTTTTCTACCAAACGCAGGCGTTGCTATGGTAGACCAGTTCTAGCAGCAGTTGTTTGCTATTATTACTTCACCACCGCCTTCCATTGCAAACCGAATGTGTAATCATATTTTGTGTGACAACTATAGCAGCAAAGCCATTCCACACTCATAACTGCACAGAACTGCAAAGTTCAAAGTCATGGTGTCCTTAGCATTTTCTGTGAGCACTGAACTGCTGCATAAGTGAAACTACCAGGAAAAGGAAAAAAGAGCAACGGTGAGAGCAGAAAAAGATATTTTTGAGAGGGATTAGAGTGTGCAGAGGTGAGATGAATGGACCGAGTGAGACTGATGTGTGGTACTTGTTGAAAAAAAGATTTCTTAACCTAAACTGGGTGAGAGGGGCTAACACCACTGTTCTGACTGAAGAAGACAGAGTTAGTTCAACACTGGGCAGCCAATATGTCACAGAGTGTTGATGTAAAGGCAGGTGTGCAGGAAAAGAGGAGCTAAATCTCTAGTGGTGGCAGAACATTTGAGGATCAAAAGTGAAATGTTCTTTACTTTAGTCTTTTTTTTTTAAAATGCTGAGAAATGTTAAAAAATAGATAGAAAAGCAGCCTGACAGTAAATATGTATCTGTGTGTGTGTGTGTGTGTGTGTGTGTACATGTCAGTATTGCTGCCCTTGGTATCCTTTGAATGAGTGACTGAGGATATTGAGATCAAGGTTTATCTAACATAGTAGTTTTCAAACTGCTGGGCAAACCCTGCTGGTGGGGTGTGTGAATGTAGAGCAGAAAGACAATAAGGGAGACTACTATGATTTGGATTTTTAAAGGGAAAACAGACAATTTGTGCTAAACATTATTTTACTGAATTCAGTTTTTAATTTTTTTAAATACTGATAAAAATCATGGAATGTTGGGAAGATACTCTTTCCCTCCCTTTAAGGCAACGTTGTTCTAATTGATTGGCCGTCATAGCCAAAGCAGGTTGATGGGGGCTTCTGTCTTCCCAGCTTGAGAGCACTGTGTTAGTCAGTGCAGATATCAGTGACATCATACAGAGCCAAAAGTAGAAAAAAAAATAGTGCCGCAAGCTTTTTTTGAGTCACTTAGAGAAAGGAATGTGAAGAAAACAACAACTGATGTACAGAGTCTGAAGTAGAAGCTACAGTGTTATGAAAAGGTGTTCACCTGGAGTTTTAGTGTTCTGTGTATTGCAGTAGTAAAGTTATATATGATCAAGCTGACAGCTGACAGGAAAAGAATTTTGATGCTCATGGTGGCAGAGGTGAAGCAAGTGGAGGATGATTCTTTAATTGATCAGGATGCAGTGTAGATGGGGAGGAGGCAGGTCAGTTTGAAAGGGAGAATGGCAATAGGTACTAGGATTTAAAACTAATGGAACAGAGACTGACTGGCACACAGAAGGTGGCTGAGAAAGTGACTTAGTGAGAGTGATGACAACAGAACTGACAGCTTAGGGACGAGGAAGTGGTGATAACGAACCAAGCCCAAATGCTCAGGAATGCAAGCAGACAAGTGCAGATGTTCCTTATCAAATTGCCACTAAGCTACATTATTTAAAACTTTGGCTTATTAAAAATCAGCATCACCACCGTAATAAACAGACACACACAAACTTTTCAGGGAATTCTGGATTTGCATGAATAATAGGCCAGTGAAAAAGAAAAACAGTAAATCTTGTTTTCAGCTGCCTGGAATGCCATTTTGACAAAGACATTAGGGATCTCAATATGGGATGTCTCCCAAAGCCTAAATGCTGCCCCTGGAGTCCCCATGAACAGTATTTTACAGCTGACAAATATGCTATGTGGCAGTACCTTTATGGCCAGGGTAGTACAAAACTTGTTTTTAACCCAAACTTGTGATCAGAGCTTGTCCAACATGCTGTTAGCCTGAAGAGAGAGTGTCAAAGCTAAAATATAAAGTGGAGATCTGAAGGTGTAAATCCTCTCAAAGCCTTGTACATCACTGAGGTTTAGACTGAGCAGCCACAGGCCATCATACAAGGAGCCTTAAATGTAAGAGTGAGATAAGATAATTCATGAAGGAAGGAGGGAATGCGACCTGCAAAGGTCTCAATGAGCCGCAGGTGAGCGTTTCAGGGGGCAATTGCACTTTAGATTGAAGATGACCAAAGCTAGAGGTGCAGGGCCAAGTGTTTGATGATTAGATTTTGTCTGCACTCTACCTCATAACAAACACTTGCCCGTGGGAGCATCAGTCATTGTAGAGTGATGCCATGCATCCCAACATTGTTTTAACTCACAAAACAAATAGTTTCCAAATATGTCAGGCCTATAAAATATATATTAAATGATGTATCATGTATTTAGAAATTTCCAGTATGTGCAATTTAAAGAAATACATAAAAACCAAAAATCAGCTATATAAGGGAAAAAGGGGGAAGAGGACAAAATAGTATTTTTCCCCATTGTAGCCATTATTTACAACTGATGGAAAATTAATACATTCTGATAGTCTAGGAGATGAGATAGAAGATGGCTTAAAACTAATTACAGGGAAGTGAAATGGCAAAGATGCGCAGGATTAGTCAAAAGTTTGGTCGCTCTTGCTGACAAAAATGAAAACATCAAAACTATAAAGTAACAAATAGGACAGTATTAATAATTTAGGAATCAAAATAATATAAACAAAGGACATACATTTTATGTTATGTTTGTTCACTCCTCATCCTTCCAATCAGCTTTACGGCATAAATAAGGTGGGCTTTTCCAACAGTCCTGAAGGTGTTTCCACATCCTGTACACAGAGAACTTGTTGGCTGCTTTTCTTTTAATGAGATGACACTGAAATCATTTGTGGTAGCTATGGATTATGAATAAATCACTGAAACACATTTAATACTTAACCGAAAACACACTAAAATTATAACTGGGCATGCTAATTTTCACTCCCTATAATGACCGCCACAGTTGTTGCCTCTTCCGACGTCTCTGAAAACTTCATCTGTTCCAGCTAAGCATTGCTCAAACATCATTCAGTCAGTACTGAGTTTGAAAAGACTGAAATATAAACTGTTGGTCTTTGCAGTAGGTTTAAAACGTGAGTCTGTAACCCAAATGTTTACCATCTTTATCTGTATTTAAAGCTATTTATTTGGGTCATGAAGTCCAATTAACGTCTGATTTCTGATGCTTGTAACTAATACAAACATCTTCTGAACCAGTAGAAACTCTTCTTCCTCATGACAGTCTTCAGTCATCATTGTTTTCCAAACTGTCCTACTTTCATGTTTTAAACTAATGGAGTGGGAACCTGTATACCGTACATCTTGTCCAATGCCAGCTGCAATAGGCTCCAGCACCCCTCCAGCAAATGAGCTGGATGAGTGTTATAGAAAAGTAACGGACACATTTCTTTATACTTGACTTTTCTGAGACATTCTTGTCATATTCTCGCAACTGTGTCAGTCTCGCAGCTGTGTGAGTCTCTGAGCACTGTGTGAGTTGCTACAATTCATATGTCAATAGAATAATTTACTAACCCACAGAGGTGACAGTAGAGACACTTTGGATTCGCCATCATCAATCTGTACAACCATTAAACAGGAAGACCGTTCAGCGGTCTCAGAGTGAAGAGTGTGAGTGGATGCTGCTATGTCATAGGGGTCTTCACAGATGTTTTATTGAATTAGACCCTTGACACTTCTACTACGGGCTCAACTGTGATTTCTGGCACCCCAGAAAGACAGTAACGGTGCAGTGAAATAGAGTGAAGCTGTTTGAGACCAGAGCAGATATGGGGGTAGCTGTGATATTGTCAGAGCTGATCAAAGGAGTTTGGGTTCAGAGAGAAACGAATAATATGACGGAATAGATGTAAAGCCTTGTTTCAGAAGTTTTAGCACAGTCCTCAATATATAGTTTTTGTAATATTTTTTTTTTAACAATACGTTACCTATGATTTGTACAGACAAACACTAAGATAGACCGCACAGAAGGACAAGTTTTACTATTTTTTTGCACCTATGTTAACACAGCAGTTGGGTTAGGAAAACCATAGAAAAGGCCTTCATGTTGAAGGTACTAAAGTGTGTGTGTGTGTGTGTGTGTGTGTGTGTGTGTGTGTGTGTGTGTGTGTGACAAGACAAGAATAAATAGCTTGAATTTGACTGAACTATACCATCCAATCAGCCAAGAAAAATAGTGAGAAATAATGAGACTGTGTTAAATACAATATTTTAACACAGACATTACGATAACTGGGCAGGAGGGTGGCATGGTGGTTTCAACTGTTGCCTCACAGCGAGAATAGTGGAGTTCAAATCCACCATCTGGCTGAGGCCTTTCTGTGTGGAGTTTGCATGTTCTCTCTGTGTTTGCGTGGGTTCACTCCGGATACTTTGGCTTCCTCCCAAAGTCCAAACACTGTGCTAAAGCCTAACAAAGTGGGGTTAGGTTAACTTGAGATTCCAAATTGCCATTAGGTGTGAGTTTGAATATTTGTCTGTCTTTATGTGTTAGTCCTGCGACAGACTGGTGACCTGTGCAGGGTGTACCATGCCTCTCGGCCTGTGGTGGCTGGGAAAGGCTCCAGCCCCTCCATGACACTGATAAGGAAAAGCAGAAGTGGATGGATTACAATAACTAAAATGCCAGTTCTGCAATGACAAAGTTCTTTAAGACACAGCAGTCAAGAAATACAATAAGCTTATCTGTCGTTATCACAGCTAACTAGAATCTATCCAAACATACAGATTTTACTCAGCCTGAGGGCCAATTTTGCACAGTGTATAACATAGTCATGTACCCCTTTGCAGCAAAGATAGACTGTGAAATTTCTGCTTAATGATAATAATAGGCCAAAGCATTACCTTCATTTTATGTCAAGAATATAATACTCCAAATGTGACTTGGCACTCAGAGGTTTAGATGATAAATTTCCTCAAGAGGTGCACTGAGAAAATTGTTCCAAGTGTTCAAAATGTCTATGATGGCATTCATCAGGGACAGGTGTATAAGTGTATTTTCCTTCACTGGGGTGCTGTAACCACTTTTTAATGGAGCATGATCATTCAGAGGAGGCCAGTGCAGGGACGATTGGCAGCATTGAATTCATAGTTCGAGAATAAAATACTACAAAGTGGTAGTATTAGTCAGAAATCAGAAAGTGCATGTGTTTCTGTAAGAGATGGCAACTGTGTTTAAATGTATAGATGTTATTTGTTGGACAAGCTGCTTCAGTGTCCATTAAACACTGATTAATTCCTCAAAATAACATACAACATCGTCATTTTAATAAATGAAGAGTGCCCTTCATATTGTAAGTTGGCTCCAACAGTTAAATCTCACTCAGTTCACTAAAAGGTAATCAGGAGATGCTGTCTAAGGGAACAGCAAAACCCTTTCAAAGTAAATGTAATTCCAGTTAGGAAAGCTGTGTGCTGCTGAGTTGGATCATATGAGATGACCAGCTGGATAGTGCAGTATGCCCAGTGGGATGCATGCTGTGTCCAGTTGGATGAGTGGTGTTGTGTTTGGTCAAGCTTTTGAACGGTTTTGCCTCCCATACAAATCAACAGAGCAAAGCCATGTTGGCCAAACAGAAGCTTGAAAAGGGACAAAATTAAAGAATGATTTTAAAAT
Source organism: Oreochromis niloticus (assembly GCF_001858045.2). Lineage (NCBI taxonomy): Eukaryota > Metazoa > Chordata > Actinopteri > Cichliformes > Cichlidae > Oreochromis > Oreochromis niloticus. The sequence goes on along the minus strand of NC_031983.2, from coordinate 23,987,687 downwards.
TCACTTTTCCTATTTCTAAGCTACACAAACATCATATTTCTAATGTTCCTATTGCTCTTGCCAAAACAGATTAAAATAAACCAAGGTCACCGTAAAATGCAGAAGAGAGGCTGGCAGGAGCAAAAACTGGCACTTCAAAGTGGGCACAGCCTCTTTGGGCAGCTCTAGCACAGTTGTAACTACCGTGATGTCACCCACTCCTTTGCAGACAAAACCATGTTCTTTTTGTAGCATCAGAGTTTAACATATTTAAGTGGAAAGCTGAAGCTGTTCGTTGTGAGCTACCACTTGCAGGCTGCTTAGCAAGGTGCGTATGGGTGCATCACACAGACATAGATGTCTACTGTTGTACAATCAACCACACAACAAACACATTTGCATTAACATGATCCAAAGGGCATAAAAAACCCCAAAGGCAGCTTTATTTCTGCTCTGAAGTTGCTCATTTTAACATTGGTAAGTGAAGCCAACACTGTTGGATTTACGTTTCAGCCTCAGGAACTGCCACGTGATATTACCTAACTGGCAATTAAACCACCTGTGTAGGTCTTACTTTGGCAGACTTCTTTGATTAAATCGTCAGTTTAAAAGATTAATAATTTCATTAAACATAAATGCATTTCAGCAAGGATCACAGACTGTGAGAAAGCTTCAGCTTAAATCACTTGACTCTGATGATGATGATGATGAGTCTACAAATTGATTCACTTTGTAATATACAGCCCTGCAGAAATATGAAATTTTATACCGCTATCTAAATATTATAATTAACAATGTTTCATTAATATATGAATAAAAAAGCTAATCAGGCTGCAATTGTTTTCTTCAAAAAAGAATTTGTGTTCCAATTTCATTGCAAAGCTGTATCAGCTTCCAGTCAACTTTGCAGCTATTATTTTCTCTTAATGATGTGATGTGTGCTAAATGCAGGTGCTTTTAAATATTCTAGATGAAACAAGTACCAGAAGCAACAAAGTTAAAGGTTAACAGCTTTAATGTCAACAACCTTCTTCTTCTAAAAAAAAAAAAAAAAAAAAAAAATCGAAGTGACAAAGAGAGAAAAGGGTCCAGGTTAGATGCACTAGATAGAGTGGAGAAACAGCACCAATACCAAGAGAGAAGAGCAGAACAGACCAAGAGAAAGAGGTCAGCCGACAAGCCAGGCCTGTGTCACTTTCTTTTAACTGTTTTCAGCCTTGTGTTACAGACTCCCAGGGCAGGTGTGGAGACAGATGGAAAGGTCTAGATGAACACAGAGAGGAGAGGGTGGGAAAGAAGGAGACCAAATGTTATGCCCTGTGGTGATGGCATGAAGGTAGACAGTCAAGAACGCTTATTAGCGAGGGGATTGGGGAAGAAAATCAGCTGCGTGCAAAGAAACTAAAATGGTACAGCTGCAGAGAAGCCCAGGAAGAAGTGGCCCTCATTTAAACTGTTATAACAGAACTCACACTGTCACACACACACACACACACACACACACACACGCACACGCCAGGAAACATCACTGCTTCAGAGCTGTGCACATTCATTATTTTGTTTATTTTAGGATTTCATAATAGCTGTGTTTTCACTCAGACATGACATAAATTGGTTTTTCTCCCAAACAAAATAATGTACTCATTATTTGTTTTTGATTGCTTGCTTTCCTGAGATGAAAAATCACATCTCTTTGTGAGATGCTTCTTGATTGTTTGGGGAATTACTTCATTTGTGCAACGGATTTGATTTGAACCCCCACCCTTCTTTTGGTAATCTGAATTGAGACTCAATGCAAAAAAGGCATCATAGTGTAGAGAAATTATTCCTTTAATATTGATACAGATTGGACCCATCTTTATTAAGCAGCCTTATTGTGATCTCACTGGAGCGAGCAGTTAACAAGTCAGAAGTGTAAACAATCAGTTCAGATTGGAAGTGTAGGTAAGAACTGTTTTGACTGAATTTCATGGTATAAATCAATCCAGAGAAAAAAACATTACTTTGCATGAAGGTGAAAAGGATTAAAAAGTAATCTCAAGGAATTTAGATATTAAGTACTTTTTGTAGATGTGGAAACCAGATTCAAAAGAAAACATCTCTATTCTTGAATCTACCATGAATCGTGGATCTTGCATGCATCATGGTTTTCCAAATACCACCTTGCCACTTTGGAAATACTTTGTCACATTTAAATCGCATGTATGAGCCTAGATGCAGTTTGTGGAATTTATATGATCAACACAATTTGGGTTAATTATTAAAACTATAAAGTTATGACTCACTTGCTTAGAGTTGTATTATATTGGAAGGAATGCTTTCAGATTGACATATTAAGAATAATGGAATATGTTCATAGTTTGATTATTTGTACTTGAAATGTATCCTTTTATTTTGATGGTCTGGAAGAGAAAGGAAGTTAGGTGACAGGAGAGTAGTCTACACAGTTTTTTGACCTCTCAATCACTCTGCATCCGTTTGAACTTTGTAAGTCTTTGATAATTCTGGATTCAGTTATCCTGTACCAATCTTTGGACATATGTAAGTAACTATTTTAAAACTATATCAAAGACTTCTGTGGATTTTTGGATAAGGAAAAGTGGGACAAAGTGGAGCATCAAGCTAAGCCTTCATTCACTGGAAAGCTACTTTGCACTTTTCTAGTCTTACTGGTCAGTCAAAATGCTTTTAACTACAAGATGCACATGTACATATAACATTCATATGGCATTTAATTTTATATACATTTCAAGGACTTTATCTACCGCACATCCATGGCCAATAACAAATGACGAATTAACCAAACATGTATGTCTCTGGAACAAACAGAATCCTTCTTGCTGTGAGACCACAGTGCCAAACACTACAGCTTTGAGGAAACCCTATTATGTACCTCGTGTATCTTTGTCAGGGTATCGCTTCTTAAGGCATCCTTTGACCTCTGTTACTTGTGTGCACCAGATATGGTCAATTCAATGCTTTATCTGGGAATTTGCAAGAACCTGGCCAAGTGTGACGGGAACACAAACAGTTCTCTTAACAGTGTCAAGAGCCACTGGGAAGGATAACAAACATTACGACAAAGAGAAGAGAGCACTATCTATACCCACTCAGGTAATCACATAATTGAACACAGCTGAACAAAAAAAGAGGCGAAAGCAATCAGGGAAAATGAAAAATAGGAAGTGAAACTAGAGACTAGTCAGAAGAAACACCCTAACAAAATAAAACAGGAAGTTACAAATAAACAGAGAGGCAAGATACACACGCACTAAGGAGTACTGGGAAAGGTTAGGGAAATAACTCAAAATACCAAAAAATACAGATCATGACAAGATGAATGAATTACTAAATCATTTTTTCAGGAATTTTCAGTGGTTTCATAGAGCATGATAAGGATTTTCAGCAATCTATGCAATATCTGAGGATATGTTTTCAAGTTCAATGTATGACTGCAAAAATGTATTTATTTATGCACCAAGTTTTTCCCCAACAATTTAGCAAAATGATTTTAATCATTGTACCAAATGATTTGGCCTTTAAGACTTATTCTGAAATTCTCAAAGAATGCAAACCTTGATTAATCTTATAGTGGAAACTTCCAGGAATACCGCTGAATTTTATAATTCAAAATTAAAGCTATTTCTCGAGATTTAAGTTGTGTTGTCATCCCATATTTGAAAATCAGCATTTTACTAAGCAACATGTACTCATGTGATATGCAAGCGTGGCTACTATACATTTTATACCCTCCTCAATGACAGCTGAAGCCTCTGTTCAGCAATTTCCAACCAGAGAATATTCAGCCATCACATTCTGTTTCCATATGAGAGAAAGTTTTAATAAAAGCACAGGGGGATTTTAAGGCTTTAAGACTGGATCAGCACCATGACAAGATAAAGAAATCCCTCTACAAAAGTGCTGAATTATGTACATGCTCAGATTTTGAACGGCGCTCATCAGAACTTTTGAGCCCTACCGCAGCGCATCCATGACAGATCCACATGAGACGCAACAAGCCCCCTGGGTGGCAGGGAGTGGGTGGAGCGAATAGGGGAGCTTAGAGGAACCGTTGAGTCATGAGGGATGCACTCGTCTCTCACCTGCTATTAGCATGCAGAGAGACTGCCTAGTCGAGGCAGAGGTTTGTGGGTGATGTGGGATGATGTGTGAGGGGACAGCAGGCCATTTGACCCTTTGCCTCAAAAGGATCTGTGCTTTTCACATCCTGCTGGGTGAAGAGAAGGAAATATACATCACGATGCTGCTCTGGGCCCTGTGGGGAATACAAGCTCTTGAAATACCAGCTCATGGCTTGAAACTGTGTGTGCGCGGATGTGTATGGGTGATTTCTTGTGTCCCTTGGCGTGAGTCTCCCGAAGCATCATGGAATACAAATGGCAGTCATCATTCCACCAACCACAGAGACCACACAAACACACAGACACAAGCACGGCTACACTTGCTGCCTCCCTGCCCCTGAACTGCTCTGTTGCTTTCCCACACATACACACAATGGGATTAACTAACACTTCGTCTGGCCTGAGGGCTTGTCACCCAAAGAAATCACCAGAGGGGAATCATGAGCTCAGCTCCCAATTTACTGTGCTGCTTTTCCACAGCTGCCACATGCTGCCTGTAGTAAATGACTAGGGAAGGTCTTGAGGAAAGAGCGGGAGAAAAATAAGCCTCCTGCTCCTATTCTTGTGTTCTCCAGCTGAATACCTGAACAGGTACAAATATGCGCTCTGTCACATGTGCAGATATCAGTCTCTGTCACTCAGTGTCCCCAGTTCAGCTTACTGACAAAGGGAAAAATAAACACCTGAGGGCTGTTGAACAGTTTGTAGAGTGCCAACTGCAGGTGGTTGGAGTCATAGGGGATCCAGAAATGGATGGATACACAGGTGCCAAACAGGTGTCTGTGCGCTCGGGGGGAAACACAGATTTTACATTATTTTTCTTTACCAAATCCATTGTGTTTTGAAAAATCATGCCTTGTGAAGGGTGTAGAAATGGTGGAGAAACTGTCACAAGTGTGTGATTAAAAACAACTCATATTTTAGCGAGTGGGCATGTAGAAAGAGCAAATCCAAAACTTGTAAACAAGCAAAGAAATTGCAGATAAATGACAATAAGAAAGGAAAAAAAAACCCTGAGAACATAGGAACATCTATATAGGGAGAGACCAAATGATAAATAAGAAGCAGGGGAGGACCATACAGTTTACATTTCCTCCACATCATGCATAATTCAAGCTACTTGCTTGCCGAGATTCCTGGCTCCAGTAAATATAAATACATTTCTGGCCTAGGAAATGTATTTTCTAGGTGATATGTCAGTCAACAGTTTCCTGCGCTCTCATTGGTAGTCACTTAAAAAAAAAGAAGCTGGGAAGTTGAAAAAAGTTTAGCAGTTCACCTGTGGTCCCTCTCTATGCTCTCCGGTTGTCATGTCACAGGAAGTCACTTTCAGTGTAAATGCAGCGTTATGTTTCAGTTAAACAGGTACCAACATCTATCGGGCTCCTGGTTGATGTCAAAGAATCCCCCTTTTTGTTGACAGATTTGATGGAAGGTAAGCCAGTTCATCATCTTGGTTCCAATTATCTAAATAAACTGCTTGAAAAATAAAAATAATGTTTCTTGCTGCTTGTTTACCACATGGTGATCACAGGTTAGATTCTTGTGAGTGACATTGCATTTCACGAATACCAGATTGCAGCCCTTTCCCTTTCACTCAGGGTCCATTCACACATACGTTGACATTCCACAAGCTGCTTTTAATACAGGTTCAGATACAAATCATGGCACAACAAAAATGAATAAGTTTGCCATTAAAGGAGCAGAAGGAAACGGATTTGCCATTCTCAAAACAGATACCTGCTCCTGCACCAGTTTCACCTCAGCAAGTATTTCTGTCAAGTTGTGCTGACACATATGTGACTTCTCATCTGACTAAGTGAGCCCTTTATCTTCAAGCCAATCTTCATTTTATGAAAAGGAATATAGTCGCAGAGATGGTTGTTTTCAGGCAGATAGAATGTAGTTCTGAAACTCGCTGCATGCTTCAATACTTTTGGTCAAAAGTCATTAATTCAACCAGTAGCACCAGCAAACTTTTCCATCCCTGTAGGTAATTTGTGACACAGAAGTGGATGTGCAGCAGCTGAAGAGAGGTGACAGCAGACAGAACCTTTACATCGGTTGTTGAGATGCCTCACACATGACCTAATGACATGTTTCCTAAAATGACTCTACAGGGCCTTCACACTGCTGAAAGACTGCATTCAAACATAAGGTAACTTACAATTTTGAACTGGAGGAGACTGTTGCGTACTTAAATTTTGGTATTGTATATAGTATTAAACTGCAGTTACATTTGTATGTGATGCTGAATTGCTGAATTGAGTCTCACTGCCTTTAAAAATAGTTCTCAGGACGTATAGAGCTTATATGATTATACTGTAGTGCAGATAGGCAAGAATAATAGTAATGGCTTTTTCTTTTGCTAACATGTGCATTGATGGTGGGCGTGGCTTCCCTGACTTTCTTTTTGCCCAGGGCTCAGATTAGTCAACAAATATTGTTCACACTTATTGAGCCTTTCAGAAACATTGTAAAGCCTATGTTACAACCAACACAAAGGTTAAACAGAATTTATCTCTTACTCCTTTTTAAATGCATGAAGATGAAGCTAAATTAGCTGATCTCCTGGTTCCAAAAAGATATCCTATCTGCTTAATGATTCAGCAAAACATTTCAAAACAATCTGATGTTTATGGGGTACGTTTTGTTTTTTAACGTCATACAAGCATGCATTCTCCTCTTGGGACTAATTGGAAAGTTCAGTTCAGTTTGGTTCAGCTTTGGCACAACTAACGACTTTTAAGTCAGCCGCATATGTGTTTTGTTCCCCGCTGTGTCTAAATCAGCATCACAGAGCCTCAAGCAAGACTGTAAACTCCGATAGGAATTTGCAGCCTTTCTACACTTTTGACAGTCAATCAGCATTTTTCCTTATTTGTTGACAGTGTTGGGATTTTATGCATATCAAATAAAGTGCCACCACTAAACTATCCTTGCCTGTGCTTCTGCAGTAAATATTTTCACGCACAAAATTTGTGAGGGAGGGCTGAACATTTATTCAAACAGCTGTCTGATTCATTACTCAGACTGACCACTGTGGCAGGAACAGAGAGAAACACAAAGCCGCATTATAAAGTTGACAAAGGTTCACTCAAGGATACAATTAAACACAGCAGAACAAAAATCTAACAAGCTGCTACCTTTTACACACCTTTAACTTTTTATTTCTATCAGCCACCTCCTGCCAGAACATGCTATTTATTTTTAACAGAGGCTCACAGGAGGTCCAGTTTAGCGAAGTATAACTGGAGCCACTTATATCTACTTACTTTTTCACAATTTTAGCATAACACTTTACATTTAATTATTTATTTATATCTTAATTTATTCATTCATTTTCTTGGTGAGTTTATGGCATCAGTGTATTTAACAAAAAAAAAGTCATTTTCTTTTTGTGGCACATGTGCAGCACTATCCACCAGTGCTCAGTATTCAAGTTGAACAGCAGAAAACATTAGTAATGCACTTTTTGACACTTTATGCAAATCAAATGAGCTGTGGTTGGTTTCATTTACATTTTCAACCTAAGTAAAATCACTCTAAATTGGAAAAAAAAAGTCTTGTTAATGAAAAATTCTGCTTCTGTTTTCACTCGCCTTCACGCACGTTGAAAAAACGTAAAAAAATAAAACCCAACACTATAATATATACAAATACAATACAAATCATTGTAAAAAAAAAAATAAAAAAAAATAGGAAGACTTCCTAATTTAAGAGGAATGGTTGTTTTTGAATATTTACATAGTCATTAAATTTATGTGACCATGTCTGCTCTTAAAATATATATTTCCTGTGGTTTAAGGAACCTGGTAGGATGTAATGCATTTAGGGCTGCAGTAATGCACCCAGAAGCTGTTGTACATCACTTTAAAGTGCAAAAAGGGAAGCAGAACAGGTTATCTACTAGATGCTGAATTGAAATTAGATGGTACTGTTCATGTAAATGAGGGGTGACACAACGGTGCAGTGGTTAGCTGTTAGTGTTTGCATCTTTTTCTTATGCCTATGTTCCTCCCACAGTGCACAGACATGTATGTTAGGTTAATTGGCAATTATAAATCGGTCCCCAGAGAGGGACAGTCATCTTTTTCCACAGTTTGGGGGTTAGTGAAAGAAAAGAGAATTATACCTAGCCAGGAAGCGAAAACAAATATAAAATGTTACAGAAAGCAACACAAAACTCCCACATGTAATAAAACAGTAGTTTTCTTGCTGCTAAACTCGACTTATTCCAGCCATCCTTCCAGGTTTCTAAATGCCAGATCTTTAAAACATGGCCACTATTCCACTGCTACAGGTAGTACACGTCAGAAGCACCAGCTTCGAATTACATCTAACAAAAACGGATTATATGATTCCCTGAGAACGTGTTGGCCTTAACCATAATAATGTGGAAAATACAGGATTTTGCCTAACAGTAGACCTGTGTGACATTTAGAATGTAGGCTGGCACACTATGCAATGTAATTTCCTTTGATTTAGTCCATGACTGCTTTTTGAGAACATGAACATTATTGGCTGAAAGAACTTTCATTCTATTAAATTATTATTTCTTAAAAGACAAACTTGTGAGAAAAGTGAGATCCAAAAAAAGAGAAAAAAGCCGAATGCCTGTGGAGACCAGAATAAAAATCCCAGATGAAGAGGAGATCAGCAGCTCTCATAAAAGACCCAGGACTGAAGGCCACTGAGATCATTATTTCTGTAAGAACAGCAAGTTTTCTCATCAAAGCCATTTTCAATCTAAAAGTGATGAAAAAGCATGTAATTACAATTATGCCATCCACAGAGAGACTTCGCTAATCAGACTGAGAAGTGCCCTGAGTGGACTTCTCCTGTCCATCAACAACAGCAGCTTAATGAGCCAGAGGTTTCCCCCCGAAGAAGCACATCTGTCTGCTTGTTATGGATGAACTAATGGATGCGCAGAGAGGCTCTCACTCATGTTTCTCATGTGTAGCTGCTGCGACGACTTCAATAACACAAATACAGGCAAATAAAATGACAGATTTAGAGCAGATGAGAAAACAGAAGCAAATCTATTAAGACAGATGCATTCTAGGGGTATAGTTTCTCATTAAAAAATAATTATTTAAAGTGACAGTTTCAATGTAAATATACTTAACTGTACACCTGTGAAGATTTTGGTGGATATTTGGCAATTAGGCATGTGATCATCCGCTGCTGAACCCCGAGAATTCACAGGGTCCATGGGATGGCTTTTCACATTTGGTGTTGTTCCACCCTTTGCACAACTTCAAGTCAGACCAGGCCCTTCTGATGTGAAGTTTTTAGACTGCATCAATTTCTTTAATTAAAAAGTGACTAGATTCCTGCATCTGTTCTTATGCAACCACATTTTGTGCCAACTCAAAGTAGTTTGTCTTTGTGTTTGTTATTATCAATGAATTATGTTTAATAGTCTCATAGACCTTCCATTTGCAATTAAGACTCTTGCAAAATACCTGACATCTGTGAAAGAAAAAAAATGCACCAGGTCAAATGTGCAAAAGAAAACATTCTTAATTTAATGATATATAAAAAGAATATTTTTAAATGACAAGTGCTCTGAAAAAGGTCTAAAACGATAACCCAACTAAAGGCCTCAACATATGGCAAAAAGAAGGAATATACCATATGGAAAAAGTCTACTAAATGATAACCACTGAGGGAAGCTTCCAAAAACAATATTATCTGAAATGATATCAACAATACCCAGAAATGAAAGATTGTTTTCTATGAATTTCAAGCATAACTGTCAGTCTCTTCCATTTTTCTTTTTTCCCTGCTCAAAGTCCTCTTTTCCTGCCATCACGTCTTTTACCAGAGGAGCTGTGCAGGAGAACAAGGGTAAACAAAAGTAAGCAAAATGGAAACTGCTGTCAGTGATCCAGGAACATAAGGCCGACTTTAAAAACTAGATAAAGCCATTTGTGAGATGACATAACCATGTATAACCAGCTGCTTCTACTGAAACAGTACTGTTAAAGTTAATTCAGGCTGGCGTTGACAATATATGTTTTGAAAAGATAAAAACAAATTTTTGTTTTATCTCATGAAAATCAGAGGTTTCATTTAAAACTCTCTGGCAGTCCGAGCTGCTGAGTGGACCAGCAGTTGGAGCACACAGTTAATGGTAAAGACTGAGGAGAAAGGCACCACCACATGAAGTTAAACTGTGAAAGAAACAAACAAACAAAAAACTGATACACTACCAACATTAAATCACTTTACCCAGAGTGCAGAGAACTGTAGAAAATGTGCCTTCCAGCCATATTGTACATTACTTTTACAATACATATTTAATTAGTATCATCTATTGAAAGGTTTTACACATTTAAACAGGTGCAGAGGATGGTGCCCTACTTTCCCATATTAACCCACGTCCACTGATTTGCATATGTACTAGTTAGGACTCTTCATGCGACTACCTTTACAAAATGAACGGGTGGTGGAACCTGCATGGTGGGGCTGACAAACAGGTTGCCTAAGACACCAAATGCACCAAATGCCCTGCAAACATTAATGTGAAACAGAGCATTCCCTCGTCTTCTGCATGGCTGTTTAACCACAACCCTGACTGTGACCATTTTATCACTGTTAATTATAATTTGAAGGAGCCAAAGAACTGAAGCAAGACAACTGTTGTCGGTTAAGATGAGATATGTAGTTGTAAGATATAGAACTATAGAACTATAGCAAGCCTGTGCATTTCAAGTTTTACATTTAATTCTAAACAAGGACGAAAAGGGAAACAAAATGTGACGGCACTAAAGAAAAAATTAAGGTATCAATAAATTTCCTGTAAGTGTAAGACCAGTTAAAACCATCCATCTCACCTTCACCTGCCTCCCTAAGCCGCTGTATAAACCATAGAAAGAAAGGAAATCAAAGTGTAAGCAGCAGCTACTAGCAGCTTGTAATGTCAGGTATTTTCTAACTTTGTTGTTACTCATTATCTGAGCAAATGTGAATTAGTTAACACACACTAAATATCAATACAACCAATTTGTTTTTATTAGCTGCCTTGCATAGGGTATGCTATACTGATGATTTGATGATCTATGGCCTAAAAGGATAATTAATTTGATTATACAAAGTGTGGATGTTCCATTTCCTCACTTGGAGGGTAAAAAGGGGCAGAACTTGATTCCAGTGGGCTCCAACTTCGTGATGTTTTTCTTGAGAAATTCTTAGCCCTCTTATAAGTACCACTCACCACTCCTAGTAGTAGCCTACCTTATGAGCTAAAATTTTTATATTAGTTCTAACTTTGAGGGAAAATTCTTAGAAAATGTCATTATTATTGAAAAATTGTGAAGAATGTAATTTCTAGCAGCAATTGTTTATAATAGGAAACTTTATAAATATATGCCTAGGTCTATTATCGTGGTCCTTGAACCCTTTCTGAACATTTTTTCAGTGAAGCAAGGAGCATTGACAAATCCCGTTGCCTGTTGTGTGTGTGCAACAATATTTAGGTAGCTGGTATGTGCCAAATATCAACAGCTATAAAACAATGACCAGTGTTACTCACTCCCCTTTGAGTGGTTTTGATGCTGGGACTAATGGGTGTACATCAAGTAGCATCAAAGCCATGGCAAATGGATGTCATCCCCAAATCTGCAAACCTCTGTGGGCAAAAACCAAAAGTTTTTAGCAGTGGAAGAAGAGAAATCATGTAGTGTAGTTGGCTCTTTGTTACTAGTTGAAATGAAATTATGTTTTTTATTTTGACATTTGATACAACTCCCACCTCCATTATTCATTTATCTGTTATTTTTTTCATTTACTTTAAACCACAGTGGGTAACTCAGTTATGGCACTTTGCCTGTAATGCTTATAATAAATGCAGGAACAGAACTTGCACTAACCAAGTAACAAACCCACAAATTGCATGTGTGAAATTTTTTCCAAACAATGGAATCCTGTCTTAACTCAGTGATTTATTGATTTGTTTATGTTGCCCACAGAGTTACCAGTTGTGTAAAGAAAGTTTTTACTGACATAGTTGCAAATTGCACAAGAAAGAGCATGCATCAAGACATGCACAAGAAAGCTGCTTTGTAAGGGGTAGAAAGCAAAGCCACAGAGAGATGGAGAATGCAAAAGACATTTTTCATATTGCTCCAGGTTGTTATACACATACAGCAAGAGCTACCAGCACTGTACTGTGTATAAAAAGGTTGGCATGTTGGAGCAATGGACAATTCATAGGCACTTATTTTTAAAAGAGATATTAATCAACAGTGACTCTCAAAAACAAGAACTTTGGATGCAGTATTCTAAGTGTTACCCACAACATAAGGCCAGCAGACACTGATCTAGCTATGTTGTGGACAGGAATTAGCCTGCTGTGCGCAGCTTGAAATACCAAATGCCACCATACAGTGACTGAGAAGAGAGAAGAGCGGTTTAAGAACAAACACATTTTTAGTGTGCAGATGGTTTACCTTTGAACTGCCTGTGAGCTAAAGTGCCGCATGAGATCCTTGAACACTGAGTGAAAGTCTACATTTAAGTATCTATTCTGCTGTTGTCACACCCTGCTGGAGGAGCCGTAAAAAAAAAAGAAAAAAAAAGAAACACAGACTCACTCGCTGCTAACAGTTCATGCAATATACTTTTTTGACAGCGCTCTTTGTGACCAAAAAAAAAAAAAAAAAAAAAAAAAAAAAAAACCTTTTTGGCAGCAAGACCAGGCTCAATCATTTTAACAGTTTTAACTTCCTGTGAATGCTGGCACTAATGTGAATAATTAGGGGTGGTATTTAGGTGTTCTAGACGTGTTTGAGGCTAGAATTAGTTTGAAAACTCTCAAGTGGCTCTAATCCAACTTCTTACTAACTTCCAGTTTGATGGTACAGAGAATCCACTCTATAAAATGCTTTAAATGCTTACACATTGATATAATTCATACAGAGTAAGTAGTACAGAATATATCCAAGATCGGCAAACCACAGTTTGACTAATCAACTACTTGGACACCCCTGGTGATGGAGATGTAGCTGGTCTTGGATGAGTATCTGAGTAACTAGGATGAGGTGAAAATGGGGAGGAGGGAGGTCCCACTATTAAGAATCTGAAAGGCAGAATGACAGAATGGTACTGACACTGGAGCACAGGTAACTAAGACTGACTGGGTTGGAGAAGGCAGGCAAGAAAACTATTGGACCAGTGCGATGACCACAGAATTGAGTTTGACAGTGTGAGAAAGCGGAAGTGACAAAAAGAATAGACTAGGAAGAATAGGCAGCCCATATGCCAAGGAATGCAGGCAGGGAAGTGAATACTGGTATTCCTAATGGAAAAGCTTCATTTAAAATCATAATATTTTTAGGATAACATAAACTTGGACACAGCACTAACTGAATTAATGCGATGACTTGAAGCTTGAAAAATAATTTAAGTGCCTTGAAAAATTATAGGTTAAACGATTTTTATCTTGTAATTTTGAAAAATTGGTGGTTGCCCAGTAATCACATTGAGTTTTTTTTTTTTTTTCCACAATTGGGGACTGATTGCAAGTAGCTGCAACAACCAGTTGGTCACCCAGAGACTGAGCACGCAACACCATCAACTTCTGGGTGACCACTTTAATTGCAAGGCCACTGCAGAGGTTACCTGGTGAGAGGCAGCTGTATTGAACTGAACAGTACAGCATTTGAAGCTTGTTTTAGAGATGCATTTCTTGAACAGTACAGGAAATTTGCATGCATGTAAAACCAAAACAAGATAATAACAATTTCAAAAATCAGTCTCTCAGAATGCATTTATATACACTAGAAGCAAAACAGCTTTTTACAGCCTAGCAACCTACAACTTGAAACTTCTATGAAAACCCAACTCTGCATAAAAGCGATTTCTTTTCACAAGTTCCATGTTTCACACGCGTGTTAACAGAAAGTAAGCTACAGACTTCACAGTCTCTAAGGTAAAAACAAGAAACAAAAACACCTAACCACAGATTTACTCAGACACTGGGTACGCAGGAAAAAAGCATTACCGTGGATGAGTGTGGCTTTTATGCAGTTTACTAATGAGGAAGGGACTTCAGCTGTGCATCAAGGTGTGGCAGCAGGCCTGCAAATAAACAACAGAAGAAAAGAAAAAACTGCCTTGTAGTAAATAGAGCCCCTAGAGGACAAATGGATGTAATACAGCTTCACAACGAAAGAAAAAAAAAAAAACCCTTAAAAATAAAAAAGAATAACAACAAAAGCAAATACTTTACAGTTATTAAAAAGAATAAAACCTCTGCAGAAAATTAATAAGCCAGAAGATTTTTAATGTACACCACTGACTTGGTCTGTTCGATATACAATTCTTTCACAGGTCATTGCATATATGAGCAAAACCTACATCTTCACTATCTTTAGGAGTGGTGGAGAAGGAGCAGCTGGTATTTGAAGACCTAAGGGCTTGTGCAAAAATGTGTGGATATAAGAGTTAAAGCCAAGGTTTTATTTTAAAGTTCTGAAAACCAAAGAATGGACTTTAATATCAATGTTAAATGCTGTGAGGAGTTAATGTAATGAAGCTGGAATAAGGGCAACGTTGTCTCTTCTCAGATTAAAACTTTCTAAGACGAGGAACTTTCAATGCTTTTTTGCTTTTTAACTTATATGATAGGAAGATGTGCTAACGGGGCACCACAGAGTGTGTCTCACTGTATCATGATAAAATGTAGTTTGGTGATCTTGAGGACGGTTATAATTTCAAATGCAACATTCTGCTGTAAAACCTTGGGTCCTGGCATATCCATCCACCTGAACAGAAGAAGATCCAGACCAGTCTTCCCTGATGGAATCATCTTCACCCAGTGGAAGTGGAAGTACTCACAAAATTCCACTTGACAAAGTATTCAGGAATGACTTCACACAATAAAGAGCTCAGATTCCAGTTCAATCAAAACCAAGGAATGTGTGGGAAAAAACTGGAGCAAGATTCACCACCTTACAAAACAGAAAACCAGTGACCTGCTGGGAACACTTCATTGACAGGCTTGTTGTCCTTTCTCACATATAGGAATGTTTGCACTCCTGGAATTTTTCCTTGTGGTTTAAGGGAAGGAGCATCCTTCACACAGTGTGTATAAGGCAGCACAGATGACGGATCCTTGTTTGGAGTGAAAGTATCAGCTGTGCTATTGGATCAATCTGATATCACATAAACACATTTATGGCTAGGGAACTAGGAGATGATTGTCTGACTAATGTCTACATTGAACATTTGCATTCCTACTTGCAGATAAAAGTTCAGGGCTGAGTGTATATGGTCAAATAGACAACACAAAACATCTCAGGGGTCCATGAAGGTTACCTACTTGACAAGTTGACAGGTGATTTTAATGTTGTTGTTGATTAATGTATTTATCATCAAAGACTCGTAGAACGGATAAATAGATGTGTCTGTCAGAGTGCAACTGCGAGGGTGCTACTTGGGGTTACCATGTTATCGCTACTTACCGTACTGTAGATACACTTCATTGGGGGTTTAGCTTCACTTGTGACCTTGGCAATTCTGCTCCACTTTTCAGCTGTTAAAAATAACTACAAAACCCCAAAGGCAGCAGGCTGCACTGGAAATTATGGCTTCTTAAAACTGCCCTTATGAATGGCCATAAACATAACCTCCGTCTGAACAAATAAGCCTTGCTGAGGGCTACAGCAGAGCTGCCATTAAACAGGAGTCCCCTGTAGCTCAGATTAGTTTTTGTGCGGTCAGCCTGCCAAGAATAAAACTCAGTCTATATAGCAAAGGGTTGTAACGACCATGAACCAGACGACTCCCCTCGGTCTTTAACGGCGGCCTCAGTGTATGGAGTATGAATCAGGAGACTAACATGCAAGTCAAGAGGAACGGTGCGGACAGGGATATCACAAGGCCCAGCTCAGACAGCAGCAATAATGCAGCCCTCCAAATCCTATTATCATTGTAATGGAACGGATGGCGTGGGAGGACAGAAGATGGGTGTGTGGGAGGGGGAGAGAGACGAGGTGTAAGGGTGCTCCTTCTCTCCGTCTTTCTTTGTCTCAAGAAAATGTGTGTGCCTGTGCATACACGTAGACAGAGACACACATAGTCTTCTATCTTATTGCCAGCTCCAGGGTGACACCTGCGTGTCAAATAAATTCCTCCCTAAAGAAGAAAAATATCAAGAGATGTGGAGATTTCTGACGTATTTCCGGACTTTAACTGAAAACATCTTATAGGACTCCGGCAGGAACAAGACAGCCAGAAAAACCTGAAAGCAGATGAGGAATGTGTAACATAAAAGAGGCTGTGATATAAGGCAGGATACATACAGGCAAAAATAGACAAATGATAAACAATGCAATGAAACCTTATCACATTTCACTCAATTCATCATAAGAAGACTGCACAGAAAAGGTGTCTAAGCTGATGATTATCTCCAAAAACTCGAGTCCTAACAGCCATGTGAAATAATGAATAAGAAAAGCAATGAACCCCATCTGGATTTAATACTCATTAAGTCTTCAAATAAAAGCACAGCATTTTTCAAAAGTAATTGAGATGGTCCACAGGACAATAAATGGCTGTCTGACACTAGTATATGGATTATGGATACCTTAACGAGACCCGTGCCATTTGCAGAGATAAAACCCTGTGACCCATTTGGACAGGTATAAAAACAGCTGAGAGACCGCCAACTCACAAGAGTTCATATAATGATGCATCTTTGTACAGTAGGTATTAGTCCATGTGCTAATTACTCTTTATATTTACTATGAAAAACATAGCCCCATAGCTTCATTTGATCTGTGTATATATACAGTATATGTTAAAGCTTTCATGAGAAGTAATTCATGTTATTGTGATGATACAACCATTATGTGCATAAATAAACCTCCTTTTATTTAGCCCGGAATGGCTCTTTTCTCGCTTATAGTTTCAGGGTTTATTCTGCATCTTACATCTTATGAAAACCTGGAATTGGGGTCTAAGAATAGAGAATAAGGTCAAAAGCACAAATGTAGATATTTATACTGTGTTATTAAGCGACACATCTTCAAACATGGCTTCAAACACACAAACAGGCAGCAAGCTTGAATTGTTTGAAGAGTTAAATTGGAAAATTATTTAATCCTATCAGATATTTATGTGAAATTTTGCCATATCATATGAATCCTTGATGTTTGGTTAAAACCATCCTTGGTGAGGTCCAGCTTGCATATACATCCATCACCTGTTTATTACTGGATTTAAAGAGTGACTAGACCGATCTACACCAGATCGTTGTTGCCTGTGTGATGGTAAACGGGTTCAGTACGTGCGTGCTCTTTGCTCTTATTCCTTCAGTTTCTTGACTTTGTTCTGTTGTTCCTTCTCCTAGTCATTCTTTTAGTTTGATCCCCACCTGGACTCTGAAAGAGCCTGCAAGACCTGAATTCTTTGAGGTGTTTTCCTCTGCAAAGGAAAACTCAACTGTTTATTCCAAGACGGTCATCTCTTGTAAAAAGAGAAACCTTTCACCACCAGGGGTCATGCATCGTACTCCTTTTATTTCGGCATTATGACAAGTACAGATGGAAAAAACTGCTGCTGGTGCATAGGCAAGGTTACCTGGCTCATGAAAAAGAAAAAACCTAAAACTCACTAATCAGGAAAGGCAGTAAAAGAAAAGCATATTGACCCAAGAGCTTTGGTCACTTGGACTATGGACTATATTCCATCAGAAACTCATGTGTCTGTGTCTTACTGTCTTTTGTTATATGTGCATATGTGATGTTAATGTTAGGTTTAGCAAGCAATCGGCCACCATCAAGGCTGTTGTAGCAATTATGTTTATAAGTAAAGTATTGATCCTGAAGCTACAATGTGTAGCATATGAAGGACAGGGTTTGCAACTAAGAATTAGGATTTCTGTCTTCTGAGCCCACCTTCCCTACACAGTATTCAACAAATAACTTTTTGGCTTTGGATGATTTATTAATATTTATTGACAATTTCCTCCTTAATGTACTTAAGATTTCAGTCTATGTGGGGCAATGGGCATGAATAAAGTTTCTGGTGCTACTGCACTGAGGCACTTAAAAAAGTGAATGGGTGCCAGTGCATGGATGAAGCTGGTTGCACCTTATCCAAGATAAGTACTCATGTTAGGAATTTCAGATATAAAAGTATTAGAACTGCATTGGAAGTCAGAGAACAGGACCTGCCATGAACAACCATTGTTCTCTATTTATATTGTCAGCATCACCAACTGCTGGCCTCAGTGCAAACCATTCTACACCAACAGACTTTTTTTTGCTGCTATTCCATTAACCCGTCCAAATCAGTGCTCATTTCTAAAGCTTCTCGAGACCTCACAATAGACTGGATTGGATTAGAATTTTTCTGACATCTTTTGTGCCAGCATGGATGTAAAATAGGCCTTAAATTGTATTCATAATTGTCATAAAAGTCTTAAATTCAAATTGTTAAAAGTTGAAGCAACTCTAAAATAGCAAATCTTCCAGAGGTAAAATTCGGTTTGCTCTACTGCCAGCAAATATGCCACTAAAGAATAAATTGTTTCAAGTACAAGATGTGCTTCCTTGTGCTGCATTTTCTTTTTCTATAACTGAAAATGACGACAACGCTTTCAACACCTCATTTCCTTGTGATAATGTGGATGCTGACATAGTGTTTACTCTTGAACCAGCAAAATGCTCCTCACACGTTTGTACAATGGAAGAGACTTTCATTATGCAGCCGTATGAGCGCATGCAGCATTTCACAGATAAAATACAGAACATACCGTGTCGTGGAAAACAGACCATCAATTTAGCAGTGCAATTTTCAGTGAAAACATGCAATACACACAGATCTGATTGTAATGACAAATAGCGCTGGAAAGGGGTATGAATAGAGTATGAAGAAGACTCATGGGCTTAATGTAGTGAGTGCATAAATAAAAGACAAGACTGCAAGTGGCAAAGGGTGGATACTGAGACATATTTGTTTTATTTGACAAAGGACACAAGCTGGGCAATGATAGGACTGGAAAGGTTAGCAGACACTGGGTGCAGAAAGTGGAGAAATTTAGATTTGCTATAAGTGGAAACACTAAATTTTGCAGTGACAAGAACCAGCTTCAGTCTGGCCAAGTGACATTTCTATTCATGGTTAAGTTAGTGTTGTAAACAACCTATTCCTCCTACATATTCAGTCGCAAAGTTATGAGAAGGAATCTTGTAAGGAGATGGAGAAAACCATGTAAAAGCATCACATAACCTCCCAGAGCAGTTGTCAAAGCTTTAGCTGGGCATCAGAGCATGCACTGGATCGCTTCAATATCTTCTCATCCTGTGCAGAATCAAAAATCCCAGTGAGAATGTAAAGCCGTGTTCTAGCCATTAAATACTGCATGAAAGTAGTGAGTGCAAGTAAAGCAAGTAAGACAGAGATGTACATTGATGATCCCCATAGGATACACAAAGCAAAGAGATAAAGCGGAGTCTAGATTTCAGCACTGT
Organism: Oreochromis niloticus; assembly: GCF_001858045.2. NCBI lineage: Eukaryota > Metazoa > Chordata > Actinopteri > Cichliformes > Cichlidae > Oreochromis > Oreochromis niloticus. The sequence continues at coordinate 23,968,078 of NC_031983.2, read as the reverse complement.
GATTTGTTTTTAGGCGCTCCTACTTAATGAATTTAAAAACATGTAACATTTAATATATAACATATGTTAAGCACAGGGCACAAGGGCAACTGACTTAACTGGAAGATTACTGAAGAATAATGGATGATCTAAGATGTACTTGGGACCTTGGATTCATTTATGCTGTCTGAAGCCTTTCAAGCCTCTTAGTGAATCTATTTATGTTGAACTTCTGAGCATTGCTAAAAATATAAGCAAAATTCATGAGATACATCTGAAATCTGTTGGTTTACAGCTTTTTAAAATTTCTCTTTAGTTTTTGAGACATTCGCTCTCTTCTTTTACCTACCATACTGGCTGTTTGTGACAAAATAATGTATGTCAGTATAATAACTGTAAATATGGTCAAGTCAAGAATAAACAGACAAATGTTTTGCAGCGATTTCATGATCAGGCAATGGAAGACACAAATTCAGAACAAGGGGCATGTTGAGTTAAAAATGTTATTACAAAAAAGGTTTAGGTTTTGGACAAGTTTGAGATCTTGAGCTTGTGAAGAGAGAAGGGAAGTCAGTGAAAGGTACTGAAGTATATGTTGGAAAATGGGTAAGCAGGCAAATTAGATTACTAAATGGTTTGAAGCTGGAAAAGAAAAATAGGAGGCTGGCAGGGAGACAGCTAAGTTAGAATAAGGAAAATCCTAACAGAGAAGCAGAAACACAGCTTAAGATTATCTGATTAGTTGATAGAGTCAAGGTATCTGATAAGGGACCAGTAGAAACTGGTGGATGCATCCTGCACCCTGAGGTCAGACAAAAACAACAAGCCAGTTCCACATTTGCACTGCATCCTGACAGAGGTGATTATCACATCCAATACACCCCCAGAAATGTTTAGGTTAAATTCCATTTGGTTACAGAGCACCTTTGATCAAATGTCTCTACCAAGCATCTTTAAATTAAGAATAATTCCACCTTATTGAAGGACAATCCACAATAAACTTTAACATCACGAGATCACTCAACCTGTGATATGAGTAATCCTGATGACACTGGTAGGATAGTAAATCAAACTGTGAGGAAATCCTATCATAGATGGAAGAGTTCAGTGACAAATCTGAATGGTGTTAAGATGCAGAGATCCTCCTGCATGAAACAGATACCTGCCAGCCAATGTTTACTGCAAGACAATGTTTTAAACTGGCTGCTTTGTGTTTGCATGGCAGAGGAAAGGAGACAGATGCAAGGTTCCGGGATGAGGTCCTTTAGATAGAAGACAAATTGGATAGGTAGGAGATATAAGAAGGCTGGATTAAGAAGAAACAGCTGCTGAAAAGTCCTGAAGGCACCATTTACAAAACTGGTTCTCGATGATGACCACTGATACTTAGAAAAGCCTACTGATGTGGACACTGAGCACCAGGATGTGAAAGGTTAGTTTCTACATCCTTATGGTTCAACGACAAATGTTCACATGAAGGGATGTCTGTTTCTGTCCACTTTGTTGAATCAAGCAGGGAGGTTGTCTCCACTCACATCAAGCTGGAAAAAAGAGAGCTCTGAAGCATGGCCCCTGATGTAATTGACTTCATAGAGAGCACTCACGTCTGCAGCCTGCTTCCCAGTGGTCATACAGGTCAGATGGAAATTAACCGTTAAGAAATTCATCTTAATTCAAACAGGGCTGCAGAACAGACTGAGCAAAACCACAGGCAGAGAAAAGTCAAACAGACTGAAACCAGAGGTGGTAAAAACCAAACAAACGAGCTGGAAACATGGGCACCAAAATAGACCATAGAGACAACAAAACAGAAAAAATAGGAACATCAAGATGCTGGTGAAACCAAGAAGGTTGGGCCCACCTTTGGAAAAAATATCAGTCAGTACTTGGCTAATTTACTGAGAAATATCTTTAGGTAATTAAAAATTTTACTCTCATGCTGGATTTACCAACATGACAATAGTGTGTTTGATAGAAATGAAACAAAGTGGAATTGATAATTCAATTCAAATAATTCAATTTTCAAAACGTGTTATTAAAAATTTTATTTCATAAATGCTATTTTTATGACATTTTTGTCTTCAAATACACTCATGTGTGACTTCACACCCGTTTATCTGCTTGTTAAATATCAGCCAGTCACATAACAGCATCCCAGTGCAGTTAGACATGGTTGAGACAACCTGCTGAAGTTCAAACCGAGCATCAGAAGGGGGACAAAGGTGATTTAAGTGACTGGTTTCATGAATCACTGGCCATTCCATCTCTTTATTACCAGAGTGTATTCATCTCCTCATGGCTGTTTCCAGCAGGATCATGTGTCATGTGACAAAGCTCAAAACATCTCAATCTGGGTTCTTGAACATGTGAATGAGTTCACACTACTCAAATCACCTCCCAAGTCATCAGATCTCAGTCTTACAGAGCACCTTTGAGATGTGGTGGAATGAGAGATTTGCATCAATGGTGTACACCTGACAAAAGTGCAGCAACTGCATGATGCTGTGCTGTAAATACAGACCAACATCTCAGAGGAATGTTTCCAGGATCTTGTTGAATCGAAGCCACGTAGCATTAATGCAACTCTGGAAGGGGTGTAAACCTGGACTAGCAAGGTGTACCTAATAAAGCGACTGTGAGTGTATTATCTCAAATACAATAAATAAAAAGGTTCATAATTGCATTTTTACAAACACCAATGGAGTTTTTCGGACTAATCTAGTCATGGTTTAGATTAAAACATATGGGGTTTATGTAATGCATTTTTAATTCTTAAAAGACACTTAGTACTTTAAATTGGATATTTACACACACCTTGAAATGACTGCCTTCAAACTGATTCCAAAGTAATTAGAGCAATTGGATTTGCAAACTGTTTATTTAATGGTGTGTAATTAACTGCATACTTTATATAGTTTATATATTACATGTACAAGAAAGTGCTCTGATGAGACTAGATTTGCTTCTACATGCCGCCAATTAATGAGGTGAACAGCAAACAGCAGCTCTGCCAATATGTTTCTTGTCATTATGTCATCCAGACAAAACATTACTCCCATTTGCACAAATATCTTGTCAAAGCAGTTTAGAGGAGATAAAACACTGCAGAAAGTAAATCTGTTGGTTTGGAACAGTGAGGCGAAGGGTCATAACCAAGGGCAAGTCTAGCAGTGCGTGAAATTGCAGCACTGAAAATAAAAATATCTGTTGTGGTAATAACAGGTTTGGAGTAGCTCCAGTATATTTTATTGAACAGTTAATGAATCCCTGCTGTATTAATTTTGACACTTAAGATGGCATGAAATTAAGCCTTTTGTGGCAGGTGTTACATTACTGCTAACACTCTAAAGGGACTTTTACATAAGTAAATGACATATTATACTAAATAACATTAAGCATTCAGTGAAAAGTAAGCAAATATTTACAGCTGCTGAAACAAGCTTGACATGTCTCAAGCATTTCACCTAGACACACAATTTATATTACAACTAAACCAAGAAACCCATATCTTCGACCACCACTTACCACCATCCATTAAGACCGTTCCCTAGATCTATAAATCATAGTCCCAGACTAGCGAGTCCAACTCAAAGCTAATTAAAGGATTTCAGCCTTCTTACTTCTGCCTCGAAATCTACAATCTTAAGCCTGTCCCTTTCGAGAGGTTGTCTATTGATCACTGCTCCCTTTGTCGAGTGTAGAGCTGTACGGCCGATGCAATCAGTTTTGATATAATGGGCCCATGCGTTTAATTGGGCTTGGCCTCGGCATTCTTCTCTATTGATTAAAATCTCCAGACTAAACCCCTAATCAAGCTCCAACATCGGTCAGACAATCGCTTCCTGACAATAACCATGCAAGAGGATTTGTATAAGAATCCTGTCACATTAAGTTGGAGCTCTATAGTATTTAAAGGACACATTATTTCTCGACACAGTGCTAAACTTTGTACAATGACATGTTTGAAACTTAATGCACTGTAGTTTGATCATAGAATGGGCAAAATGAAATATGCATGATATATTTCTGCCAGGAAAGTCTGACAGTACACCAGAAATGATTCAGTAAAGATTTAAAAAAAAAAAAAAAGAGTGTTACCACAGGAAACTGTATGAAAGCCAATCCAGCCAAAACAAGCATAAGAATAAAGACACCAGTGCAGAGTGACAACAAATTGACCTGCTAGTGTCCAGAAACTTGGCATTAGTGACTACTCAGCAGAGTACTGGTGAACTGCTGACTGTGGATAGTTCTCAACATTTACTGAGTGTATAGACACATAACTGGCTCAGCGATTTTATAGATGTCTGGAGAAAAACAAAAAACAACAAAAAAGTTTGGTATTACTTTTACAAAACTAATATTTTGATATTACACTTAGCGTTATGGATACCAGCCAACTAGTAATTATGGTCACTAGCCTATAATGCACACATCATTACATTAATATCTTCAGTACTGTGCAAAGGTTTTGAGCACATCTTGAGCTTTATTTTTTATTTTAAGGAAACATAGGAAAGATTTTTATGTCTAGGAAAGCTGGGTGTGGTTATTTATTGCGACATGTGCAAACATCATATATATAAGGCAAAAACAGAAATTTGTCTGTAAAATTCTAAATGCAAGACATGAGCCAAAAATGTCAAATTTGGATTAACTCTTGTGTAATCTAAATCCCGATTCCAGGATTTTCTTCTTATTTCCCTTTATTAAGAATGGCTTCTTGACAGCCATTCTACCATTGAGGCCATTTATGATGAGGCTTCAGTGGGCAGTAGATGGATCAACTGAATGACCAGATGCATAGATTTTGACTAATAACTCTTTGGGAATCATCTTAGTGGTATGAAAATACTTTTTCATGGTTGCCAAACTGTGATCTCCTTCGCATTTTTGTATTTTTAACAAAAGAAATGGGAACAAATTACATGTTTTTGCAATCCAATTCAGAGTTCCGGGGAGGTTGGATACACCCTGGACAGGTCGCCAGCCTGTCGCGAGGCTAACACAAAGAGACATACAGATTCACACCTATGGGAAATTTAGAGTCACTAGTTAACCTAACCCCACTAACTGTGTTTCTTTGGACTGTGAGAGGGAGCTGGAGTACCCGGAGAGAAACCCATACATTCCTCAGAAAATGTTCAGATATCAGAAGAAACTCTGGCTCCTTGAAGCAGAACATAAAGACCTGAGGGGTTGCTCCACTTTTGCAGTCAGTTACAGTCAAGTCCATTATCAAATTACATTTAACTGAGAACGGGCATCATGTTCACAACCATAAGCAAAATTCCATGAGTAACATTAATAATGTCTACAAAGTGAGGTGAAGCCTCATTGTGCATCATTGGTTCGTTGATACATTGCATTAAGGTCACCCATGAATCAGAAAACTCCAGGCAGTCAGTTTTGCTGAGTATAGCAATGTCTCCAAAAGTCTCCGACAGATAATAGCAAAAATATATGATTATCGATCCCGTCCACTCCTCTGAGATCCAAGGGGACAGCTGATGAAATCAAAACAAGTTTTATCTTTTGCCATTTCCAAAGTCTTTTTATCTTGATTGTTCAGTTTACTACCACGGGGACACATCATTGTCCAGTGTGAACGTAACTGCCAGCAGTGCACAAGCTAATAATGAAAAAAACAAAACACACAACTCACAAAGCCTGCTTGTTTATCGAGCATAGAAGGCAGTTACCACACCGCTTGCAACTAGGTAGCCATATGCTCGGAGTACGCTCTGTACAGAAAGTGTATCTAGTTTTCATTAAGTACATGCTTTCACTAGTTTATATATTCATTACTCCGTGTAAGCTCTTTTTGCCTGGAGTACCCTAATGGAACATTTTAATGGTCTTAGTAAATCACGATGAAATTCTTGTAAATGTTTGCTTGGTATTGTATTATCAGAGAATACAGAATGAGACTTACCATTGGGAACGTAACAAGTGAAAAACAAACAAGACGTAATATGAAAAAAATGTGACAGTCTGCATGATTTAGAGACAGAACAAACAAGCAGTAATATTGTTTTATTTCACTCTGGACACTCACATCAAACAGAAGTAGCTGTGTTGCACTTCCACATCAATTATTCATCAGTACATTGGAGTAGATAATCATAAATGGCTTTGCTGAAGAGGAATTCAAAGAATGTAGCATTTGTATGTTTGATGAGCCACCCACTATATGTTTATTTTTTAGACCTTGTGACTTGATGTTGGGTATTGCAAAGAATTAAGCATGATAAATAAGCAGCCGATGAAAGGAGTAAATCAAAGTTACTACTACTACTACTATGTTTGATTTTATAACATTTATCTTCCATCTCCAGCCCCATATGTCACCAAGACCCCATTTTAAAATTGAGTAACAAAATCAATACTTCAATAAATCAAGAGATATGGCTTGGTGCACCTGGTAATTATTTCTTTCATTCAGGTGGACACATCTCAGGTCAGCGTTTTATGAGCTGTCATGGACTTTGAGGGCTTCTAAGAGCAATTTTTTATCATAAGGTTGCATCTCAAAAATACATTAAGGCTGGCATTTTTTCCTCATTAACTATGTTGACACTTTCCATCAGACATCTTTACATAAATCAACTTGGGAAGCTGTCCTAGCCTGTCGAGCTTGTGAAACATTTTGTGTTGTGCAAGACCTTGAAACCTGCATACAGCCAACAAAAATCAGAAGCCCTTTGTACAGCAATGAGAATAATGAGAGTTTAAAAAAAATGAAATTCGGGATGAAATAGTGTGGAGCAAAGAAAATGCAACAGAGTCATGTTTTATCAAAGTGTAAGAGACATTACTTTGAAGTCACCCTTGAACTTGAACTAAGGAGTGTTCTTCTCAGACAGACCACTTCTGTGATTTTCTCTGGCAAATTCTGCTGTCAGATCAAATACAGGAAGGACAAAGAGTGGGGGGAAAAGCTACTGGTCAAGGAGAGGTCTCTGTTGTCAGGGATTCAAATTATCTCCTAGAGCTGCTCTCTGACAGCGCTTTGACTGCAGCAGTGAAGTCAGTCTGGACATATTGTCATGATATAGTTTTCTGCTGCCACTGCCATGCTAGTGAGAAAAGCTTTCTGACTGCAGCCATTATTTCAATTTTTGATTGGTTTACTACAGCTTACACGTTTTGGCTGTGGCGTGTCATTCTATTGCTTTTTTGGGCACCAAATGAAATTGTGAGTAATAGTTTTCTTATGCCACCATAATTATATATTCAGAACATTTTACATGCTTGTAGCTGGGAGAAGCAGACAAACAGAACCTCTTCAAGTTGAATCTTCCCGTTTTTAGACTGTTGGTGTATGACGCATAGATCATATATATTATAACAGGAGGGGAGTCATCCACATTATAGCATCCACGAGTATTACTTTGTGACCTCCAGCTCCAAAGCAATATCAAACTAATGTTTTGAACATAAGTGAACAGCTTTCACCAACTTGTACTTTGATATCAGTGAATATACAGTGGCTTTCAAAGGTCTTGAGCCATCCCTCATTTCTTTATACATTGCTTCGATGGACAGAAACTTTTTTTAAGTGGTTTTTGAACAGTTACTCTCCAGGCTTTCTGAAAGTCTTCCAAATTGTTTCTTTGGACACTGGCTGCTTTCTCACCCATTTTAATCCAGTCCTGTACCTGTATCATTGTCAAATAAAAAACAGGTAAGAAACCAGTGTATCAGTCTACACATAACAGACAACGGGCATTAGCTTGTTGCAAAAACACACATTTTTTTCAGATTTATGTAGCTGAATCTATGAAAAATATCAGAGACAATACATGCTGATAGGTATAAACCTTGAGCCAGCAAGGTGATACCCAAAGGGCTATCAGCTGAAAAACTTGCCAGGATAGCTCAGCATGGTGTGCAGTGTTTTCTTTAAAAAAACTGATGACACTCAACCAGTGGAGGACAAAAGAAAAGATAGCAGACCTAGAAAGCTATCTAAAGCAGTTAAATAGTAATTGAAAGTCACGTCCTTAAGAAATAGGCAAAAAAAATCCAGATCTGACAGAGGACCTGAAAGATGCATCTGGTGGCTGGCAAGAAGCCATTCTTTAGAAAGGGAGGGACGGAGAGAAGGCTGACATTGGCCAAATCGCACTAGAACTGGACTGAAAATCAGGGGCAACACAAATCTTATGGAGAAATGAATCCAAATTTGAAGTTTTTGTTTCAAATTGTTGTCATTTTTTATTGAGGATGTCAAGAGAGGTACAGCAGTGAGTGTCTACAGCATCTATAAAACATGGTGGAGGCATCATGTTGGAGTTCTTGTCCGAAGTGGTGGATTTACAGAAATACACTATCAGATTTTGTTCCATCATTCAATACCATCATGTTTTATCATGAAACTGATCGCAAACACATTGCAAATGAAGTAAAAACAAGAAACCTGGGGAACTATTCTCCTACTGGAGACTGCTTAAAGAAGTTAGATGCCAGACAGCAGTGTCATTAGAAATTCTGAGAAAGCTTGCTTTGAAAAATCAAAGTGGTCAAACCAAATATATCTTGTTAGAACTGTGCAAAAACGAATAAATCGCTGCACCCATTTCCTATTTTACGAGAAAAATAAAAGAACTGACAAGTAGCGGCAGCCTTTTACACATTACTGTACACTACCACCCATTCACCTTATAAATCTAACGTTTGAACTCAAAACACTAAAGTAAAATTTTCTTCTGGTCTAGTGTCTATTCCTCGTGTATCTTCTTCTAATTGGTCTCCCTTAGTACTGTTTTTACCCACCACGAAGGCCTGATTTATGCAGTCTGCCCTGAAAATTGCTCTTGAGATCTATCGGCTCCTTGAAATCTGGAAAGCATTGATGGAGGTTCTGTGCTGAGGGGCCAGCTCTGAGGTTGGTTTATTTAATGAACTTTTAGAAAACACTTTCCTTTCCTAAGGCATTTTTCCCAGAAAACATGTTTGATGATTTTTTTCGACGACACTTAAAGAAAGTTATTGAAATGTTTTTGACAGGCTGACCTACATGCCTAACGGACTGCTGTTTTTTTGTTACTTACTTGAGGTGCTCAGATCATTATTTAGATATTTACTAGATTGTAATGGCACAGGTGAATACAATATTAAGGTAATAATTTCTCTGAACAAGGCTCATCTATGAAAATATCATCAAAAGTGTTCCTGGGGATGAAGCATGAAGCTAAGAAACCAGTGTATATTACTTCCTTCTGTTGCCAAATAATTCCATATTGACCAGTATGCTCTACAATATAGTAGATGGTAAAAAAATAAAGAACAAACCTTGAAAAAATGTCAAATGTTTGACTGGTGCTGTGAATGTAATGGTCTTGTTCTATACTGACAGTTCCAACCTCCCACATTCACAAGTACATGCCTCCGCCATCTCTGCATAATCTGTTGACACAGTGTCTGTAGCTTAACACAGCCTCAGAGATGGAGGTCACAATGAAGGCCGTAGAGTTGTCTCTTTGATGTGTGATAGAAAAACTGATTCTTTATACTTTTTTATTCGGCTCCATGTGCTTTAAATAGTGCCTTTTCTGTTTGATGACCCATCCTGTGGACTACTAGCAGGAAAAGAAGAGAACTGCTTGTTGGACAGGTTACAACAGTTATTCAGTGATAACATTAAAAGCAGGAGTATAGATATGCTTTTGATTAAACCATATAACACTTTAAATGATTCATCTCTTTGTTAATAACTTGTACAATGGAAGAATTTAAACATCAATCATGTTTTAAAAATCAAGAGCTAAAATGTAATTGTAACAATAACGCTATGGATTTGCATAAATTACTCAATAGCTCTACCACACTGTATTTCTTTAATGCTCGTCACGCCCCAACCATTTGTGCTCTAATCTGTTCTTCTTCTTGATATCTGTGTCTTTTTCTCATAGCTGCACTTAATCAGAGAAGACAGGTTAATAGTCAGTGGCCTGTAGTAGCCGTAATAGCTTCACATACATGAAGAGCCATTGTAATGACTACATCTTCATGCCTATTAGGTTTAGACATTTTACTAATAACCTTCCACTTTAAGCTTCCTGATTCTTTAAGGTTGATGCTTTAGGGTTGCAGCAGCTCCAGTGTACATAAAGAGTGACAAAGGAGAATGCAAAGAGCATTCATGAGCATTGACTGTAAAAAATATATATATATATATATATATATATATATATATATATATATATATATATATATATATAGTTTAAAAATTCAATTAGAAGAGGTCAGGCTTTTGCATATCAGCAGGCACTGAGCTCATCTAGTGTTAATTGGGGTGCTAAAAGGTAGATTTCATATTCTGGCTCAAGAAGACTTTGATTTTCATTATATTGTATTTATTGTGGACTCTCCAGTTTCAAATATCTTTACATATATTTCCTAAACTGAATGAAAACATATTTCTCAGTGCAGAAAGTGCACATGTATTTTTTCTCATTAAGATTAAATTAATAGTATTTGCTTTTGAGTTATACACTGAAGCATGCTCTTTCATGTAGACTATTCAAAATAAAAGGCCTGTTCTGGCCAATTGCTATGAAATTACACCCTTAAATCAGATGTGAACAACAGACGACCTGAACTTGAAAAATAAATGCTTCCAAAGCATACACTTCTGGAAGGAGGGTGTGACGAATAAGCACAAGTGGAATCTCATTTTTTCTGACTCTGTTATGTCAGAGTGTAGGCACAGCATAGAAATTAGACCTAAAGACAAACAACCCTGTGCTTTTAATCTACATTATTACAGCTCAGTCCTAACTATGATAGAGGAGGTTTGGGCAGAGGTGCAGCCAATGTGGTTTACAGTAGCAATTTCTTCTTTAAACGTCCGACTACCGTTTCATGTTATAATTTTGATGCTTTCTGTCAGTAGATGCACATTTGGCACATTTGAGCTAAAAGGAAGGGAGAGTTGGATGTGAGGTGTTTATCTTTATGTATGTATGTGTGTACCCATATCTATGAAAACGTACTTTGTTCTTTGAGGCCTTTGCTTCAGCACTTTGAACAGTCTGAAACCAATAATGGACACTACATGAAAGTAACTAATGGGTAGGTGTTCTCTTTCCATGAAGGTATTATTTACTTATTTATTTATTGTATCCAAAGAGTACTCAATTCAAACAGTGATTTTTAAACTAATCAGTTAAATAAAACATTTATTGGGAAATACTTTGCGGTTGATGATTGGCATCTTTGACTAGCAGCTGATTGAAGTAAGAGCTCACTGAGAATACTCCACCTATTCACCATGAAAAGTTTGATTGCTTTGGTTATAGGCTAGCTTTAGTTATTGCATGTACCCAATGGGTCTAAATCATTAAGTTAAATATTCATATTTAACTTAATACTCATATTCTTCCACACTTCCATACATACTAAACTTTTCATCAGTGCCATTGTGCAGGCTGATTTTATTTGATCAAATCCATAAAAAGTTTCCAGAACGTTTGTAAACTGCAGTCTGGCCTCTCAGCTGTTCGTAACATGGCTTAGAAATTGTGCTGAATTCTCTGAGCTTCTCTTGAAGGCTTCTCTTTCATATGCAGTTGTGATTTCCCACATCCTCGCATTTTTAAGCAGTTTTTAACTCACCATGCAAATGATTTTTCACTGATCCACAACACTCTTTAGTCTATCAGCATGTTTTCCCATTTTCTGGTTAATCATACATTTTGCATATATGTTTTCTTACATGTCATAACTTGTTCGAATGACAGAATTTTTTGCGGATAACACAAAAACAAAACAAAACAATAAATAAATAAATGAAAAAATAGAAAGTCTAAGAAGTAACTAGGGTTATTAGAAGAAAATGCCACGATATGTTGTTAACTAATCAGTGATTTTGGCATGCACTTTGTGCATGAGTGCTAGCATGGTGAGTAAGGTACTGTTTAATAGAAAAGCAAAAATAGGTCCCAGCACCATGCAGATTAGGAGGAGAGTTGTACTTTCTAAATTCCTGTGGGAGCGGAGTGTGCTTTTATACTGGCAACACTAGGCCCAGGTGTTTAAAATCACTGACAACCTGAGCACACTCACAGGGCATCGGCAATACAGATAATTTGTACCTCCTCATCTACTCTCTTTTCAATTAATCTTAGTACACCATGTTGAAGGATGCATTAATTCCTGGAAAGCATCTGGGGAACCAAGGAATGAGGTGGCTTACCTAAGGAACTATAAATGGCATGCACATGTATGTTTACTTCAGAAGTGTTTTTATGCTTAACAATAGAAGAAATAAATAAAGGTGTGGCAACAAAACCAAGGCAGGATTAAGTTAGTCTTTTAGTCTTAGCTTGTATCAAGTATTTAAGATGATCACATTTCTGCTTACATCTGATTAAGTGAGGTATGAGATATTATCACAATTTTTTAAAAGTTGCCATTCAAAAGAAAGTGCCATGTTATAAATTTAACACACATCATGAACACTTGTTACATCTGAGAGCACGAAGATAAAATAAAGCAGTAGTCGGGCTATAACAAAACAGTTTATGATGCACTTATGCCACAAATCATTTTTGGTAGACACTGCTTCAAAATGAGGCTCCGAGGCGAAGATATCTCATTTTGTCAAGATGCTTGCTCTCTAGTCTGCTCTCTCTTCCTCGCCTATGAAAGAGGCAATCTTCCTCTCCTCTTTCACTTGCGTCACTGGTTAACAGACTAAGAAGGAAGGAGAGGAATCCAGGATGTGCAATTTGAGAATTAAGATAAGGGGAAAAAAGACAACCTGCCAGCCCAGCAGCCAAAAAAGAGGCAGGTTGTCACAGATTTTAGCTTTAATAAAATCTGTGCTGACATATATTTTTGTCTATTGTCTGAGTCTAATTATTACATCCTTCCCTTGCATAGTTCCCTCTTTACTCTTCATACTGACAGTCAGCTCAGCCTCAATCTAGAAGGGAATCCTCCGTCAGTTATGTGCCACATGAGAGGTTGTTTGGATACTGAATGGATGTTTTTGCTTGTTTAAGTTGAAGTCGTGTCTTGTTTTTCCAACACCTTGGATCTCCATCCCATTATTTACTATATTTTTTCCTATATCAATGACAAGTGATTAAATATAATTCTTTATAGGTTTGTATCAGGATCAAAAGAATATAGCCGTATCTGCTGCTATCTCATGCACTCTTTCTACATCACATCAGATACAGTATTAGCTTGTTTTCCTGTAGCATGGGGCTGCACTAAAAACCTCATTGGGAACATTCATTAAGTCATACAGTGTATAGGGTCAAGGTCATCCTTGGTTTAGCAGTGGGGGGAGAAAGAAAAAGGGGAGTGAGGCACACTGGTGTTGTCTCTGGTGGCCTCTGACATCTTCAGCATCACTGTCTTTGTAGAGCTGATGAGTAGTGAAAGAGAGCAGTGTCGATTCATCCTCTGCTGCCTCGCTCTTTCTGTTCATATAAATATTCAGCATGGAGGTTTAGTATTTTAAATGTCAGCCTTTACACAGCCAACTACACATATAGCTAATTTAGAATTAATTAACAGGAGAAAACAGGCACAGGAACTGGGGCAGCATTGAAATGACTGTATAAAATTAGAAACATTGTTCAAAACGACTTCAAGTTAAATGTATGTCAATATTGTCGAGCTGTTGACTTGAAGTTGTCTTAGCTACCGAAGGCAAGAAAAAGAAAGAAAAAATTAAATTGTTTAATCATTTTTCCTTGTTTCCTGTTTCGTCAGTCTTGGGGAATGACAGACCTGTATAGCAAATGTTGAGCAGGAATCCCACAAAAATTGAATAATCTAAGGGTTCTCTCACTTTCATAGCAGGTGGTGATGACAAAAAAGAAAAACCTTCATTGCTGCACTGGAAAAATGCATTATGCAAATGTTACCATTTTTACTGCCTAAATGTGTGGCAAAAAATAAGACATAGACAGATCAGGCTATCTGTATCACCTTTGGCTCCTCAGTGAACAATATCCTCGGGTAGAGGAAAACAAATGAGCCCCCATCATAGAGCGTGGCGGTAGGCCCATAACAGCAGGTGGAGATAAGGAGGATGTTGAGGGTGGATGGCTGAGACGCATTGTCTGAGAAAACAACCAAGTAAACGCTCAATACCCAGAGCCCAGATTCTCAGAGAGTGCCTATTAATGAATGTTCTCCTGATAATATTCTGCAGTGGATACACTCATTTTATGAGAGCACAGAGGTTTCATCAAATTACACTGGCCTGTATTATGCATGCAAAGGAACAAAGGCCAGATGACTGAAAATGAACTCTAGTGTGGAGTCTCTCTATCTCTCTAACCTGCAGTGGTTCCCATGTAGAAATAACATCTACAGATATGGACTCCCATATTTACAGCATCTGTTCCCTCAGCTACACTGTATATATATACATATACATATACACACACATATATTCACTACATGTTTCTTCTTTGTTTTTTGCTGGTTCATCACAGCCAGGGCAGATATGTTTGTGGTGCTTTACTTGCCTGTGGAGCACAGGTGTTTTTAACTAGGTCACTAACTTAATCAAAGTCAAAGCTTTCTAGGTTGTTTGAGACTAAAAGTGATATGTGGTCAGCTTTGTCCAACAGTGAGGAATATGGACAGGGTGACAGTAAAAACCAGAGGAAGCTGGTTCAAAGAAGCAGAGAATAGTACTTGTTCTCTATTCAATGAATGTAAGAGGGAGTTCTGAATATCTTTTTAATGCTACTGATTGATGTAAAGTATTATTAAAACTCAATTTTAATTAAATGTCTTTAAAAAAAATCAATTATAGAAATTAAGAACAAGATTTCAAGGACATATTAATCTAACACGTCTGTCACACAGGCTTAGAGCCAAGTGGGCGAACCCGGTCAGCGGGGGTTGCTGGCTTTTGCTGGGTGAAATCTGTCACGAATAAGGTGCTGCAACATAAACTTCCTGGTTTTGGTCACACTCAGTTTCACTAGTACTTAATAAGTATTTGGTGAGTGTTTTCGGTTGAGGTCTTCCATGCAAAACATGGGTGATTGCGACAATTTGCTAGCAACCAAAGCAACTGGAAGCAGGGTTTTGGTGCCGCGTCATATCATTCTTTGCTTAGTAACAGCAAACCACTCACCAAATGGCTGGGTAATACAGCATTTTCCATATGATAACTGATGTTTACCGCTGGGTCACTGCTCGGTCTCTAGTCCTGAGTTAATGGAGCATCAGCAGTTGATTACACAGCAATGACTTATCAGTGAAGTCATCAGAGTCTACGATGTGTCGAAAACTGAGGCTGACGCAGTCAAACACAAAGTAGAACAGCAACCCAATGCTGTTGCATTTACTGTCAGATTTTACAGCAGTGCATTTTCTTACTACGAATTCCCAAATCTTTATGAAATGTTACATTTCATCATAAAGAATCAACAAATGGTATTTATTTGCATATCTTCTTTTATCCCGCTGTTTTCTGAAGTATCTTTAGATTCTCTGGCAGCCAGAGAACACCATGAGGATGACCTTTTACACCAGTTCAAAGCTTGATTTTTGCTTTTTAATTTGAAGTAATATTGGCTTGTCTTCTACTTTCTCTTTTTACAGTTAGTTAAAACTGGTGTAGATCACATTGTCCAGGAATCCAACCTCAAAGGTCTGACTGATTTTTCACAGAGATAATTGCCAAGTTTATTAACTTCTTTAATTTCTATTAAGAACTTAATAAACTCAATAAAAAATACACAAAATATACTGTAAAAGGAGAGCTGACTGGAAACTCTGTGGGTCAGCATTTTGGTGTAAACCTACTAGTATATTCTAATTGTAGCTGGCATCTTCACTGCAAGGAAAACACTGGTGTGCACAAATGGGCTGACCTGTCACACTGACCTGACACATTACTACCACATCCGTGTGGAGAAGATACTAATCCCCTTAAGATGGATAACTCTTATCTGCCTACCAGTCACACTGGTGGCTCTTCATTACAGCTACCTGACGCAAGTAGGTATCTGCTTCATGAGCAGTCTCTAAGTCCTGTTTGGTTGTAAAATATCTAGCAGCTACAGCTATAAAACAAATGTATTTGCATAAAAGAAATACAATATCACCCTCTGAAATGTAGCTCTGCTTAGAGAGAAAGATGCATAATATTAAAATAGGCTAGTAAAGTACAAATAGCTAACTGTAGGATTGGAAGTACATTTATTTTGTTATTTCACGTGTTACAGATCACTAATTTACTCATTTGCATTACACCATGAAATAAAAGTCCCGCATGTTAAAGAAGCAGACTGAGTCTAAAGGCAAAGATAAATTAGTGACGAGTAGCTTGACCCCAAACACCTTGACCCTACCTGTACTCAACATCTATTAGCACAACAGTCTACTCATCTATAGAACTCTGCATCTACACTTAAGCTTACACCTACTTAACAGTCAAACACAAATGGCAGTGAGTCAGAACCTCTCCATAATGATTAAGTGAAAACACTTTTACTCCACAGGAGGACCTTTACATGCAATTGCTACAAATCCAGTCCAATATTAGAAACTGCAAGTGTACTAATTCACAACAACTTCTCACATCGTTGTCCAAACAATGTGTTTTTCCTACTCTTCTCACCTGCATAAGCATAAATATACACAAACACATCAGTTTGCAATAAAGTGAAATTATCCTTTAACATATTTTATTCTTATTAACAACTAAGCTCTTGGTTACATTTCCTCAAAAACACCCTTAGGGCAAACTACCTGCAATTAAAAATAGGAATGTTGCCATGCTATGATTTCCTTATCCTACCTATTCCTTATCCTATTAAGGATTTTGACACTTTCCTCTGAAATGCTGCTGGGATGAGTTTATACTGTTAACTCTTTACATTTCAGCTGCCTCTCCATCCTGTTAAGGCATATTGAGAATGTTACTTCTCGAGTAAAAGCACAGCTGTTCTTAATAGTATTTTAGTCCTTTACACATACAGTATAAATTCATTTTTAAATTCCTTCTCTCCAGTTTGAGTTCATGTCCTTAGACCCCTGGGAGGCAATTAGAAATTGTAAGCCTTTACCTGATTATCTTTAATTAGCCCCTCTGAGTGCATTTCCTCGTAAATGAGCCAATAGCAGATAGTCACCACTTGAGCCTTAGTTGGCCACTTTGACTGTGTTCAGATGACAATAGTTGCCTGACTCACATACTAGAAATCTGTAACGATTCACCTTTATCACTCTCGTCTTACCCATAACTTACTCCGATGGTGAGCCTCTCTTGAGAATTTTTTGAGTGAATTGTTTTAGTCAAAATTATGAATAAGGAAAACAAAAAGGCTCTGCTGTAGGTATTACAGGTACTGCACTGCAGTGGTTTGTATCATATCTATCTAATAGACTCCAATTTGTTCATGTAAATGGAGAGTCCTCTTCACACACTAAGGTCAATTATGGTGTTCCACAGGGTTCAGTGCTAGGACCAATTCTATTTACATTATACATGCTTCCCTTAGGCAGCATCATTAGAAGACATAGCATAAATTTTCACTGCTATGCAGATGACACGCAGCTCTATCTATCCATGAAGCCAGGTATCACAGACCAATTAGTTAAACTGCAGGAATGTCTTAAAGACATAAAGACCTGGATGGCCGCTAACTTTCTGCTTCTTAATTCAGATAAAACTTACCTTGGCCTCCAGTAATGCTGTGAGGAACCTTGGAGTCATTTTTGACCAGGACATGTCCTGGGAGAAAATATGAACATATTAAACAAATATGTAAGACTGAAGGCTGAAGAAGGAGTCCTATTGGGCTTGGTTAGCCTGTGGGACTCCGGAGGCAGCCGACAGGTATCGACAGGCCAAGCGGAATGCGGCTCGGGCAGTAGCTGAAGCAAAAACTCGGGTGTGGGAGGAGTTCGGAGAGGCCATGGAAAAAGACTTTCGGACTGCCTCGAAGAGATTCTGGCAAACCGTCAGGCGTCTCAGGAGGGGAAAGCGGTGCTCTACCTGCACTGTGTATAGTGCTGGTGGTGCGCTGCTGACGTCGACTGAGAAAATTGTCAGACGGTGGAAGGAATACTTCGAGGACCTCCTTAATCCCACTGACACGTCTTCCGAGGAGGAAGCAGAGTCTGGGGATGAGGGGAATGACCCGCCAATTTCTGGGGTCGAGGTCACTGAGGCAGTTAAACATCTCCTCGGTGGCAGAGCCCCTGGTGTTGATGAGGTCCGCCCCGAGTTCCTGAAGGCTCTGGACGTTGTAGGGCTGTCCTGGTTGACACGCCTCTACAATGTTGCGTGGAGATCAGGGGCAGTACCCCTGGACTGGCAGACCGGGGTGGTGGTCCCCATCTTTAAGAGGGGAGACCGGAGGGTGTGTTCCAACTACAGGGGGATCACACTCCTCAGCCTCCCTGGGAAAGTCTATGCCAGGGTGCTGGGAAGGAGAGTTCGTCCGTTAGTCGAACCTCGGATACAGGAGGAACAATGCGGTTTTCGTCCTGGTCGCGGAACACTGGACCAGCTCTTTATCCTCTCAAGGATACTTGAGGGTGCATGGGAGTTTGCCCAACCAGTCTACATGTGTTTTGTGGACTTGGAGAAGGCATTCGACCGTGTCCCTCGGGGTGTCCTGTGGGAGGTGTTGCGGGAGTATGGGGTGTCTGGCCCATTGCTACGGGCCATTCGATCCCTATACAACCGTTGTAAGAGTTTGGTTCGCATTGCCGGCAATAAGTCGGACTCGTTTCCGGTGGGTGATGGGCTCTGCCAGGGCTGCCCTTTATCACCGATTCTGTTCATAATTTTTATGGACAGGATTTCTAGGCGCAGCCAAGTGGTGGAGGGCTTTCACTTCGGTGGCCTCAGAATCTCATCTCTGCTTTTTGCCGATGATGTGGTTCTGTTGGCTTCATCGGGTGAGGGCCTCCAGCTCGCACTGGAACGGTTCGCAGCCGAGTGTGAAGCAGCGGGAATGAGGATCAGCACCTCCAAATCTGAGGCCATGGTTCTCAGCCGGAAAAGGGTGGAGTGCCCACTCCGGGTCGGGGATGAGTTCCTGCCCCAAGTGGAGGAGTTTAAGTATCTCGGGGTCTTGTTCGCGAGTGATGGGAGAAGGGAGCCGGAGATCGACAGACGGATTGGTGCTGCGGCTGCAGTGATGCGGACGCTGCAACGGTCCGTCGTGGTGAAGAGGGAGCTGAGTGTAAAAGCGAAGCTCTCAATTTACCGGTCGATCTACGTCCCGACCCTCACCTATGGCCACGAGCTGTGGGTAGTGACCGAAAGAACGAGATCGCGGATACAAGCGGCAGAAATGAGCTTCCTCCGAAGGGTGGCTGGCCTCTCCCTTAGAGATAGAGTGGGGGGAGGGAGGGGCTCAGAGTAGAGCCGCTGCTCCTCCACATCGAAAGGAGCCAGTTGAGGTGGTTCGGGCATCTGACAAGGATGCCCCCTGGGCGCCTCCTGGGTGAGGTGTTCCGGGCATGTCCCACCGGGAGGAGGCCCCGGGGCAGACCCAGGACGCGCTGGAGAGATTATATCTCTCGGCTGGCCTGGGAACGCCTTGGTGTTCCCCCGGATGAGCTGGAGGAGGTGGCTGGGGAGAGGGAGGTCTGGGCTTCTCTGCTTAGGCTGCTGCCCCGCGACCCGATCTCGGATAAAGCGGATGAGGATGGATGGATGGATGTAAGACTGCTTTCTTCCATTTGCGCAACATCTTTAAAATTAGAAATATCCTGTCTCAGAGTGATGCTGAAAAACTAGTTCATGCATTTATTACTTCCAGGCTGGACTACTGTAATTCTTTATTATCAGGATGTCCTAAAAACTCGCTGAAAAGCCTTCAGCTGATCCAAAATGCTGCAGCAAGGGTACTGACAGGGACTAGAAAGAGAGAGCATATTTCTCCTGTTTTGGCTTCCCTTCATTGGCTTCCTGTTAAATCCAGAATTGAATTCAAAATCCTGCTCCTCACATACAAGGTCTTAAATAATCAGGCCCCATCTTATCTTAATGACCTTGTAGTACCATATCACCCTATTAGAGCACTTCGCTCTCGCTCTGCAGGCCTACTTGCTGTTCCTAGAGTATTTAAAAGTAGAATGGGAGGAAGAGCCTTCAGTTTTCAGGCCCCTCTTCTGTGGAACCAGCTTCCAGTTTGGATTCGGGAGACAGACACTATCTCTACTTTCAAGATTAGGCTTAAAACTTTCCTTTTTGCTAAAGCATATAGTTAGGGCTGGACCAGGTGACCCTGAATCCTCCCTTAGTTATGCTGCAATAGACGTAGGCTGCCGGGGATTCCCATGATGCATTGAGTTTTTCCCTTCCAGTCACCTTTCTCACTCACTATGTGTTAATAGACCTCTCTGCATCGAATCATATCTGTTATTAATCTCTGTCTCTCTTCCACAGCATGTCTTTCATGCTGTTTTCCTTCTTTCACCCCAACCGGTCGCAGCAGATGGCCCCGCCCCTCCCTGAGCCTGGTTCTGCCGGAGGTTTCCTCCTGTAAAAAGGGAGTTTTTCCTTCCCACTGTCGCCAAAGTGCTTGCTCATAGGGGGTCATATGATTGTTGGGTTTTTCTCTGTATTTATTATTGTGCTATCTACTGTACAATATAAAGCGCCTTGAGGCGACTTTTGTTGTGATTTGGCGCTATATAAATAAAATTGAATTGAATTGTGTTGTTATGAAACACATTCTAGATGCTGTTTTACAGAAACAAGCCTTCTGCATAGATCCTTTGAGCAAGGGGTAGAAAGAATCATTGCACAATGCAGGTTAAAACTAACAGTCCAAAAGTGGGTGATTGTGCTTCTCTCCTGTTCCAAATTGTAGACAGAGCTTACAGTTCAGAAACTGCAAATGAACAGTCAGAAAGAGTGAGTGCGACATCAATCTGCACTCAACCTCCAACGATTTCACCTTAAACACTGTGATGCCTTCGTCTTGCACCAGTCTTCAAACCTGCTTTCTAAAAGTTTGCAAATGTATTTCTGCTGTTGAAATCAAGATTGATGTGTTAGAGGTTGAGGGAGAAAACTAATAACCACCTCACAGAGGATACTCAGTGAGAATTATTGATCCTATCATGGATTTTTTTGCCCCCAAAAGTCACACGCTATAGCTGAGGTGTCACTTCCACATGTCATAAACATTTTCTTTCATTTATTAAACTCCTAAAAATACCCGTGATCATCAAAACTACATCTTTGATGGTTTTGTTGTCTTTGACTGAAGACATTGGATGTATCGTTGTACCATTGCCTATGATTTATATGGCACCAGTTCACAACAATCAGTCATTACAAGGGATTTTATATTTTTTAAATGCGGTAATAATATGCACAGAGCTGTGAACATGTAGATAAGTGACTGTTGGTTTTGTTAAACAGAGGAGGAAAATCCATTGGTTTGTTTGAGTCTCAAAAACATCAGTAAATCTCAAGAAAAAAAGCCTTTAAACGAATTACAACTTATTGGGCCAACACTGGGTCTTTTATTGCCCTTATAGTAACATAACATAATAAGAAACACATTGTAAAATGCTTTGTTAGAAGACAATATATATGTGAGAATTACTGGATAATTTGCCACTAGTTCATCTCAGCTAAAGTAAGTTACCTTTCTATTTAGCTGTCTTTAAACTGGTACAACAAAGACACTTTATGTGGGGGTTCAGGTGCAAAGGGCTAAAGCACTTTCTTTAAGGTAACGCCATTTTAAAGGTTTATTATATGTTGCAAATGTCATTCACTGACATTTGAGTCTTTAAATGACTCTTCATTTTCCTTGGCTCCTGCTAAGCATGAACACTTACATGAAGAAATAAAAGTATAATTTTAACAAATAGTTACACTTTTAGCGAATTTTAGAATCACTACAGTAAAGGGTACTTTAATGAATGTGTGTGGCAATGGGCTTGCCATGTCTGCATTCACTGAAAAAGATGGAAAACCTGTCATCTGACAGAACAGCTGCATTTCTATTTTTATCACTCCAGCTGTCTACTATCTTTCACTGCATCTTACAGCTGTCATGTTAACAAAGTGTTGGCCTGTGCGTGCTCCCCAAACTCAGGTGACCTACTGCTGACCCAAACGTCACCTTTTTAGACACTGATGAGCACCAAGACTGCTGCTCCGGTTCTCGCACTACTGCCTCTGCAGTAAGGAAACACAGCTTAAAAGCCTACAGCTTTGTATTTGGAATATAATTAGTTTTGTTCGTAACCAAAGTATTAAAGGGTGATGATGATAGATTGAGAGATCAGGAAATCCCTGGTGTTATTTTAACATTATGTTGGGAGCATGAATGTTCAAATAACATGACAATTACTGTTGATATATTTCATTCTGAGCTAAAATAACAGCCTGCTGGTTGTGCTGGATGAAAAGCCTGAAGCTAGCTGCACCAGCTGTTTATTAGTTCAAACTATGCTATATGTAACAATGGATGATGTATCACTGCTTCAGTGCAAATCCATTTGGTGCTATTACCTTTGAATAATTTTACACCAAATAAACAGACAAAACATTACCTGGCAAAAAGTTAAGTATCTATTTCTATTATCTGATTATTTTTTAAGAAAATTGTCAGAAAATTGGACATTTTATGGAATATTTTTTCAAATAACATTAAATTGTAACTAGAAAAAAAAAAGGGAGACATTGTTGACATGTTTAGTTTCCAAGAAAATAATCTAGACTGAATTATCCCCCTGTATATAGGGACTCAAATTATGTTCATGATGACATATGACATATGCACCATTTGGCCTCTTGCTGATTATAAATTGCCAATTTACTGCAAAGACCTCACAATATCAAAAAGCGAAAACCTACAATTTCCACAGAGTAAGGATTTACAGAGAGTGAGGTGAAAAAAATGCTTTAAATAAGAAAAAACTCCCTGAAAAACAAACAAACAAAAATAAAATTAATACATGACTTGTTCAAGTTTGTAATAGTGTTACTACATTACTCTCGAACATTGCCTGTGGAACTGACAATACTATGTTTTTTTTATATGTGTAAAAAACGTCCTTATATCCTTAAAAGTATCATAAGAGGACATTCAGAAAACCTCTTTTTAGTAGCATATTTAAGCATTACCACCAAGCTGGCAGTAAAGCCAGTGAGTAACAGCTCATAAGCCAGAAAAAAATATTGTGGTGACAGTGATTCTATTGTAGGAATGTGTAATGAGGAATGAGTACAGCCTGTTCATCTTTGCTTTTATTACCTGTAGCACATAAAGCTTTGGCTGCATGGATGTGCCTGGAATGCAGTCTGTTTGAGTATTACTCTGGGTTGGTGGTTTGTCACTGCTAATTTTGTGTTGGCATCATATATTGTACACAAATGAGACCAACATCTTGCTTGTGAAAGTGTTTATAGAGCTTTAATGTCTTGTTTGCAGTGGTGGATTGTTGTTTCTGGACTGAGAACAGTTCACTTTTTTTATTGTTTGCTTCCATTTTGGAGTAAATTGGAAGCAAAAGTCATTACTCAAAACTTATAGATTTGCCCATCAATTTCTGTCCTATCTCCGCCATGAATAGAGGTCAAGCAATTGTTGCTCAAATGTCCATATAAAGATTTTTTTTCCCATCTAGCCATCATTCAAAAATTGAAGAACTTATGGAGCACAAATATCGACATTATTACAAAATAATAATCTAACATATCTAACTAATATCTGACATAGCTGCAATCTAATAATAAATCAGGGGTACGACTGGCAGAAATAACTGTGTGTGTGCTAGGTGCTAACTGTTAGTCTGCAAACAACACCTTTTCATATTGTTTAATTTCACAAGAATCTAGGTATAATGTTTTTGCGTCACTAATGCTCTTCAACATGCCTGGAATGGCATGTTATCAGGGCTTCTGGATAACTGGCATGGGCATGACAGTATTTTTTGAAAACTGTGTCTCGAAGTTTTTCAGCAGTGCAGCCAAAATTTACCACGAGTAGATCACACTTTGGGAAGATGAACAAGAAGATGAACAAGAAGAAGAACATGGAGGTTAAAAATTTTGTTGCAGTCCATGGAACTAATCAGTTCTCCATAAGCATCCCAGAGACCGGCCCCCATGAATTACACGTTTGTTAACATAATGAAGTTGCTATAAAATTTTCTATAATTTGACTATAATATTTTTTCTCTTCTGTAGTTTATAAGAAAACCAAAGATTCTGTTAGAAGATTTTTATCATTAGTGTAAAATGGCAATACCCATCTTCAAGATATATTTAGATTTTGTTTATCTGTCTCCACGTTGCTTAGGACAACAATTCAGAACAACAACCCTAACCCTAAATTATTTAAAGTGTTGGTGAAGATTTATCTTATCCAGGTTTACTAATTCTTAAACACATTATTTCAAACATTATATTATGCATGCATTTAAATTCACAAACTTATACGTATCTTTCCATCTTTAGACGGCTTTATATATCATACAGAATGACATACTAGTTTCCTATCAAATTTTGAATAAAACTTAAGCAATACCAACCAGTCCGGGACATTAATGTCTTCAGGACATATTATTAATTTCTCCAAGTCCATAAAGCTAATTTATGGTAAAATACCAGATAGTCTAATGATCTAAAGGTGATAGAAAAGTCACATCAGAGTCTACATGATTTATTCTAGCTGTTGGGATAATTTTAAGACCTGTCGTATGACATGTAACATTTGTGTTAAAATCTACTAACAGGTTTTTAGTCCTGTTTTCGTTGATGGGCCATCTGTACAGGTGATTGAATTCGTTGTCTTCAGTTAAGAGAAAATAAGTACATGATATTTATCGCAGTGACTTTCAAATTTTGTTTGGGTGAAAATGTGGAATTAGGAGCAAAGTAAATATCATAAAAGTATAAATTGTAAAGATGGTCATGAAAAGGATTTGTTTTGTCGTTTTTTTTTGTTTTTTTTTAAATAATTACCAGGATTAATATTGTATTAAAGTTTTAATTTTTATACACAGGTCTGGGCAGCGGTAAATGACTCACAGTGATACGATGACCCGCATCATGATTCAGCTGCTACCTCCAATTAGTTGTCATCACTGCACTGGACACTCTGTCTACTTCTTTTTTGCCTCATACAATATGGATCCTGTCTTCATGTCAGTTTTTTGTTGTTGTTGTTGTTTTATTAGTATGTGGACAGACAGGAACAGCTGTTATTTCATGTGTTTAAAAAAAGAAAAGTGCGAAATGAGTGGCAGGAATGACGTCGCTGTCTCCCAATTAGATGTCAGCATACCTGCAGTCAATCAATAATTGGGTCCGTATGATTATTATATTAGGACTGACAATTAAATTAGGGAGTTAAGAGAGACGCAGACGTCAGTCAAACCCTTTAAACCTAATTAACTGCTGCCGTCTGAAACTTCCAATCAGTAAAATAATCCACAAGCATTCACTCTATTAAGGGCTAGATTAATTGGTTCACTGACGTCCTGAGGCATGAAAGCGCC
The DNA here is from genome assembly GCF_001858045.2 of Oreochromis niloticus. Lineage (NCBI taxonomy): Eukaryota > Metazoa > Chordata > Actinopteri > Cichliformes > Cichlidae > Oreochromis > Oreochromis niloticus. The sequence goes on along the minus strand of NC_031983.2, from coordinate 23,942,620 downwards.
TGGTGAAATTCACATTCATATATACAGACACAGATTTGCTATTTAAACTTCACTCAAACAGTTCTTTCCTGTCATATCTAGTTTAGGAAGCATACATTCTTCCCACAGCTCCCAGTGAACATTCACTGTAGCTGCTGACAGTACACAGTCTCTTTATGTAGAAACTACTTTTTTTGACAGGCAATTGCTCAAAATCAGTCCTGAATGTGAATGTACAGATGAAAGGAGTGGTGTTCTTCATAAACTGCTGAGGAATAATTACTTAATATGTACTACTTAGATTCTTTCCAGGAATTTATTTTTTTTTTTTTACCTAAAGGACTGTACCTGATCCTCTTTGAGACACCCTGTAATTATACATCTTTTTCACTGTCAGTCATTTTAATCATTTTAATTATGGTTCTGTTTTTAATTTCTAGATGAAAAAAATATATCTGATTTACCTCCATAAAACCTAATTAAATTATTTATGACTACTACTTTGACTGCATTTTAACGATTAAAGAAGAAACAGAATGAGAACTGTGAAAAGAGGTTTGTTGAGGGGGGGTTACGTGCAAATGGGGATTACAAATATTTGCTGGTTTTTGTATTTACAATTGCTCAGCCACTAAAACACCTGGGTGACAACTCTGACCTACCAGGATATGGACATGGAACTGTGGTAATTGGGGTGTCTGCCACCTTTGGGTGCTGTGTATTTCAAAATGAGGCCTCAGGCTTGTTCCAACACATTTTGCTGTTGCTCTGGTATACTGGGATTTTAGGATTTTTCCTGGCTGGGTCAGTGCCTCGGGCACTGACGACTTCCTGAGCAGTTTATGCAGTGAGTTGGGGCCCATTGTGCTGCTGGGCTAGAGCATTGCCAGTGGGCTACCAGTTAACCTGCAACAATGTTTAGGTGGGTCATATGTTGGAGTAACAACATGAACGCCACAGCATAAATTATCCCAGTCGATCATTGCTTTGTAATGATATGATGAATGCTATTATCCGTCAGTAGTTTTAATGCAATGATATACAAACCAGCAACATTTTAGGACCAGCTTGAGCCTCTACTCTCTGCCAGATCTTTACTGTCTATGTGTTGGTAAACAGGCCTCTGATGGTTACCTGTTGCTCCTACAGTATTTGCCCCTGTACTAGTGAAACATGCTTTCCTTTCGTCAATCCAACTCGCCTTCAAATCTCAAGATAATAATCAATAATTAACCCAACCCTACTAACTGTGTGTCTTTGGACTGTGGGAGTACCCGGAGAGAATCCACGTAAACACGGAGAAAACATGCAAACTCTACACAAAAAGTCCCTGAGCAGATGGTGGAGTCAAACTAAGGACCTTCTTGCTGTGAGGCAACAATGCTAACCACCATGTCACCATGCTGCAAATTATATACCAGTAACAATAATTGTAGATTATGCCAATTATGCCTTCAACTGCCATATCATAGTCCTGCTCAACTTTCTTTTCTTAGTCAACATCATGTTTATGTGTGTAAATATGTTTCATATATTTTACCAGCTCATCCACATGCATCGATGTGTCTGCATTTGTGTGAGAAGCTCTTCTTTGGAAAACTCTGAACACTCATGGGTTAAAGAGCTGACTGAACTGCCATATTGTCTGGGTCCTCGATGATTAGGGTCGTGACTGTTCGCTCACTTTTAGAACGGATGGTTTATTGCCTTGCTGAACAACATCTAAAATTCCCTGCCTTTTCACGTTTCATAAAGCAATTTTCACTCTCTTCCCAAGGGCGTTTCGATTCCTTGTTGAAGAAAATTGTAGGAAGAGAGTTTGGTTTTAGTCATTGCTTTTAACCAGCAGCATTTGGGAGCTCTTTTACTTGACTACATGCAAAAAAATGCATCAGTGGAGAAGTTCTGAGAACACAGCTTTTAGAAACTTTGTCCACAAGCATTATCCCATATTTTCTTCTCTGTTTATCCACAAGAAAGCTGTGAAAATAATATTGCCTGTGTTGTTTACTTCCTTAAAATCACAATTCAAAGCAGAGCAGTATGTCATATTTCAGACACTGCATACTTGAGGCCATTAGAAAGAGCAGCTTTATAGCCTCCTTAGTCAGTGTACCTTTAAACAAAAGTTGAAATGCATTTAACTTAGTACTAATAAACATGAAGAATCCAAAGGGTTTAATCAGCTGTGCCAAATACTGGTCAAGTTTTTAAAATTATTATCATAATTCAAAATGCATTAAACTATGTATACATACCATACATACAGGGCATTGCTCTTGTGTTGTAAACTTTAAGTCTGAAGGATGGTGCATAATTCCTATAGCTGGCTATGGGAGGATGCATTACAGGATATATTCCTAAACAGAACAGAATAAATTAAAAAATATGAAATATGATAAAGGCCTACTGTGGCATGCAATATTATATTCCAGTTGCAGAATTCATTTCAGGTGCCTTTCATTAATGCTTAAATGTTCAGTATTATGAAGAAACCTGAGTGTCATTCCCATCCCGCTATATTAATCCTAAAGCTTATTCAGTACAACAAAGATATTACAAAGGCACAGAGGAAATGGAATTTTAAATGTAAATGTAAAAGACTTTCTATCCTCTTGTGCTGCATTGTTGAATGCGATTTAGGTAAACAACTCGGAACAGGACACAAAGCAGTGAGGGATGAGGTTGGACTGTAAATGACCTGCTGATAGCGACTGTTGCTAACAGATGAAAACAAGCTCATTACATTTCCCATGGCAAAGTGTGCTGTGATTAAAAGGATTACACAATGAATTCAGGGCACCTCAAACACTTAGGCAGAAAATAAATTATGGGAACATATGATGAGGTCTCAGACTGCCTACAGTGGCTTGTCTGTCACATATGAGCAACACCCTCACATGATGGGAATTACCATGCATCTAGAAGGGTTTGCCCTGAACAAATTGCATTTTTCCAGTCAAGACCTTTCTCCGGCTTCACTCCCAGTGAGGTCACCAGTTGTTGCATTCAGCCGTTTCCTCTGGAGGACCCAGAGTGATCCTATTTCATTCGTTGGATGCCTCGTTATTAATCCAGGAACACAACTAGTGGTATTTTCACCTCTGTCCAAATACTTTCTGTCCATGCTGCTGTGCTGAGGTAGTCTTTATCTAATAACTGCTCTACATTCTCATATCTCAGACTGGGATGTACAGTTTCAGAAACAATAACTTGAAGAAATGTTTTAACCCTAACTGGATTCCCCCTCTTTCTTGCTGTGATAATCTTTTCAAACATGGTGGCCCTTCATAGCTTTTATGACATCTCCATGATTTTTTCTCTCTGCTGTGCTGTGTTCTCTTCATTTTCAAAGATTCTATTACATGATTTTGGTATGCGCTGGGAGGTCTTGAGTGGTTATCTCCTTTTTTTCGTGCTAAAGTCATGTGATTCTACCCAGTGTAATATGCTCAATTGATATTAAACTACATCCTCTTGTTTTCTCCTTTCTTGGGAGTAAATATACCCAAACCACACAGCTCAACTAAAGTTCAATGTGCCACAATGACCCCACAATCTGTGCCACAGCATCCTTTTCTTTCAGTGGGTGGCTACAGCTGAAGCTCTGGCCAAAAACTGAAAGCTGGAAAGCCACTTTGGGCTGCTCCCCTTAAGGCACAATTACAAACGAGAAGAAGAAAAGTAGCTGTGGGTAGAAGGGCCTTGGGTTATGCTCAGCTTGGACCATCTGTTCCTTCTACAGGAGATTCTTGATCTATTATATCAGAGGGGAAAAATAATGGAGCCTGAGGTGGGGTCAGTGGCCCTATCAGAGAGTAGCTCTAATACAATGGGAAGAATGTTTGCGTTACACTGCTGTCTCCTGACTCTGCAGGTTTCAGCTGACCTCTGCGTGGCATAGTGTAAGACTGCAGTCTTAAGCAAGAAGCACAAGGTCTTATAAGCCTTCTTGGGAGAATGTCTAGTATTGCTGGTGAGATGAATAATGTGGACAAAATAAAGTCAGCACATTATGTTCTTGTGAGGGCAACATGAGGTCTATTCTTCATCAGACCCAATTTCATCCGAGTAGATGAAAACACAGTGAACAGCTTGACCCAGACGAGGCTTTCTCCCAGCTCAGCTTTACTCAAACCTAACCAAGTAGATTTGCTGTCTTGAAACCATGAAAACCAATCCAGGCTAAGTGATAAAACAAAACTTCCTCTTCTTAAAGTGTGAGCACAAATATCAAAGAAATTTGATTTAATACAATTCAATTTTATTTATACAGCACCAAATCACAACAACAGTCACCTCAAGGCGCTTTATATTGTAAGGTAGACCCTACAATAATACATACATAGAAAAACCCAACAATCATATGACCCCCAATGAGCAAGTACTTTGGCGACAGTGGGAAGGAAAAACTCCCTTTTAACAGGAAGAAACCTCCGGCAGAACCAGGCTCAGGGAGGGGCGGGGCCATCTGCCACAACCAGTTGGGGAGAGAGAAGGAATAATTGAGAGTTAATTAAGAGAAGACATGGAAAAATGAAAGTACTCTAATTCAGTAAGAACCAGGGGGTAGAGCCTTTTCTTTCCCACACATCCAACGGTGAATTCCATTTGACTGCTAAGCACATACTCTTAGAACTCGAGTTACATGTATGAACTTAACTACCCCTGTAAAAACTGACATGAGGAAGCTGAAGCCCCCTCATCACCTAGGAAGCCACACAGAAGGCGCAAGAATTAGGCTTTCTGAAGTCCTCTCAAAACATGTGTTAGATTTTTTAATTACAGCAAACCACAAATCTAAACTAAATATAATTTAAATAAGAACTGAACATATTTTGATGAAAGACTTTCGCAGACAAACTTTGAAATAAAACAAAAAATGTCTCTAATTTTGTATATACAGTTACAGCCTTGTCCATCTTGATTCTCCACCAGACGTGTCTGAACGGAAGGTCACTGAAAACATTGTGGAGCTGCTCGAAAGCTGTGACGTCCTGTTCATTGAGGTGAGTCAGGACTGGTTGCCCAGATTATCCTCCTCCTGTGAAAGACTGGAAACTTTTGGCTTTGGCCAAAGACTCTGAATCAGTCAGAGATGATTTATTAAAGTATGTTTGATGTGGTTGCTCTAGTCTGACCCAGTTTGTGGCATAAAATGTCAAACACTCACCAGAAGTGATATTGTGTGTAATACTGGTCCAAGCCAATTCGTTTAAAGACACACACACACACACACACACACACACACACACACACACACACACTCTCTTACATATGTAAGTAGTGACTGAAACCCAAATTCTTTCCAGATGGTATTTCACATTATTTGACTACCTATCTCTGCTTTCTTATGGTCAGTATAAACTTAAGCATTTAAATATGGCTTACAGCAAAAGCAGAGTTGTACTATCTTAAAAATCAATATTTGGTATGATCACCTTTCTCACCTCAAGTCTGAACTTTCTTAGGCAAGTTTTTGTCCATAGCAGATGACCATCAAAATAAATCTCACGAGCTGATGTCAGCAGTGGCAAATCTTAGTACTTTAAAGGGGTTTAAAATCTGAGCTTTTGCAAAATTAGTAGTATTAGTAGTTACTTTAAGTTATTATTTGAAAATAAACTTTTTATAATCAATTATGGCATTACTTTTCTTGAAGAGTTATTTTCATAATGCTTTATAGGACTGTGTTGGACACTGCACCCTTATGTGAATGTAAGCTTAATGCTCATTGGTCGATCCAGTGGGATAGTACAGGAATATTCCCTTTCTCTTGTCCCTTTCATATCTATGTCCCTGGAGACAAATTGATTAACTCCTGGTTTGTTCGTACATGGTCAAGCTGATGATAAAAAGACTGGAAAAAAAAAGAACAGAGAAAAAAAATACACTTGTGATATTGTCTAACTTTCCAATCAGTTAGAGAAGATTTACCATTAATGGAATTCAATCCCATTATTAATAAAAATATATCACTGTAGGGATTACAGTCCAGCTTCACATTTGTGGAATCTAGAATCCATATAAGCAATGATTTTCCTGTATATTCTACAGTACCACGTTTTTATGTACAGTAGATGTAAAACAGTATGCTGTATATTTTTGGATCTACATTAGCCTATGTCTACAGCAGTCTTTTTCCATTTTCCTCCTGCTTGCCAACAAAGGTAAAACTGTCAGGGCTGCATCCGTTTCCAGCAATATGGAATAATGTTTTTTTCAGGTGCAATAAACAAATTCTCACCAGAGGACAGCAGGCTGAAACAAGGTTGTTCAAAAATGTACCTGCCACAGCAGGGTGGTCCTGGGATCTGGTAATACTGTATGCCAGACTAAGACAGCATAATGCACTTCTATAATACATCTGGAGTTGTCACAAGAGATGCATTCTGTCTGCGTGAATGTCATGCATGAGCTCTCAGGGTGAAATTAAGAGATAGCAATGCAGGAAAATAATGTCTGATTGATGTTTAATAGATGTAGTCAAGCTTGATCTCCTGAGGTGCGGTTCACCACGAAGAGTTCCACCAACTGCTTGACAAACAGCAGGGAGCCTTCGTCAGTGCACTACTTAATACGTCAACACCACCCAGATTCCACTCCTGTCTGCACACTCCCACCCTTTTTGCAAACAAAGCATGTTCTGTAGTCAAGGTGAGTCCTTCAAAGGTGGTATATTTGCATCTGGTGCTATAGCAAATTAACATGGTCCTCTCTTATCCTCAATGCTGTGTCACCTGGTCCATTCCCTGTCATTATGACAGCTATGAGCTGTGGCCTCCTTGTAATGGGATTATCCCACATGTTCACTGTAGAAGATGTGTGGGCTGCTTGGAATGTTATCTTCTGTGTACTCTGTGACCACATCTGTGTGCACCGTCATTGCACAGACCTCCTTTCCAGTGAAAGACAGTCTATGTTCTAGCATAACAGGCTAGTATGACTCGAACATTCTGTGCCTCATGATTCCACCAAGCTTGAAAATAAGTTTTGTGCATGCAACTGAACTACTGTCTAACTTTGCATGGATGGAGTGGAAGTGAATAAATGATGATGAAGGTATCAAAGGTTTTACTGAATTTTTTATATGAAGAAAAAAATAAATGAAAATAAATGTTAACTGTGTAGTTAATTTAGGTTTTAACCTTAGTTAGGGGCTGGTTAAGAGTTTTGATAATATAGGCAAAGACTTTGTCCAATATTGCGGTCACCAAATAAATTGATGGAGTAATTTTTTTTTACAAATTAAGTCAACAGTCTGTTGACAGAGCTTTACTCACCCTACCAATGTAAATAGTTTTAATGGCACAAATAAGATAGAATGCTAGTTCCCATACATTTAATGAGCCTACCAGAGTTAAGGAGGTCAAAGTGGTGGATATATATATATATGCAGTTCTTCAGTGTTCCAATTTCAAACATATGCATTTAATATTCACCTTCTGGACAACCATTATTACAATTTCTCTGTGATCCTAATTAAAAATAATCTTTGTTTATTTCATTTATTCCTGTTTCTCATTAATGTGGCTACCATGTGGGATTAGGGTTCGAGTCATGTTAACACTAACCCTATGGGTCATGTTAACATCACACACTCCACTGCCTTTTTGCAGAGATTCTGGGAATTGATGAGATGCACAAAATGCTGCATAGCTCCAGTTTCATGTAACTCAATTTATACTCAGGTCATTTTAAATAGAAACTGGCAGACACAAATTTATTTTCACAAAGGAAAGAAACCCATCATGAATCATGTGATGGAATTTGGAGATTAATATGAAATGGGATTAGATCAGATAGCAAGGGTTTTCAAATGGAGAGCTACGGAAACTAGCTAAATTTATATACTTACTTACTTCAATGTACATGTACACTGTTTTCCCAAGTCATGACCAATAGAATTACAATGGGAAACACAATAGGTTCAAACAGAATATTCTTAAACAGTGCGTTTAGGAAATATTTCAGTTCTGTTTTTACAGTGCATCCAGAAAGTATTCACAGCACCTCATGAAAGTCCACAAATAAGTGTGCATCATACTCAAAAAGACCTGACTCTGTAATTGCTGCCAAAGGTGTTCCCATAAACTGCTAAGCAAAGTATGCATATAATTATGTGTGTGTTATATTTTAGTTTTTTATTTTTAATAAATTTGTAAGAATTTCAAGCTATTTTTTTCCCACTTTATGGGACATTGTGTAGAATTCTGTGTGGGTGAAACATTAATTTAATCACTTTTGGAATAAAGGTGTAATCTGACAAAATAGAAGTGAAGTGCTGTAAGTAGGTTCTGGATGCGTTGTAAGTAACAGCTTGCATTTCACTTGTGTTTCACACTTGTTTATCACAAGTGAAATACACATATTTTATGTGTGTATGCATTCCTAAGTAAAATGTGGCAGAAAACTGAAGCTTCTGATCTACTAAACTTAAGTAGAAAGTCTCAGCTCACAGCGGTACTGCATATTTTTGACAGTTGATGGTATAGAGGAATCAGTGATCAGTGGCAGCATCATTTTATCATTTTTTCCAAATGTTTGGGACTATTTTCAGCTGTGGGTTTACTCACAATATGTACTGTGGTAAATATTTAGGACAACAGGATGACGAATGTGGTTTGAATGGGACTAAACTACAGTGTGTGCCTGTGCACGTTCATTGTTATGATGTCTGTGCAACAGTGGGGCTCAGTGATATATTTTAATAGTTTTTATACATCAGTGAAGCTCTATGGGTAATAAAAAATGTATATCAGGGATGGAAACGGATGTTATGACCCTGCTTAAACTTCTGAAACACAATTCTGTTAAACCACAGGTGAGAAATGGAAACCTCTGAACCAGTAACTTGTATTACACTGGTATCAGTCAACAACATAGCAAACCCTTGAAGATAGTTTACAGTCATTTTCTGGAAAACTTGTATTCACAGCCCTCTTTATACACAATTCACCCAGCAGCTTGTCACAGAAAAATAATCTGACAGCCACACAAGTGTTTTCTGAATATTTGAAGGACTTGTTGCTTGTATTCTTGTCACACCATGTTGAACTTGGTCTGTCTTGCAGGTGCAAAGTGGCCCTGCTGTCTCACTTCACTTTTATTTAGTATTCCAGTGGTCATGCGGGCAACCTGAGCTCATCTGCAACATTCTTGTCTTTGGCTGCAACAAAGGAGGTTTTAATGTCAGGGGATGGAACAGGCAGTGACAGAATCTCCCCAATGACTCTTTATGGAGTCTTCCTGAAAAACAAAGTCAATAAGACTTGGAACGCCGAGCCACGGGTATTGATTATCTGTCTCTGACTATGAGGCATGAGGGGTGATATAGCGAGGATGAAGGGAAAGGGGAGTGAGAGTAAGGCGCGGTCAGGGATATGAATAGAGAGTGAGAAGTGGAAAAAAAAATAAGGATGGGGATGCTTTGGGGATTTGTAGACATCAGTGAGATGCAGGGGGAGGCTGGTGTGTTGAATGAAGTATAAATGAGATACGTTCTTACAAATCAAAGCAAAAGTCCAGAAATTGCAAAGAAGGTGCAAAGTGCCATTCAAAATAAAAATAATGAGACAGTAATCCACTACACCGCTACATGGTGTGTAGATATCATAGACAAATATAATAGCTGGGAGTTGTGAGAAGTACATTTTGTAATTGAAATTGAAAATTTGAGCTTACATTTATCTGCAAAAACAAAACAAAATAAAACCTTTTTTCTCCTTTTTGTTTTCTTTTTTTGCTGAATAAAAATAACTGCACTGTTAGCATGAGTTGTGGTTACCTTGTTGCCAAGGGGTCAAAATGATCCCCTTTGTGGTTCTAATGTTAACTATTAATATGAATAAATTAAAAAATATTAGATGAGATAAATTAAAGCCATCACATCAGGCACATCATTGTATTTACGGGCTCAAGAATGGTTCCAAGTATTAAAAAAAAAGTTTGTTTACAGCACTTAAACCAGTAACTAGTGTATCTGAACTGCTGCTGAGGGCAGTGTGCAAGAGACCCACACTGTTTGCCTGATAAATCACCTCATGAAGTGCAATAACAAAATATGATAGCTCAGCACAGCAGAGGTCAGCACTAAACAGCACAGCATCATGCTGTTTCCTCCTAAGATCCAACCTTGGAGACAGAAACAGACTCTGAAGCTCCTCCGTCACATCGGGGTCACCACAGCAGGTAGCTCCACATATTTGATTTTTACACCGGGTGCCCTTCCCAGTGCAACCCCCAGTGGATTTATCTCTCCACCCAGACCAGAGACTTTTCACTTGTTTTGAAACCTTACAAGCTTTAAGTTAGTGTTTTCCCTAAGTACATTAATTGGACGTTAATGTCCAATACAAAGTTATTATGGCTGTTTCCAGGCACGTGTTTTACTTTAAATTCCTTAAGTAGCACTAGTAGTTAACAAAAAATCAGTCAGTGTTGGTACTTATCAGGATTTGTCTTCTACATTTTCTCTTACTGTGCTAGAAGTGATGATCAGCAGCATCCACCAGGATCATCTGACAGTATGGGTTTCTCCAAAAGGAAGGATAAAATCAGTTTTATCTGTTTAGTAATAACATGCAAAGTTTTTTTTGTTTCATGCTTATAAAGTTGTTAACATTTTTATATCACCACTGCTCTGTGTTACTGTAATTCCAGACAGTCAGCTGAAAGTGACAGGAACAAGAGTGTAAGGGGGGGGATGTTACACTAGAAAGTGTGAGATCAAATAAATGAATGACAAGAAGTCCTCCTACATTCATGTACTGCAGAATGACTGGAAAGAAGCATAAAGGCAGTAGAAAAAAGAAAACAAGCCTGTCATGTGGTTTTTATCTAAACCTAGATGACCTACTAAACCTATTGTCTCCCCTTTTGACAATATATCACAGTTAAGACTGGCTGCTTGAGAGGTCAGGCTCCAATAACATAACTCAGAAAATAATAGGTTAGGGTGTGACAAGCAAAAGCTCGACATAGCTCCAGTCCACTGGGAGTGTTACAAAGCTCTGATTAAAAAGCAGACTTCCTCTCATCTCTGGAAATGCAGTGCTAAAAAAAAAGAAGAAGGAGGTGTGAAATAAGAGTCAGGTGAGATCAAAAAGTGAACTGATGAGGACAGAGACTATGTAGGAGGAAGGAAAGGGCAGGAGGGTGAGATAGATCCTGCTCACTGACTCCTTGCATTATTAACCTGTAAAGCCCAGATATGATAAATTTACATGTTGTAGCATGACTCAGTGGTAGACATCTCACAGTACAAGGTAATAAAAGGCCACTCAAGAACCAACAATGCATTTCATATTTTATGTGATAAGAAAATAGTACTGCAAGCTTATTTAAATAAAAGATATTGAAAAACTTGACCTGACCTTGGAGTGAGAGTTATTTATATTCATTTTCTTTTACAAAACTAGTAAAAAAAATATTATTCGTGAAAACCAAGTCTCGCTCTATATATAGGGGGTGATTTAAAACCTGACACAGGTGTGAAAAAGGGCAAAGGTGAGGACAATGAAACACAGGAAAAAACAATAAAGATGTGGCGCAATGGAGAGAAGACAAAGACAAGTAAAAGCAAAAACAAAACAAATGAGAAACCAATGTAAAACAGGATGTAGAGGACATTTAAAGACAGAAAAATCAAAATAAGCACAGACTACAATGAAAAATACTTTCTTTGGCTACTCCAATCAGAGACGTTATCGGACACTGATGATAACGATGAGAAAATGGTGATTGAAAGTCTCTACAGAACATAATATAACAATAAAAATGCAACACAGCTACAAATGAGACAAATTATTATATCTGCAGGAAGTGGTTAACCATGGGATTTATCGCAGAGAAGCAAAATAAACATTTTAATTTTAATTAATTATATTATTGCTGATCACTCTCAGTCCTGCTGTTTATTTCTAAGTTGTGGCTGCACATTAGAGCTCTGAAACTTTAAAGTGGATCCATTTAGATAATAAATGCTACTGCCCCACCGCCTAACAAAGCATACATGGAAATCCCTTTAGTTTGTCAGCAGATCAAAGTGAAGCTCTTTATTAATTTAGCAGGTATCATTGGTGTTTTTTCTGCATTCTAGCAGCTACAACTCGAGCTATGTAAAAAAGACTTAGCAGCAGATTCAGAATACACTTTATTCAGTTGTTTTAGTAAAGTATAGCTTAACAACGTGCACATATGAAGCATATTCGCCCAAGATAGTCTATGCACTTAAAACATGCTGTAAAGATAAGAATTTGCGAAAACAGAACATAAGCTAGTCCCGACCAGGTTTCAGAGGGCGGTAACAGTCATCAAAAGTTCATTTTGATGCACTTCGGCTACACTTAAAGAAACTTCTACAAATCTGCTGGGGGAATGTTAGTTCATTTAAAAATCTATGTAAAGGTTATTTCAGGATTTTGTTGTACTATTTTACTAAATATGACTGTGCATAGCCAATAAAGAGTTATTTTAATGTGAAGAGACATCAGCAAGGAAAGAGGATGCAGAACTTTGGAGGACGGTCACTGCTATTGAAGGACCCAGCGATCATTTGGGATTTTTTTAAGTTACGTCTGCTATTTTGACAGTATCTCATTCTCCTTGTATCTTGTCTTTACATGCTTTCAGTGAATCATTGCAAGATGGACTGAAGCAGATTATTTAGTTTGGTTCTTTGGTTTTTTAAGGCAGAAAACTGCAGCTGCGTACTGTGGCCTCAGTTTGTTTCTCTGCTGCATTCATATAACTTATCAAAAATATTTCATGGGCTAAATCAAATTTGTAATGAACACAGTCTCTAACAGATTAAGATTTTTTTTTCTTCCATCTTTCAAGGATATTTCATATTTTTTATTTACAAACATTTCTTTTATTTTTATGAGATCCAGTTTATGTGAAATATGCAGAAGCCACAATAATTCTACCTCATTGTCCTTTCCTACCTCTTTGTTTGCAATGGTAAGCATTTCCTTGTTGACATTCAATAAAAACCTTCACTCTGTGCTGTCCTTGCATCTCTGCACCTGTGTGACTTGACCTTTTCTTAACAAGTTAAGTAATACACCTGGGAGATTCGGTATATGGAAAAAGCAATATTTTTTCCCCTACTGAACCATTACCAGGCATAGCTTAGAGAAGGCTTTAGCCTGCAGTTCAATTTATTCTTACTTCATAAAAAGAAGTGGTGGGGGAGCGCGCCTTGGAGGATGAAAAAACACTCAGCACTGTTTGATCTGGGGGGTTCAGCGCTGCGGGGATCATAAACAGACACTCAGAGGGAAGGTTTTCTTCTCTTTTGTTTGACGCCCTGTGTCACCGCTCCTTCAACAGCAAGTAGCTCTGTCGATGGATTTCTGTAAACATTCAACCTCAGTTGCTTAGTGCATTTCATCTTTTCTATATCCCTTAAAACAATAAAATGTTCACTATTCAGCTCAGTAACTGCTGAGAACCCATGGAGAAATCATTTGAAATAAAATAGCAATATAGTTTATCTGCTGCTATGTAGAACAAAGTTCAATATATCATTTTGCAATGTAACAAAAAGCCTATTTTGATGCTAAGCTTACATAAATGCAAAAGTAACACACACACTTTTGCTGTACTTTCAAAATGTATGTTTTACTTGCAATTTTAAAAGACAGACTTTTATGAGCTCTGCATTTGACCAGTTAATACCCTCTCCCATTAAAAGAGTCAGGCAGATTGGTTTGAAATAATGAAAAACTAACTTAACAGGTGCATACATCCATCTATAGGTAGATGGATATTGTCCATAAAAAATGTCAGTGCAGTGAAAGTGTTCCAGACACATTTGTTTTGTTTCTTCAGTCTTTAATCCATCTCTTTATGAAAAGGCAACTTAAGCACCACAGTAAAACTGCACCAAGTGTGAGGATAAACTCTGCCTTAAATACTAACTCAGGGAACAAATGTCCCCTGCTTTATATAAGCCCACGCAGCTTCATCACTCACATAGATACAAAAAAATATGAAGTCAACACATTAGTGCACTTTTAAACTTTGTCAACAAGAAAATACTGCCAAGATTACAGATAGTTGTTGCAAGCTAAAGAGAGACAAATCTCCAGAAGGAGACACAGTAATGGACATGACATGCTGGTAAGTGGTGGAGCAATTATTCAGGCTTAGGAAACAGCAACATTGCATCATGATCGTATATATGCTAATATATAAAAAGTCAGCAATTTTCCCTTGTGAGTGCTTTGCTATATGATTGGGTCTTTACTGCTGTTGAATAAAAGTGCAGACAGCATTTTACTGCTGTACTTTATCAAGAGAGATCTAGTTTAAACTCATTTATATGGATTTTGGCAGTGAAATCTGGGTGAGTGCATATATATTATCAGCTCATATGTGTAAAAGCTTAATCAAAAAAAGGAAATGGCTGAAAAATAAATGCAGTGGACTACGTAGTGCTACATCTCCCTTTGGACTGTTGTAAAGTATAAAGTTGATCAAAAGTGGAAATACTCAATACATTCCAGTCTGTCTTTAATGACTGATTACCTGCTGACTTTTAAATTTGTTATTACTTAGACCACTCTAGCTGCTCTGTTGGAGAATTGACTGTTTTGTTTAACAAACCCAAAATATATGCTAATTTGACATTGATTGTATTAAGCACCCCTCAGATGAATGTTTCGATTGACCTTTTCATAAATGACTTAGCTCACAGAGGTAAGTGGAATAACTTAGAACTGAGATTTGTCACTTTTTCACCATTTATTTTCCTGTGTCGCTTGTCATATACCAAAATATCACTTTTCTCTCCATTTGTCCTAGTTCTGTCAGAATGTGCTGAACTTTTACTTGTGAGCATAATGCCTGAGCAAAGATTTTAAACTTCAGAATGTGACCTGCTCCTTTTTCGTTTGGAGAAAAGTTGACTCAGTTATTTGAAATAACCTACTATTTTATGCATCACTGAAAACTGGCGGAGGGAAAAATTTTGCTTTTCAGTTGCTTTGTAAAACGTAGATACCACAAGTACATTCGCAAAAAAAAAAAAAAAAAAAAAAAAGCTATGCACATTAGAGTGCTGTGGGACAAAGCTTCACAATAAAGGCACTCAATATCCCACAGCCCCCTGTCATTCCAGCCTTTCACAATTTTCCCAGCATGGACCATTAATGCTTAGTCGCCTGGGACTGGTTCCAGAGGAAAAGGGGAATAAAGGGATGATGCGTACATGTGCGTGATACACATTCTAATGCTGCCATTAGTGCTGTCAGTAAGTAATTTACCATCTGAGTTTTGGAATGGAAAGCTTCTTAGACATTTTCATCAGACTTTGTTTTTTGGCATTCTAGCTCTTAGATATTGCGAAACAGAGAACTGACAACAGCAGCTGACTTATTTGAAATTACTGCCAGCAGGACAACATTTTTGTTTTCTTTTTCTGTGGAGTGGTAGGTCAGCTGATGTTAGCAAGCTTGGTTAACAAGCATTCCTACATACTATGGGTGAATTCCAGAGGCACGGATACGTGCTATGTGTTAACTGACACAGAAATAAACCAAACACTTTGTCAGAAAATTTTAATTTAAAAATGTTCCAAATGTCAACAACACCACAAACATGGTCAAGTGGTCCACAGCTTTATCAAAGAAACTGCTGTACTATAAGCTATAGTATACTATATACTATAAGCCATATCTGTGCTGTCCAGTTGATTACATAGTTGTGAAAATGTAAGCTATTATACTGATTCACTTGCTAATTCTAACTCCTCACATTACTCTTAAGATCTTTAGAGCAGTAGTTCTAGTTTAAACATAGCATATTTCGTGTTAATATGTTTGCTTTCAATCAATATATTCCATCCATCCATCCATCCATCCATCCATCCATCCATCTTCTTCCACTTATCCGGAGTCGGGCAGCAGGGGCAGCAGCCTAAGCAGTGAAGCCAAGATCTCCCAGTAACCTCAGCCAGCTTATCCTAGGGAACACTGGGGCATTCCCAGGCCATCTGAGAGATATATTATCTCCAGCGTGTCATGGGTCTGCCCCGGGGCCTCCTCACCTCACCAGGAGGCATCTTTTTCAGATACCGGAAACCACCTCAACTGGCTCCTTTCGATGTGGAGCAGTAGTGCCTGAGCCTGTCTGGGATGGCTGAGCTCCTCACCCTATTTCACCCTTTGGAGAAAGCTCACTTCCACCACTTGTATCCGGATCTCATTCTTTCGGTCACTACCCAGAGCTTGTGACCACTGGTGAGGGTAAAGACAAATATCGACCAGTAAATCAAGAATTTCGCTTTTATGCTCAGCTCACTCTTCACCACAACAGACTTGTACAGCGACCACATCACTGGAGCTGTAGTCCTAATCTGTCTGTCGATTCCCCGGTCCCCTCTCCTCTCACTCATGAACTAGACCCAGAGAAACTCCTCCACTTGGTGCAGCAACTCATCCCTCACCCAGAGGGGCACTCCAACCCTTTCCAGCTGAAGACTGTGGCATGCAAACCAATCCAGTGTGAGCTGGAGGCCAGTAACTACTGGTGCCATCAGAACCACATCATCTGCGAAAAGGAGAGATGAGATTCTAAGACCACCCTTTTAATTTTAATTTATTCAGTATGACCGGAGGGTAGGCCTTCAGGACATAGCCAGCTTTTCTCAAACCCCTAGTTTGAGAAAAATACATAAATTACTTGATGTTCTTATATTGTATAAACTACTTCACTAAAATATAATGCAGACATCTTTTTCACATCGGATTTCTTCCATCCAGGCGGTTACTTGAGTCGTTGTTGATTAGCACATCTCAGCTCAAACAAAGATGCATCACTGTTATTTTGTTCTTGGAGCAGAAAAGATTTTTGTCATTGTCCCTTTTAAAGATTGTACAGAAAACAATTCAAACATGACCTGGATGCACTACTTTAAAAAACTTGCCTTTTTAAATAAACTCCAGCCTTCTCAGGCCCAATGCTATTTATCATGTATAGAACAACCTGAAAGGGGCCACATTTTGTAAAAGTACAAATATGCATGTTTGGCATCAGTAATGACAAATTATATGCAAAAAGCTTTCCTCAGAGGGTCTCTGTAGACCTTGTGTACGGTTTCCCCGACTTGTGTGTTTGTTAGCAGATTCCTAAGGTAGTCTAGGGGGATTTCAGGCATGACCGGAGGGTATGCTTTCAGGACATAGCTAGTGGAGCCGCCTTTTCTCAAACCCTAGTTGCGCAGATGTCTAGGACACACTGTTCTAAGCCCTGCTACTGTCTCAGGGGAACAGAAAATCTGAGTTGATAAAGGATATACACTGGCCGGTAAGTCTTTGCTCATTTAGTTTTTAAAAATTCAAGCATCCTTATTCTTTTAGATTAATAATTTTTTGCTTAAAAAAAATTTGCCCCGTTGGTGTTCTGAAGAAATCACCAGCTTTTTCAACCTACGAAGTTAATGCGCTTCATGCATGCACATAAGTATCACAACGCCAATCACCTATATGTACTGGATAGATGCTTGCTTCAGATAAATGCTAAAGGTTAATGATGTGAAAAACAGCACTAAGCAACAACCAGATGGAGCTGCTGCGTGTGTGTTAATCTCCTTCTGTCTTTATTTCTTTGCCACACAGAGAACAACACATTATTGCACCTTGTAAGATTTTTCATGAGCGTTCATGGTGTTGTGTAAAGAAATGGATCATTAGTTATTGTTTGGGTTTATATCATTACCTCTCAGCACTGTTAGCATAAATTATGCATTTTTGGGAAATGCAGATGCAACATATAAACAGTTTATACTTTTTGTCAATATTCATTTATTGTGTCTGGTTTGAAAGAGAAAAGGAAGGGTCACAGTGTTCTCTAATGTATTCAGCTCAATGAAAAGAAGTAGTAATTATGTCAAGAGGAAATTAAACGTTTTAGATTTTAAAACTTTTACACGGGTACAAGGGTAACCTGACAAAACTTTGTAGTTTCTTCCTTTCGTGCTTTTTTCAGGAAGAGTTTAGGTTAATTAAAACAGAATAATGGCTTGCAGAGAGTCAATAGAAAATAGAAGACAGACAGAACAGAGCAACTTCAAAGCAATGCAACACAACAGATTGATAATTTAACAAACAGAAGAACAAAAAGGTGCAAAGTTACAAACAAGTGTTGTGACAGGCTGGGAAATTGAAAACAGGTGGAGTGGGTGGATGGGTGTGTGAGTCAGGTGACTTCAAACTTGAAGAAACATGCAGCTCTGGTGAAATGTGATAAAAGGTTTTCTAATACAGTGGAACCCCAACTTACGAATACCCCATTTAATGAAAAATTCAAGTTACGAAGGCACTTAACGGCAATATTTCTGCCCGTGTTACGGCAAAATGCCCGCGTAACGAAATCCGCTGGCTCTGATTGGCTGAGCCCAGAATGCCTACAATGCCTTCCAAATCATGTGACAACTCCTTGGCTTTCGTACTTGTGCTTCGCTGTTCCACTTGAACGAAGTATTGTTGTTGCCATTAGCAATTAGCCTATAGCCTATCGTTCACTCAAAAGGCGCGATGGGTGCTTCGATTTATGAAAATTTTCGACTTACGAAAGACCCTCGGGAACAAATTAATTTCTTAAGTCGGGGTTCCACTGTATATCACATGAACCACTGAATAACTTAACTGACCTATTCTTAAATATCTGTGTAACATATTAAACCATATAATTTTTGAAAAGTTGTAATGCCATGTAACAATTTACATTTAATAAATCAATATTTTATTCAAAATTGAACTGAGGAAGTCTATCAAATGTTAAAAGTGCGACAGCAACACGTATTACCAAAGTTGGGACCAGGGCAACAAAAAAGCTGGAAAAGTGGAACTGAAAGGAAACAGCTGGAGGAACACTTTGCAACTAATTAGGCTAATTGGCAACAGGTCAGTAACATGATGGTGTAAATGGTTTAAACAGAGCATCTTATAGAAGCAGAATTTCTCAGAAGTAAAGGTGGACAGAGGTTCACCAATCTTTACATAACTGAGGCTACAGGTAATGGAACAATTTCAAAACACGTTTGTCAAAGTAAAATTACGAAGACTTTCAAAAGATTCAGGAATTTTTTGATGATATTGAAGCCTGGTTCAAAAAGCCTGAATCGCTGATGGAGTATGGTATGAGTCTTTATGAAAGTGGCAACTTTTCCACATGGTAAGACATCATCAATGTTCTGATGCATGTAGGTTTAGTAGCATATGTTCCCATCCAAATGACGTCTTTTCAGGGATGGTCTTGCATATTTACACATGCTAAGCTGTATACAGCATCTCCTATAACAGCATGGCTCTATAGTAGAACAGTCTGAGTGCCAAACATGACTGCAGACCAGCCCTGCTCCACCCCAGTTGTACTGCTGCCATCAAATTCCAAATGAGCTAATATTTTTTTAAGTAATCGTACATTTTCTCAGCTTAAACATTTGGTTTGTTTTCTGTGTTTTATTGTGAATAAAATATGAGATTGAGATCTGCAAATGATTATTCTGTTAATCACATTTTACAGTGTCACAACTTTTTTAAAATTGGGTTTAGATAAAATTGTCATCAATGTAGGACCCAAACGCAGGACTCGTACACAGAATGAAACTTCGAGTCTTCTTGCTGGGAAGACTTGTCCATAAAAATAAACTTCACAAAAAACAAACCAAAATCTCGAGCATGAAAACCAGAAACTAAAAACACAACCTAGGAAAACAAACCAGGGACTGAGAACTAGAATTTCATAAGGACCACGCAGGGATAAACACAGCACAGTGAGGATACGACGCAACAAAGGGCAAAGAGAAACACGGGGCTTAAATGCACAGGCAAGACAACGAGAGGATGGAGAACAGGTGGGAACACAGCTGGGACAAATCAGACTAACGAGATATAGGAAGCAAAGCAGAATACATTGACAAAGACTCAGCCTGTCAAAATAAAACAGGAATCATAACACAGAGACATGGACTTGACACAGAGACATAGAAACATGACAGACTCTGAAACAGCGGGAATATGAAGCACAGAGACAAAAGTGAAAAGATGTGGGACACTGGGAAGACATAAAGACGGAAAACTAAGACTAAACATACAACACACGGAGAACAGAATTAGACTTCACCAGGAACACAGAGGAGGCACAGAAACAGAACAGAAACCCTATAACCAGAAACTATATATATATAAGACAAACAGAAAACCACAATTCAAAGAGTCTAGCCTAAACCAAAAACACAAACAATGGGCCACCAGACCCAGTGCCGTGACAAAAATATAGACACATTTATTACAGAAATTCTTTATTGCGGAAAAAAAATGACATATACTTATCCATTTGTGAAGTTAATCTTTCATATCCCTGTCCAGATAAAGAACTCGGAAACTTTATTTGAAACAAAGCAAACAGCCTGAAAATCAGTGGTAAATTGAGTTTCCTGCTATGGCAGATAAATGAATAGGGAAGATTTATGTATTTAAATCTAATCCACTTGGTCCCATAACTCTACACTGTAACAGTACTACATTATTTGAATTACTTTATTTAAACCCATTTATGCAAGTGCCAACCAGAGTTCAGTTTGTCCATGCTGTTTGTGTGCTGGACTGAGAAGGATAATGAGCAAGCTCTCTAGGTCACTGTACACCTAACATTTGGATTCTTCATGAAGTGGCATGTGTACAACTCGCCAGCTTTCACTGGAAGGAGATCAATTATAGATTTTGGCTTTACTGGACACAAGCCCAACAAATCCTGATAATCTACTGTGAAAACGGCAATGACTCAACAGTGAAACAGTCAACAAGAGTTTAAAATGAACTGTATAGTGTAAACAGTGGTAATGTGTTTGAACCGAGCACACATCTAACACGCTGCTTCAAATTAATTCTTCCTGCTCATTTTAATCTTTTGGAAATATATGAAAACACCAGAATGAAAGCGAACGTGCCACTGGTGTCCATGTAATCTCCACACTGGTGAAAGCAAACAAAATAGATATAACCAGAAAAGACTTACCTGGCAGATGGGCCTGAGAAAATAGCATTTCAGTTAATATGATTTGTGGATGGAACTTATTTCCGGGACCATTTACACACTTGAAAGTGTGCCATAAAATATTCATAATGCTTGTAGCAGAGAAAGAAAATCTGTCTCTTCAATTACAGAGACAATTTTTATGCATGAGATTTGCAAACAAGTTTACCACATATACCTGCTACAGTTGGATACAATGATTTAGTCCCATTCATCATCCCAACCATCTGGATGACATGGGGGTGGAGGACGTAGCACCGGGGACGGGAGCCGCCGAGAGGAAGGGTTTGAGGTTATACACACTTCTATGCTCTATTTACTGAGTGACATTTACACAATGTTTTACAAAAGGGTGAGCTGAGGTTAGCTACTGAGATGCATCATGCTGTTCTTCAGATGTCATACAGAGCTTCGTTATGCGGTGCTCACTGTTTGAGGATCAACTCAAACATGAATCAATATGTAGAATTAGCCTTTTCCTTCAAATGAAACTTTGGAAAATTTTTAATGTGCCAAATATGCTTTTTGGTAAATGTCCCAGTGATCAGATGGGCACAAAATGACCATTATATGAGCATAATCCTGCAATGAGATGTGACACATTTCACATGGCATGGGAAAAACAGGCTAAAGACACAGACCTAGAGAGGATCTCCATCCATTATCCATCCAGGTCAGGGATGTGGGGCCTATCCTAATGTCACTGGGTAAGAAACATAAACTGTATATAGCTTAGTTTGCACGTTTCCTCTCCTTTCCTCATCCCTCTCCTCGTGTCTTAGTCCATCTTCAAAGGAGGAGGAGACAAAAAGGAGAGAGAGCAGTCAAGGCAACTAATATTTAACAAAATGAGACAGCCTTGCTTTGAAAACTAGTTTTAAAGCGGCGTCAAAAGAATATGAAGTTTGGCACAGATGCTTCATAAACTGTTTTGTCATAGCCAGAAAATGCTCTGTTTAATCATCTCAGATATAACAGTTTTTAGCATCCTCACAGTGACACTTTTTACCCTATATTTAAGGCTGGTTTTATTAAATTCACAGAATTCGCAGTCTGACAGCAAATCTTACAGTTTTGATCATCTTATATAACAGATTCAAGTTATGGATACAAAGTTTAAGGGGATATAAGGCAATATACAAACTCCCATCACAGTTTGTATATTGCTGATGTGTGCTATGACTCTTTTACACAATGAAGGTAACAAACTTTTCCACAAAGGAAACGTCTGTGCATCCTTGATTATAGCTCCTCTGCCAAGCCTTTTCTCTCTTTTTCTGATGCATTTTAGGAAGTCAGACACCTATCAGCAGAGCGTATTGAGACTGATTTCCAGGACATAGACAGGAAGACAGAGAACAGAGGAAAAAAGAAGGCACACATTCAAGAAATTCCTATCGAGACAACCATTCACACACTCACATTCACATCTACAGCCGATTTAGAATCAGCAATTAACTGAACAGGCACAGCCTTTGAGGGGAAGCTGGAGAGAACCCACAGAGTAAAGAACACGCTGCACACAGGAAGCCCCAAAACCAGGACATTCTTGCTGTGAGGCAACAGTGAGCACCGTTATGATGTTAGTACCTTTGTGCATGGTTCATTTTAGTCAACAGAACATATTCATGTTACATTTATTAAGGTTCTATCTTATATTTGATATTTTCTATAATATAATCACAGGTTATTATACATCTTTTATGTCTTTTAAGCATTTTGACACAACTCCTGCCATCTTTGTGCACAGTTGCCATGGTTCCTACTGTTATTTTTATCTTTTGCAAGGTTAGTGGAAAACTGTCTTTTCTCTGCAGTGTTACCACAGACTATCACCAGTAAGAGTCTGTGAAATCCAGTTAAATCATCAGTAAATCCAGGTAAGTCACTTCTAAACTCTGACTAAATTCTCTGGTATTACCTACCCGATCTTACCACTGAATTGCAGTAACTCATTCAAGAGAGGCTTCTATTACTTGTTCGCTGAAGTATTTTCTGTCTGGTTTCAGCTTTAGTAGAGATGCTAAATCTTTAGATAACATTAATAAAGTGATGTTTCTTCAGCCAGCAGTCAAAGGATGATTTAGACCGCCGCCGTTAATGGAGCTTATTTGCTTCTCCTGACAGCAAAACAAAAGCTGTCCATCTGAAAGTCACATCTGCTTTTGTGTAATTTGTCTCCTTTGTTTCCACCTCATCTCTGGGAAATGTGTAGATAACTCCAATTATTTTATTTTTCTTCCAATAACCTACAATGTCATACATTACTGACAAACATATTGTTAATTAATGCTGCTGGCACTTCTTGTTATCGCTGATACAACGGCGGTGAAACAAAATATAGGCCCGTTAAGGAAAGGCAGACGAATGTTATTGATCAGGAGCTGCAGTATGTAATTCTACTGATGCTGCAGGTCACTAAATTAGATTTTGCATTATTGCAGTGATAGCTAGATTCAGGAGTAATCTTAACTTATCTTATATATTGACATTAATTCTCACCTTGAGTTATTTAATTGGGTTGCAATTTATTTTTTTGTTTTGTTTTGTTTTTTTGGACACGAGCCTACTAAAAAGGGAAGCACTTGGTTAGAAACATTTAGAGTTTGCTGTTGGGCGGATTTGACAAGAAGCCGTAATTGCTACTATGCTATAGAAGACACAACATTAGTGATGATTACTGATTACTGATGATTCTGGGGTCAGTGTGTGCCTCCTAAAACACCTGGGGGAACAACTGTCTGTTATGCTTGCTAGCTCTGCTGTGTTCACCGGCTAGCTGGCACAGCAGTTTGGTGAAGGGCATAGAAATTGTAAGTTGACTGCATCCATAGCATTTTATTGTTTTATCAGCCACTCAACTTGATTAACAAAAAGTTATATTCACTCCTTCAAATGTACATTTATACAAAAGCCTGTATTTTGTATGTTTGTACATCACATTTTCTTGTGCCAAGTCTGTGATTCAGTTTCTTGCTTAAACACACTTTGAAATGTGGAGTGGAGGAGCCTGGGAGCGAACCCCTTTCACCTTCCAATTAGTGGACTCCACACTCTACCTCCGGATCTGTCGCCCACATGGTGTGAGATTTAATTTAATTTAATTTTTTCCCACCAAACAGTTCAATCCATCAGCCGAGACGCAAAAACAAAATGGACCTTAAAGTGCACATCAAAATCAGATGATTGTTTCCTATAGATTCATTATACATACAGTCATTTAATCCTTTATCAATATAAAAAGAGGCTAACTGGTGCAGCTAAGACACTTAACACCAAACAGTTGCTTCTTCTGTCATTAGACAAAATGTATTAAAGTTCTGCTCAGATCATCGCAGATTTTTGAATAGTCGTCAAAAATCAGTCTGCCAACCAACCGATTCGAGCTGTCAAACTGCTGCATCGCTTCTAACAGTCAGAAACTCCATCATGACAGATTTTACATTTCTGTTCCAGAGCTTTTTTCAGTCTGCAAGGCAGCAATTACATTTTAGAGCTGAAAGTTTTATTCTCCTGGGTACATTCAGTAAACACAACTTTATCTAAGCTTTTCTTTAGTAAGTTTGTGATTAACTGTCAGCTGAATGAAGCATTGCTTAAGTGCTGATAGGTTGAGTTTGCACAGATAAGGTTGAAAAGCCTTCACAGACTTTAATTTATAGAAATGTGTGTCTGTTGATAACGCTATTTGACAGGGGAGATTTAGTTAGTTTTTCTTTTTTTTTAATTGATGATTGAGGTTTACCCCTTTTTTGCTTGTGACCTTCACGCGTTAGTATTGACATGCTTACTTAACAGAGCTATCGACAGCATACAGGGGTGATTTCAGTGCCAAATCTCTCATCACATATGACATCATACTCTGAATAGCACAGGAGTCCTTGAGCTGAAAGATGAAAAATCGGAGGTGTTGAAAAAATAATCAATGGAGGTGGAGAGGTGTTGATGCAACGCGGGGCACGCAGTGACTGGTTATATGGAAACTTAGCGCAGCTCCCATGCAGGTAAAGTTCAGGGGAACACAGACATTGTGGCGGTGCATCACAGGAGGCCAAGTCAATAAGATATCTCCAGTTGATTGTGAAAACTCACAAAGGTGGGAGATTACATAATTATTGCACATGAGCTAAAGGAGAGAACTTAAATGTAAAATAAATAGAAAATACTATTTAAATGTGTAAAGAAGTGAAGGTATTCTTTTTATTATTCTCCCATTTGCGTACGTATTTGCCTACACAGAAGAATGCTGAGCCCTTAATACAACACCACACTCATTCTCTACCTACTAGCTGTCTGCTGTGTATAGAGTTATGTGAAGCCTGCATGCCTGCTGTATTGGGAAATGAATGTAAATGACAGGACTGAATCTTTTACATCTTCTTTCAGATGCTTCCTTTGGGGCCGCCACAGAGGATTATCTCCCCCCATGCCTCTTGTGTCAGACCAACTCTCTGCATGTCCTCCTTCACTATAGCCATAAAACTTCTCTTTAGTCTTCCTCTTTTTCTCTGCTGCCTCAGAGGTCCAATTGTTCAATTTATTCATTATCCCACCTCAGGTGTCTCAGCCTTATTTCTCTAACTTTGTCTCCAAACTGCTCAATCAGAATAAAATATATAGTCAGATTAGTGAAGTTTTATTCAGAGGGCCCGGTGGCGCCAGTGTCCGGCAGCCTCGCCTCTGTCAGTGCGCCCCAGGGTGGCTGTGGCTACAACGTAGCTTGCCATCACCAGTGTGTGAATGTGTGTGTGAATGGGTGAATGACTGGATATGTAAAACGCTTTGGGGTCCTTAGTGACTACAAAAGCGCTATATAAATACAGGCCATTTACAGGCCATTTACTGTACAGTTGTTAATGATTTTCTTCAGCCAGTCATTACTACATATGTTGAAATAACTAGACGTTGGTAAAATTATTCAGTACAAGAAATAAATACTTCATAAAATCATATTCGGTATGGCAGACACGAAAATATCAAGACTGGAATTGATAGAAATATTAATAGAAATATGAGCCCACCATGAAGAAGCTGTAGAAATGACAGTTAATGTAATAATGGAGTGATGTGATTGCATTTTCTATCCATCCAGAGAAGCATTTTATTGCAGTTTGACTATTATTACACTATCATACAGGTTTCACTTAATTGTTTGTTACAGAGAGAGTCAGAGTGACAGCTAATGTGATACTTATTAAGCCTGATAGAAAGCAGACCGACTCGGAGAAGAGACAAAATTGCATCTGGCAGGCACAAATTTTAAACTTTCCCTGCCCAGACAACTTTGTCTCAGGAATAAACAAACCCCACGCTGAGTTAGTGTGTCCCTTAGGAGCTATTAATAATAAGGTTATTAACATAGCATTCAAGGAATACAGGAACACCATGAATGTAGGGATGAGGCAGATGATAGATAAGGCTTGGTTTCAAAAAGCACGTTGGACATGAAAACCTTTATTCATGACCTCCAATAAAATCTGCTTGACTCTATAAAAAGACAAAACAGACTGCTGCGGGCCGTGCTCAGGCATCCTAGATGATGGATAGACGCACTGTGGGTCTGCTAGTGTGCAAAAGCTGCATTAAAGTAACTGTTAAAAAAAAAAAAATCAGACAGCCTAAACGGGGTTACTGCCCTGCAAAATAAAACTTTAGAAGTAGTTTCTGGAATAAAGCACTAACAGTGAAAGTCAAAGATGAAAGCAGATCAAGATAATTAGGATGAACGCGCCTACCGGGTAGCACAGCCAAAGAAACAATGATAGTCAACAAATCTTCCCTGCTTTTTCTGTATTCATCAAAACTTTGCTGTTAACAAAGTGCTTATTGCGTATCCTAGCTGGCACAAAATCAGAACACTTATTCCACTCAAGTGAGGAAACTGAATCTGCATATACTAGCAGGTGTGTGTGTGTGTGTGTGTGTGTGTGTGGAGACTCCTGGCATATCATTAGCCTTAGTGCTAATGATATGGAGTTAAACTGAATTATTGATATTTGTGTAGGGAATGGAAGTTTTAAACTTGTGTGGATGCCAATGTCATTTTCAATTCTGCTTATTGGTAGGATTTATTTCGGGTTCGCTTATTTATCCGAGGTAATTTTTCTGTGTGGAAAAATCAGAAACCTGCTCAACTTTATGCATTAGTCGAGGGCTGTGTTGGGGAGTGGGAAACTACACGTAATTAAACAAATAGAATATGTATATGAAAAAGCCAGGTGTAGGTTTTGGTCTCAGTTAACACTTTTCTAAGATACTTTCTGTATTATCAGGTTAATTAAAACAAGTTTGTTTTGTAAATTATGGTCTCTGTGATATCATGACTGACACGCTGGTCCACAGTGTCTCCAAACTCTCCAAACTGTGAAAAAGACATGCATGCAGAAGTTGCATTAAGTTGCTGTAACAAAAGAGGGAGATGTTTTATTTCAAGCCAACACTCCAATTACCTACTAAGCCAGTATTTAAACAAACATTGTTAACACAGTTACATGTATACGTCTCTGGCGATGCACTTTATACGTTTTTTTGTTCATTAGTGACTTCTTGGATTTAAATATATAATCTCCCTCTGCTGGTAATGCAACTTCTGCATCCTTGTACATTTCATGTTTTGGAGAGGCAAAGCGTGAAATGGACACAATGTACCGGCGTGTCTATTGCACATATTACATGGGACTCTGTGAGAGTTGGAAAGAAAAACTATATTGGGCATGCTCATTGGGTAAGACTGTCATGGTTTGCTGTGCTCACCTTTTCCTCCAGGGCGCTGTCTGGGTGTTTGGGCCATCCTGTACTCCACGCCCATGCAAAACTCACCTGCTGCTCATCTCTGCTAATTGCTTCAGGCAGTACTTAAGGCCTTGGTGGAGTGTTGGTCCTCAGTGGATCGTTGTACTTACTTCCACCTTGGACCTGCGCCTGGCTTCCCTGGACCCTACCTGGATGAGCAAGAGTGTGAGTGAGGCACGGCGTGGATTTTGCAGTGAGTGTGTTTTGTATCACGGGCTAAGTGAAGAGGAGTGTGAGTGTGTTTCCCCTCCAGCCTTGGACCTTCCCTTGGAATCCCTGGAGCCCACTTCCCACATTTGCTGTATATATGTACATACCTCAGCTGCTGCTGTAAATAAAGCCTTTTCTGCATGCACAGCTCTGAATACCACATTTGAATTTTATTATTTTTATTATTATTAGTATCCCATTTTGTTTAGTTAACATATTTTTGTGCTACTACTTCCCTACTTTAAATCTTCCTTGACAGGCTCCGCCCTTTTTATGCCATGATTAAGCCCACTGTGATGCCTCCAGTTACACCCCCACATACTGTATCTGATGCTTTGCTCAATTCTTTCCAAGAGTAACAACATCATCATGGATAAACTGTATAAATGTATTAACTATTGCTTTTTATTACTGTTTCTTTAGAGCATTGCCTGTTCCCCAGTTGCTTGAAGTACATGGACTTGTCCCTCATTGTGAATCTCTCTTTTGGTTTGAACGTGTGTGAGTGGGCAGGTCTTACTTTGTCAGAGGTTTTCCTGGATGCATGTACTCTCAGCAGTTCCTGTTTGATCCGTAACTGGTACACCTGCACCAGATCACATCCCTCGTGAATATTTAAGGACTGGCTCAGTCATCCAATCTTTGCCAGATTCTACAGCTCAACACTGGTATCAGATTCAGCCTTTTTTTTCCTTCCTAGTTTGTGCCTGAGCTTCTCTCCCCGTCTCACATTTTCTCACATTGTCATGAACCAGCCAGTCAGACTGAGAATTCACTCTGAAATAAATCTCTCTGGAAAACCTCTGTCTGGGATTCATCGTTCCCCTTGCACACATCATCCTAATAAATAAACCTATGAATTGAGCTCCCACTGTTTGTGTCTGCAATTTTGACTCTGCTAATTGCACTTTATTCATGTTATTTGAGTCATTGATTGTTTTACTGAGCAGTCTTGCTTGATGCACTTTCCTGACCTGGAAAACACTAAAGCTGACCAGCCTGCACGTGATGAATAGTACGTTTTTTGTTTGTTTGTTTTGCTGTCTAGACCCTCGGAGCGGGCACGCTGGGTTTTGCGTAACTATTTAAATCCTTTAAATTCTACTAAATCCCTGTAGAACTGCAACCACATAAGCTAGCGCAATAATTGTTTTTGCATATGAAACCAGAGGAGTTGTACTTACATTTTATGCCACCAGCTTGTCTTGATCAGCTGTTCATAACACTTCCTACGTTGGAATAGAGGTCAGCACGAACGATCGAATGTCCGCCTGCCCGAAACCGGAAGTGACGTCATTTTCGCGGAAAATACTGGTGTTTTTAAAAGTCATATTTGACTTTATGCTTTTCTGCATAGTTTCTGGGATGCTTAGAACTCAAATTTCACACTGCTGGAAATAGTTTATTTTGATGCACATGCTGTTTTTTTTTTTTTTGCAAATTTCCATTATAATATTTATTTTTGGTTTTCCTGCAGTATATAAAAATTGGTGTATCTCAAAAATAAAACTATGAAGACACTCAAAATAAATTTCCTGTGGTGGGAAACTATTTTGTGCAACTTTTTTGTATTTCCAGTTTTGAGGGACAAACTTCTTAAATGTCTCTAACTAGAAATATATGTAAAAAGAAACAAAAACGATTTTCAATTTTATTTTGTAGTTTATTGCACTTTTTTGCAATTTATGTAGTTACTATGGACTTAATGCATACATATTATTAAAATTTGGGATATAACGGTTGTATTGATGTATAGCAATCTGAATTGCTCCCAATAATGGCAGTACAGCATGTAAAAATATACAGATAAGCTCTGGCGTTCTTGGCTCTATGGTAGGTCTTAAAGGGTTAAAGTGATAATTTGTAAAACTATCACTTTCAATTACCAAGAGGTACCTGCAGTAACTGTCTGTTATTATTTGGGCAATGGGCGATCGTGGCTCAAGAGTTGGTAGTTTGTCTTGTAATCGGAAGGTTGCTGGTTCGAGCCCCGGCTCTGACAGTCTCGGCCATTGTGTCCTTGGGCAAGACACTCCACCTGTTGCCTACTGGTGGTGGTCAGAGGGTCCAGTGGCGCCAGTGTCCGGCAGCCTCACCTCTGTCAGTGCACCCCAGGGTGGCTGTGATTACAATGTAGCTTGCAGTCACCAGTGTGTGGATGACTGAATGTGTGAAGTGCTTTTGGGTCCTTAGGGACCAAATAAAGCGCTACACAAATACAGGCCATTTACCATTTGAAATAGAATAATATTTTACCCTTGTTAATACATAATCAGTCCTGAAGCAGGGGTGCTTTTGAGGAAGTTTCATAGAAGTTACCTTTGAGAAGCCACGGACCATTTAATTTCATCAGGAACCAGTTCTCAACTGGATCTGATTCTTGAGTCATATCTCTTCATCTAAAGATGGCAGTATCAGCCCATGGTGTGCAGATTAAAACATTTATCATCAAGTAAATATTTCACAGTAAGAAACTCTGGATTTTAACCAATGCCTGCAAAACTCACCTTTATCTTTGGTAAATAGCAAATGATAACATTCTAACATGGACCCAGGTGGGAATAAATGATGCATCGATCAGTTCTGGTATGATTTATGTTCAAGCTGACTTCTTAGAAACCAGCCAAAATTAAAGCACTTATTATACAGACTAATAAGTAACTCGGAGAGCTGCTGCATGTTTTGCATTCTGGAGTCGGCATTCTAAAACTTCTTGTGTACATTTATGTTCTACTGTGGCACTAAGAGCTCACAAAGAAATGAGTAATTATGGATGTGATTGTTATGTTTATCACTCTGCACCTGCAGATAAGTCACTTAATTCTAACAAACACTTCATGAGAGAACGAAGAGGCATCTGTACAAACATTCTGGGATGCTACTCTTTTAAATCAACTTAAACCACAAAGGATGTAAGCAAAACAGAATAGGTCTCTGCCCTAATGTGCTGACCATGGTTATCCAATGATTTACATAAATACACGCTAAACAGAAATATTCCCCGAACAGTTCGTAGACAGCAGATATATTTGTTACTAGTAATTTACTCTAAAATCCCAGAATGGTTTTCTCAAAAATCAAATCAAATGTGTTTGGTTATTTGCCTTTGGAAAGAAAACTCACCAGAGTCGGGCGATCGTGGCTCAAGAGTTGGGAGTTCGCCTTGTAATCGGAAGGTTGCCAGTTCGAGCCCTGGCTCGGACAGTCTCGGTCGTTGTGTCCTTGGGCAAGACACTTCACCTACCGCCTACTGGTGTTGGGCTGATGGTGCGATATGGCAGCCTTGCTTCTGTCAGCCTGCCCCAGGGCAGCTGTGGCTACAACTGTAGCTTGTGAATGGGTGGATGACTGGATGTGTAAAGCACTTTGGGGTCCCTAGGCGGGACTAGTAAAGTGCTATACAAATACAGGCCATTACCAGAGTCCACTGACTACACTGGAAAGAGGCTCTTCGGGCCACATTTGATTTGACTGACACTCTCACCATTTCAAATTAAATTTCAGCTGAATAGATTTGAAGTGAAAATGCTTAAAAACACAGTCCTTTCCACGTGCTATACATTAAGGTCTCTGCTTCTGAAATAGAAGAAAAGCAAAGGTGCAGATTGCACAGTTGTTCAGTTTTGTGCATCTTGCAAAGATAATCCTGTATAATATAGAATTAGAGATTGGAGACTCGTACAAACATACATACTGCACCTGACTGTTTTCCCCAACAGACTGGCTGAGCAGCAAAGATCACGTCTGAAAAGTCTAGAGATTACAAATACAGTTACAGCTATCGCGTGCACACAAAGGGACCGAGAGTAAGCCTGATGAGTGAGAGAGACGGAAGCTGATTTTTTTTTTTCATGAGTCATCCAACCATAACACCTCCGGTTAAGAAATCACCAGACTGTGTAACTCTTTATCACTAAAGGAGTATTTTGTAGCACTCAGTGGTTAAATAAGTAAGCAAGTAAGACAATTCTGCTTTCCTCTAGATTCACTTTAAAAAAAAAAAAAAAAGTATTATTTTTGTTGTGGTATTAATATCTTAAAATATTTTATATTATTTGAAGTACCTTGCTTTGCCATTATTTATGCTGTTTCTTTATATCTTCTCTATTGCAAGAATCCATATTTTCCCATGTGGCAAATCATACCTGGGCTATATTTAGAAAGGTGGACGTAGAAGCAGGCTGTATTTCCTCGTGTAGCTTTCTTCTTGTGGGCTGCACGGTTACTTTTTCTTTTTTTCATCAACATTCCAACTTCAGCAATAGTGAGGGGAAAAACATTTCTTTGTTTTCCAGATACATCAAAACATCAGGTTTATTTACCAAGTCTTTATGCAAATCAGATGACCTGCAGACTGGGCTCATGTTCAGTTTCAGTGAATAAATGCTAAGTGGCAGCAGACTTTGTAAACACATTGACGCTCTGATTTGTTTTCAATGTAGCTGTCACAGAAAGAAACAACAGTGTAAAAAAAAAAAAACACAAAAAGACTACTGTCAGGTTTGTTAAAGGTGCTTTTTTCTTCAACTTGTTTTACTGAATAGCAACCTGATAGCTCTTACAGATCTCATGCATAAACCTGTGATGTGAGGATGTGAGAAAAAAATGCAGTGTCCTTAATTTACTCTCTTAAAAAATGCTGCTGTCTATCTGATAACTTTTCAGCTCAGATCCTGTAAAAGAGTATATCTGAGTATCCTGTGTATCGTGAAAACACAAAGCCCCATTCGAAACAAACTTTCCGACGTTCAGCACGCAGCGGTCATCTTCCTCTTGAGCCTTCAGGAGGTGCATATCGCTGTCTTATCAAGCAGCGCTTGGCCCTTGTGGAGATTATATTTACTCTGTGCTGCCGTAAGCACCTTTCCTGACAGATTATATGAATTAAGGCCTTATTATGGGCTCTGGCCAGGAGCTGCATGTACCGGTGATTTGTAATAAGGGCAGTGCTGAGGTGAGTCAGCAGCAACTGGCCTGATTACAGCAGCTGGACCTCAGGAGGAAAACCCTTGGCTCATCTGCGGTAAACAAACACCGCATGAGGGGAAGAACACTCCATTAGCTTCTTTGTACTTTGTAGGCAGACACGGTTAGACAACACTTTCCATTCATAAGCATCACGTTTGAAAAATGTCATCAATAATGGAATCTGTAAAGTAACTTGATGTTGCAGGAAGAAGAAAGACAGAAGAGCCATTTTGGTTCATAGGAATTAGACAATATTTTATATTCTTTTGTAGCAAAATGTTTTCACACATAAACAGTTTTTTTTCTTGTTTTTGTCCTGGAACCTCAGGTGAGAATCATGACTATGTTGAGTCAAATACACACTTAAATTTATATTCTTAGTTAGCAGAGTGGAGGGGGATGTTATATGATGTCACAAGCAGAGACGGCAGGTTAAAGGGTCACTTCACACATTCACTAAAATACATATTTCAACGTGTACCTCCAGTGTCACAAAAGCAAATGTTTTCTGGTTTTATTTGCTCAAATTCCAAAATAAGCATCCTTGAAATTTCAGTCTTCAATGAAATAAAACAGAAGGGGATAGACTGAGGTTTGTTCTGCTTGTAGCCACAATGAATTCAACTGCAAAATCTCTAGCAAAACAACTTGTTTTAATCTGTGAGGTAAAATGCTCTCCACTTATAATAATGAGTGAAACTATCAGGATATAATGAGAAATAATAGAAATGAAACCAAAAGAGGGAGGATGATTTGTTGCACGAAAGTGGACAATATAGATAAAAATTTACCTAACTTGTTTTTTTTGTGACTTTGTTGCATCGTCATTAAAACCTACTGTTATTGGCAAATTAGGCAGACAAGTGTCTGCAAACAAAACACCTGATATACTAAAGTAACGTGCTGATGATATTGGGTAATCTGACTTATTCTGTTAAGAATAAATAATAAATGTTATGAATCACACAGTCTGTAGCAATCCTTCATTTGTAGCAAAGACAAAAATCTTCAAAAATGTAAGCTAACAATTGTTTAAAAAATTGTAATGTTTTGGCAAATATTACGTAAATTAAGGGTAAAACGACATTCGTTGAGGACTCAAAATCTCAAAGATACAGATTAACAACCTTGGACTTTATTATAAGCTCAGTCATTTCGATTTTTTCTGTTCAGCATTGTGTAGGTATTCCTCAGGCTAGCAAATTCCTGCGAAAAGTTATAGTTGGCAGTGATTCAAAGTCTTTCATACAGGTTTTCGTGGAAAACAATATGCTGGGAACAAAAAAAAATCAGACAGTGATACAGAAGCATGTCTGTGTAGCTTATTGCTGCACCTGGGCTACAGCTCTGGTACAGAAGAACATTTACACTGATATTGGAGGGTTTTGATGAGAACGGTTTTGCTGCTGCTGCTGAGGAATTAGTTTTTGTTCCATTCATGGATCAGATCATTTTGGAACTGAACAGGAAAATGGTAACGATTGTCAAAACAGTAAAAATGTTATTTATTATAAAACAATATATGTTTCTTAAAGAAGTAAGGACTAATATGGGTACTTTTCTGTCACTTTTATGCAAACAAACAAGATAATTTTGCAAAAAAAAAAAAATAAAAGAAAAAGAAAAAACTATATAGATGCTTTTCCTTATTTCCTTAGTTTTCTTTTCATTGATTTAATATCAATCAAACTTTTGAGTGTAAATGCAAAACTGCTGCTGGTTGTTGAGTTAAGTCTAAAGTGGGTGTTAAGGTGAAATATGACAAGTCTCTACTGATTAGAGTCACAGCACTCACAGTTGGTAAATAATTGTGTGGTGAAGGCATAGAAAGAGCAAAGAAGGCAGAAAAGTCACTGCACAGGTATGTTTATGTCTAGCCTTTGCCACAATAACACAAAGAATGTTTCGTTTTATAAAGTACTGCATGTAGATTGCTATTGTTCAACAAACTGTGATGTGGAAACTGATTATGAAAATCCATATCTGGCTACAGGCAAAAAAGTGAAGCAAAATAATACCAATCGTAGTTTAAACATAACATTATTGCCATTACCAAGATGAATGTTATGTGCAAACACACCTACACATTGATTTTATGTCATCTATGCTCTCACTCTCTTATTTGCAAACTGTGGAAGCTGCCATGCTGACCAACAGAGACTGCCCACGAGAGTGAGCTCAACAGTAAAACCTTTGGATTTAAAAACAAGGTTTTTTTTTTTGTTTTATTTTATAATGCAAATATAATATTTTAAATGACACAAAGGTAACTCCACGCCTCAACTGTCTCAGTCCTAAATGCACATGTGGCTTTCTGGAACAAAGTGCAATCCCTGCAACTGAATAATAAGAATAATAAGCAAAAAGTCTCATTCATCCATTGGAGCAGTGCACGCTTCGTCCCATAACCCTGTTGCAATTATCTTGAACAAATGATTTATGTCATTGGCCACTTTGTAGGTATTACTCTGAATTTATCATTTATTTTAGACACATTATTGGAAAATGTTTGTGCTTTTTAAATTGCTGAATTTAAAAGCTCATGATTTTAAAGCTCATTTGGATATATGTCATATACAGTTAAATACACTGAATGTCAGTGCAGCAGTGTGGCTCACTGGCTAGAATGGATATACTGTATGGCATGGATACAATGCAACTCAGTATTACGGCAAAACATGTAATATACACTCTGGTCCACTGTGTCCATTTCACACTTTGCCTCTCCAAAACATGAAATGGACACACATACAGAAGTTACATTACTGCATTACCAGCAGGGGGAGATAATATATTTAAAGCCAAGAAGTCAGTAGTGACCAAAAAAACATATGCAGGACATTCCAGGGTCCTTAATCGCCATAAATGATTAAGCTAGGGGGCTAATATGTATTTACATGTAAATGTGTTAATAATATCTATTTAAATGCTTTACTGTGATTATTTTCAGGTTGGCTTTAAATAAAATATCTCCCTCTTCTTTTACTGCACCTTACTGGAACTTCAACATGCGTGTCCTTTTCATGCTTCGGAGAGGCAAAGAGTGAAACGGACACAGTGAACTGGCGTGTCTATTGCACGTTTTGTGGTGATATCGGGTTAAACAATGATTAAAGCTTTAGGTGAACAGGGAGTTATTGATCATTTTTGTAACAGATGTAACAGATCTATAGAAGGGATTGTACCAGAGATACATTGTTAAACTATATATATATTGGTCTGCATTTTCCAACACCGTTGTATTGCACTAGAGGCAGAAATTTTGCAGAAAGCTCTCTGAAACCATGAGCAAATAAAACCAAGATTGTCTACAATGTACATGCAGGAATACCACTTGAGATAAGTTGGAAAATAAGTATTTTAGTCATTTGAGTGGCTTGACCCTTTGACAAAAGCCAGTCCTCCACTTCCCCCTTGCAGTATCACATAAAATCCCATTTCAGTAAGCCAACTAACAATGATCAAGTTGGTACATCACAGTAAAGCACCTTCTCACTGTTTGCTTCACATAAAAATAAAAGTACTACTGCACGATGGCCCCCTTCCCCCATCCCCATTTACATTCTCACCCAGTTATTGTACAAAAAGAATGCCAATATACAGAACGGTACACCTACTGTAGGGAAGAAATGAAAACCGATGACCATCCCACATGTTAAAATGCAGCAGAGATCCACAGAATATCGAGAAAGGCATTAAAATGCAGAGATGTTGCAGTTCTGATCAGCAGTCATCTGAGTAGAGTCTAATTCAAAGTATTTTACTGCAATGTACAGCCCTGTATGAAAGAGAATGAAAGATAAATGGGCTCTATGATAGATCAATTGAAATAATACATAAACCAACAAAGGTTCTGTATCATGTAATTTGGTGAAATGTTTGGCCCTTAATGAGTTATCGTTCCCCGTTTTTCCTTTCTTCTAAGCAGCACGATGACCTTTATCAAATGACAAATTCCTCCATTTAACCTGGCTAAAAGAGTAATTGCCATACTCTCTTGTTTGTGTTACCTCATGAGAATAACAGCCTGACAATAGATCCTGCTTTTGGCAGCTTTGGGCAAATGATTAAGTGGGCTTGATGGATTTCAAACACCATCCACGTCCAGTGACTGTAATATATCTTGATAACATCTGAAACCGTACCCTGAGGCGAACACTCTGTTTACATCAATGGGCCTTTTGCCTACAGGGACCATTGTCACCAGGGCTAACCTATGGGGAGAGTATCAAAGCACTCAAACGGACATTTTGTTAGAGCAGGATTTAACCTGAGCTGGAAACACACTGGATTTTGACTGGATGGCAACAAATAGTTTTTTGACAGCTTTACAATCAAGCAAAGAACTTTGTGTGTGGAGCTGTTTGTGTTCCATCTTAGCTGTAGTCCTACTTGCTTTAAAATAACATCGTACGATACATAACCTGAGGTACAAATACAAGACTGGCTTGCTGTGGTTCATTGTTATGGTATCTAGAACATAGGACCATATTGTTACTGAAAATTAATCATGTTATCAATTTGAAAGTGCTTACAATGGCTGTATGAGAGATGGTAGCCTCTACATATGTGTATGTGTGAGTGGGTTTATTTGTTTGAGACCAACAGCTACAACCTCAGTACCGAGATGTGCTTCTGCTGATGAATTGCCTCAAATAATAAATAGTAAAAATGATAAAAAAAATGACTGAAAATAAAAATGACTTTGTTTTAATTTTCTACTAGCTCCTCTGGTCTTTCTACTGTTGCAGTAGTCCCATTTCATGCTGAGGGTCCATGACATTGTGATCCACTTCACCACAATCGAGGCAAATCCTCTTGGTATTCAGTTGTTTTAATAAAGACATAGTAAATCCACTTAGAATTTCTTGTCTTTCTTTCCCTTTTCTCCCCTCAGGGATAATCTCATGTACCCTGTGGTTTGGGAAATATTCCTTGTGGGCCATTTCTGCAGTTGTTTTAAAATGGGGACATTTTTCAAATACAGTTTGACACTGTCAGAGATGAGATCATGACCAGGAATCTATTGATTTGAGTGTCTTATATTATCACTTGGGTTAGCTTCATGCAGAAGATAGTGTCCCTTTGGGATATCCTTCACTTTTCACTCATGTTTCTTTTATTCTCATATAGATTTATTGTTTGGTCATGAATCTCACATATGGTCTCTATGGTCTTCAAACCGTGCTCTCCATTACCCACTCGGAGCTCTCAAAAGTGGGCTTCTCATCCTCACTGTCATCATACTGCAGCAGCATGCCATTAACAGACAGACTGCGTTTAGTCCAGATATTACTGATCCTGCGTGGGTAGCTGCTGCGACTCTGTGTGGCCCCTACATGACCCATGTCAAACGAATGGCTCCTCTTTGGCTTACCCTCCTGGGGAAGCCCAAGGATGCGTCCCAGCATGGTTGTGGACTCTGCCCTTCCAAGCAATGGTTCTTTATCAGACGGTGGTGCCACGGCCACTGCCATAGCATTGGAACTGGTGGAGGGTCCAGAAGTACCTGCGCTGTCTCTCCCTGCCCCTCGCAGCTCCAGTGAGGTGAAGGCTCCTAAAAGGTGGTCCAAGTTTGGGCGTGCTTTGGGGCCGTGCCTCCTGAACTTGTTGCTGGGCAGGGTGGTGCACTCACTGCTTTGCATGCTGTAGCGGTCACCAGCCCCTCTTGCTGTTTGGCTGTCTAATGAGTTAGAGGAGGAGGAGGATGAAGAGAGACTGCTCTGGAGCGATCCACACTTGAACTCTACCATTTCCTCACGCATGACCACCACTGTAGATTTAACCTGTGGTGGGGCACCGTTGAACCTGTTCATTCCTCCGTTCGTCTGTGAGTATGTGTTACTCACAGTGGGCAGTTTATTAGTCTGGATCCCACTCGTCACCTTATAGCGAACCATGAGGATAATGATGAAAACCAGCAGTGTGGCCACGATGATGCCACCGATGACCAGGATCATAGTGCCACCCATGAAGCCACTGTGAATAGACTGACACTGTGGGTAATCCTCAGTGGTGACAAATTGGACACAGCCAACAATATTGGTGGCAGTGAGAGTCGTAGCAGTATCATCCCAAATGGCCAAGACACACAGGTCATACTGCATCCCTGGGACCAGATTAGTGAGTACAAAGGCCCTGTTAGTCATGGGAATCATTCTGAAAACAGAAACAGAGAGACGGCATTAAAAATACAGACTTCTTGCCATAGGGGTTCAAGACAAGGCTATAGTACCAAAATGTTAAAAGTAGTTTGAATTAAAAACTTATGCTTTGACATATCAAGGAAATAGTACACAATTAACCATGCTAAGTAGTTATTTATATGCACAAAGTAATTCAAAAAGATGACTTCATTGCTCCCGGTATATACCATTTGATATGCATGAAGCAAATAGTAATGAGATAAACAGTGAATGGCCAATTTTTAAATATTGTTTTGGCTAAATGTAATATCTTGTACAATCCATTAAACATACATTAAGTTGTTTCAAGTCAATTTGTTATTATTTCTGATGTTTTAATATGACTGGTTAATTAAGCTTCAGTGCTTTTTGAGTTGAACTAAAACTCAAATCTGCAGTAAGTTAATTGCCCAAGAGCTTTGCCAATGAAAAGGGTGTTTTCAAAACCTGTATTTTGTTGCATAGACAGCACCTGCTTTTATCCACTCATTCATCTGGATATTTGATCTCAGAGACATTTAATTAGTAAATCCTCTTTCTCCATGTGTCAAAACATGTAATTTAAAACCCTGCGCATGACTTTGCAACTGAATGCAGTAAAGTTTTTTTAAGTGTTACCCTACAAAGAAGCAAGTCAGTTGTAATTTGCTGTGCTTGACAGGTCGCACATGCTGCCATTGAATCCAAAACTTCAAAGTAGTTGGATTTAAAATGCTGTTTTGATGCTAATTTAATAAATCTTTGGTAATGCCAATATAACATTAGTGGACATGCACAGTTTAGAAAACACTATTTCTGTGTTTAGGATACTTTACGTATAATTCCACAACCACTT
Source organism: Oreochromis niloticus (assembly GCF_001858045.2). Lineage (NCBI taxonomy): Eukaryota > Metazoa > Chordata > Actinopteri > Cichliformes > Cichlidae > Oreochromis > Oreochromis niloticus. The sequence continues at coordinate 23,902,606 of NC_031983.2, read as the reverse complement.
TCAGCTACCGTGTCCTAGACCATTAGATTTTTACAAATGTAACACAGGAGTAGTACCATAAGGAACAGGTTGCACCTTGAAGTGACTTGTTGTGATTTGGAAACTGAACTGAATTAAACAGAATTGAATAGAATGGAAGTTGGCCATTGATCTTCTGCCAAAAAAGACAATAGATGAACATAACTGGTCTTCAATCTTGCTTTAACATCATGGTTAGAGAAGCCTCAACAAACTTTTGAATCCAAGCCATTTTTGAGGGGTGTATAAAACATAATGTATTTCAACTTTTAAATTGAAAATGTATCATATGCCAATTCTGTAATTATATGTACAATGCAACAAATAATTAATTGATGTGAAACTGGAAAACACTGGGGTAAAAAAGGTTGAGACTCCAACATACCCCTAAGGGCATGTATATATAGATTCCTCAGTCATTCATCCATTGTTGCTTGCTGTTTTCCTATAGCATATGTGTTGAAAGCTTTGATCCCTCTGAAGTGCCTCCACCAAAGAGCCCAGACACCAGCGGGGCTACAGTTCATTATTCATCCTTAATTGCCTCTTTCTCCCATAACCAGGAAGAAGCTGTGCTTCCTCACATGTTCCAGTGGACTCATGCAATCCCTCCTCTGCTCCACATGGCTGTGATTGATTTTTAATCATGCCATTGTTTCAGTGCAGGCAGTGGGAAACTACATCGGCCAGCTAGGGGTGCACATGTGCATGCTATGAAAGGATATCAGTATTAATTCAGAAACAGTAGTTGTCCTGTCTTTTCACATTATCTTTTCTTTCCAGTTTATAATGTGTATTCTGGTGTGCAGATAAATGAATTGCTTTAGGCCATTTTTTCTTCTGTATATAAACTACATACTGAGGATTACATTAAAGAATAAAGCATCAAATCACATGGTAAGCAAAGTTAGTGCTCAATACTTAAATTAATGGCTACCAACTGTGCACTAAAGTGAAGTTAAACTAAGAAATTCATCCTTAAATCTGCATTTAAGAACTTGCATGGTTTTAATATCTCAAACTAGCACATGTTTTGTTATATGGGGCCAGTCTTGACTGACAACATCAGGAATGCAATTTAAATAATCTCTTTTCAGGGAAACAATTTTGCTGCTGTGAATCACTGAATGAAAAAGGAAAATACATATTACAAAGCTTACATTAGCTTTACAGTTGCAGTTTTGTACAAATTAGAGAAAATTCATAAGGCCGTTTACTAGAACACAGATGAGTCATCCACTGTTTCTGTCACTGGGATGAAAAAAAAATCTCAAAATTCATGTTGTTCCCTTTTTCTGGCATGGAAAGCTGGCACTAAGTATGAAAGCAAGGATATCAGATAAACAGCTTATTATTGAATTCACAGTGATGGCAAGTTGCATTAAAAGCATTTGGGCAGAGTGATATCTTTCACATTTGCTATGCACAGTTCTATTCTTAGAATCCTAGCTAATACCCAGCCTTTTGCATTTTCTTATTCTTTCATTAGATCAGGTATTGGTGATCAGATATGGTGTTTGATAGAGAAAGTAAGCCTCAGTTATCAGTATTTTCTGAAAGCATGAAATGAAAATGTTATATTTTTAAAAGCTATCCTATAAATTGGGACACATACTGTATGAATAGATCTGATTGTTGTTACTCATCCTGTAACCTCCTAGGACCTGGCATCCACATATGTGGACATCACATTTTGGGTTGTCTAGAGTCTAGACCACAATACTAAATTTTGCTCTACAAGGGCCTGATATCCTCTTCTTAGAAACTACATCAGGTTTTGTTTTTACATTCATCAGGTCCCAATCGGCCCAAATAGCAAAGAGAAATTAAAAATGCATGCCATGAAAGAGTTGGGGTCTTAGGAGGTTAATGTACCTAAATGCATCAATTTAATATTAAACAGCATGGCTGTATTTTTGTATTTCCAAAGAGTTATCTTTGCTGAATGTTGCCTCTTTCACTGTCTCATTTGACATAGGAAATTGATTTCACAGAGCCCAAAGATCTTCAGTAACAGTCTCCAAGCTCACACTTTATGGACTTGAGCAGCTTAAGAAGGATACATTGAAATGAGGGTCTATAATCCTTTTTCTTCTTGGATTTCTAATTAATGGTTCAGGGCAAGGATTTCACTTTGGATTGCACTTTTTACTTAAAAATGTGAACACAGCATCCCGCCAATTCTCAATTTAAAGAAAAAAATCTCAAGAAGTATTAAGAAAAATGAATGTTGATCTTCAAGTAACACTTCAAAGGAACTGACTGTCTCAAGTACTCACCCACCAAACAATTAACAGCTGAGAGAAGAAACCCAACTGTATGTATTCTAAAGCTAAAGATTACACTCAAGAGTCAGTGTGCCACTTTGAAGAGAGAGTTATTAGCCCATACTTAGATGTAATCAAGTTTCAGTAATCACTCTTACCTGTAAATGAGGACTTCATCTTCAGAACAATTATACTGAAGCTGATACATTTTGACCTTTGGAGTTGCTTTGCTAACACTCCACTTGACCAGAGCAGAAACAGCGGTCACTTCTGATACAGACACCACCTTCTCTGGAAGAGTTTTAGGCTCCCCTTTACTGATCTTAGTAGAGCTTGTTATGTCTGACAGGCCTGACTTGTTCTGCGTGGTACGGTTTGTACCATTACTCAGATGGGGGAGTTGAATGATTGATAGTTCGATGGATGCTGTAGATTCCCCTGCAGCATTAGCAGCTATGCAGGTGAATGTACCGTAGTCCTTAGATGTGGTGACTGTTATATCCAGAGTCCCATTTTCATATACAGTTGCTCGGGAGGAGTTGCTAATCAAACGGTCATCAGGAGCAACCCAATGCACAGTTGGCATTGGATCGCCTACAGCTTTGCAGCGCAAGCTAGCTGTCTGTCCCTCGAGCACGAGCAATTTGTGTGTATGTTGTGTGATCAGAGGGGGCTCACACACAAATTCCTCCTCACGAACAGACCAAAAGTATCGTCCCTTTAGACTGGCAGGAGAAGCACAGGTTTCCATATCATCCTCCCGTTCCAGTCTCCGAAGCCAAAGCACTTCACAATTGCAGTGCAAAGGGTTTCCACCAAAGCTTAGTGAGAGCGGAGGTGCATATGGTGTGCTCATCACCACATTGCTCTGGGAGCGTGCAAAGATAGGATCTGGAGGGAGCTTCTGAAGACGATTAGAGGTGAGGTCCAAGCGTGCCAGTTTGTCGAGATCTGTAAAGGTCCCCTCAGCGATAAAGGAGATGAGGTTATGGTCCAGACTCATTTGATGGAGGTTGACCATCTTTCGGATGGCCTCCCAAGGCACAGTGCGCAAGTTGTTATATGACAAATCAAGATCCTCCAGTGTCAGTAACAAGTCATCAAAGGCTACTTTAGAGATACGGCTCAGTTGATTGTTGTTGAGGATCAGGTGTTGCAGGTTAACCAGTCCTCGGAGGTCATCTGGTCCCAGTTCAGTCAACCGGTTACTGTCCAGGTGTAGCGATCTTAATGTCTCCAGGTCAATAAATGAGAAAGGCTGGATGTCGCTGATAGTGTTTCGGGACAAAGTGAGATCCACCAGACCTGTCATATTGGCAAAGTCCAGGGTGGAGATCTTGAGGATGAAGTTGCCACCCAGCCGGAGCTCCACAGTTCGCCGGTCAATGTCTGGTGGAACAAAGAGTAGACCTTTGGAGGGGCATAAAGTCCCCAAGGACTCTGACAAGTTCTGGCAGACACAGTATTTGGGACATGCATGGACCATCGTAACTGCGGTTCCCAGGAACAGGAGACTGATGACCACTTTGTCCATGTTAGCTTATGCAACGAGGACCTGAAAAAAAAACCAAAAGCAAAACAAAAGATAAGCTTTATGATCAACATTGACTTAATACATTTTCAGTTGCATGTAGCTTAATGAGCCTGTGTGATCACGGATTGTGTACAGGGTTGTATTCATAAAGGGAGCCATAAATCCAGTTCTGACAGAATGCCAGTATAGTCTTTGGACCATATGGTCCAAAAGTGCTTGTTTAATGAGCAGGCCTGATATTTATGCTTGAGACTGTTTTGCATTAATATTCTCTATTATAACCTTCATATGCATGTACTTTGCAATGCAAAGAAGGTGTGAGAAATCACACGAGGATTGTCTGAATGAAGCTCAGGATTAAACTGTGCTAAGAAGCTATTTTTAATGACGCACATGCTTATAAGCTGTCATTATAGATACCGACATACATGCAGTGGAAACTAGTTCAAGTGTAGGGTACCTGAACTAGTTTCCACAACAAACAATGCATGTTGTGTTCTTTCTTGGGATGTTACACAATTTTGTTAAGACAAAATGCAAAAGTTGTACGAACAACTCCTCATTGTCTCCTTTATATATGCATATACTACATACTACATTTTTTATGCTGTGCGCTATATATGATTTTACACAGTTTTTCTCATTTGTTTCCTTTTTTCATTGTGTCTGCACCATTGTAGTCAGAAATATGGAAAGAACATTACACAAACCACATGTGTTAGACATGGAGAAAGTCATCCTGCCTCTGTACGTTAACTGTCCTCACACCTGGCTGACTCCTCCAAATGGATGGCCACACTTGACTTCATACAGCGAGCTTTTAATTCCCCCAGATATTTGTATCATTAATTCCTAATACACTCAAAACCTAAAAATCAATTTCAATCATCTTTCTTTTTTACATGAGCAATTTTTATTAATGGGAAACTCTGCCTTGTAGTCTGCATGGTTCTCTCTAGAACCATGGAAGCATGGTTGTAATTTGTTTTACATTAACTACGTCAATTCAGATATTCATTATTATGCATGTGTGAGGTGCTGGTTGCAGCATTGTGACTAATGTTTGACTACCTTACAACATCTCTTCATGTGTAGGCTCTGCTTTTCAATAACTTCAAAGAAGAAATATATGACTATTTTTTCTCATTTACAAAATCAATCTGTAATCATATCACAAATGCTTCCTCATTTGGGTTGTGTGTCACAATGAAATGCTTAGAAAGCTCATGCAGTTTTGTTTTTTTTTGCAATAATCACTATCACCAAAGAAGTTGATTAAAAAAAACAGAACAAAAAAACAGTAGAACTACCAAAACTATGATCCACAGTTTTGATGAGGACAAATGGTACTATAAACCTTTTAATACCAGGAAGAAATACGACACAAAATTCTTAGAAATAAAAAACCAACATGTCATAGATATATGAGAAAGAGAGAGAGAGAAAGAGAGATTTCTCATGTTTCAGTTCACACAGCTAAAGTCCTTTTCTTAATTTTTAGTGTTGTAGAAAAATGCTACAATGTGGTGCTAATATTCATGCTACAGATTTTTCTGAGGTTTCACTGTTTGAATCCTAATGTAACAATTTAAAATCAGCACTCTTTAAAACTGCGAAACTCTGTGCAAAAGGTTTTTCTTTTAGCCAAGTACTTGCAGGCTGGATGCCTACTGTTCAGATCCTCTCAGCGCTCTGAAGCTGATCCCCAAAAGGCCTCATGGTGAGAGCTGTCAGTGATGACAGACAGATTCTCTCATGGACTCATTTTAATGGACACCATCTAGAAACAGCAGCTGAAAAGTCCTATAAACTCAAAGAATCTGCCTTTATATTTTATGTATAGTTTTTCATGGGCAGTTTTGACTTGAAGGGTACAATTTTGGTGGGTAAATGTTATCAAAAACTGCAGAAATTCATATGTATTAGATATAATCTCAGAAAGATTCCTAGTATTATCGACGTATATTCAACGTGTATTATGGTTACTGGGCAGAGAAATACAGGCAGAAGAGATTCAGAGGTGACCTTTCAGGAAGAGAAGAGGTTCACTCACAAAGGCGTGAAGTATAAACCGTGGACCATGTTTGAGGCCCGTATCTATTTACTCATGGCCTTTACCAAGCCTGCACCACCATCTAAATTTTACTGTAAGGGACAAAATTATGGAAATACCAACAAAGATATGTTCTTTACAGTTCCACAGTGCATTAATGATGCTGACATATAGGTCTCAATAAGAAGAGGTCATTAGAAGGAATTGAACATGATTTATTCATGTACAGAATTCAATTTGAGGTATTGAGGGGTTAGACCTCGATGGCCCAGCACAGCAGAACAGAATCCCAGCTGTGATAAGGATTAGGGCAGGACCCCATGGATTCTAGATGCTGGTGGTGGAGATGAAGATGGAGGCTTGAATAGAGACTGAGTAATTAGAGGTGGTGATGGGGGAGAGGGTTGGTTGGAGGAAGGGGACTGCAAGACAGACGCACAGTGAGATTTAAAGTATGCGGAGTGAAGGCCGATTGGCCGGCAGAAAGCCGATTGGACTGTGATGTCACAATCAGCTTGACAGTGCGGGAAAGTGGAAGTGATGTAAAACTTAGATTAGGCGCCAACACCTGAGAAGCAGACAGATGAGTGACTACAGATCTTCCTTACTGAGCTTACACATAAGCTTCTGTGAAATTCATTCAACTTACAACACAACAATAAAAGTCTAACAAATAGAAACAAAGTGTTCATCTACTTTGTTAGATATTTTATAATATTTTTGTAATAGACTATATGTCTATGTTTGCATCAGAAGTTCAGAGATCGTTTAGCTCTGGGAAATATTCACCTTTTCAAATCTTTCATCTCAGTTGCTGTCTTTGTATGAGCCTCATTAATAGCACTTTATGTAAAAATGCCACCCATATGTTACATTTAAACAGAATTCATGAGCAATAAAAACTATTATTTTTTCCTGAGGCACGTAATATGGAATATTATTGCACCATTAGGAGCTTCTGCTCGAGCTCCTTGAATTTCGTTTCATAAATGAATTTATAAATCTATGAACAAATGCAGTTTGTAAACTTCTTGTTCTTGTATTTATCGGTAAATGTTACACACAGTAATGTGGAGAAATGCCAGATTACAGTAATTAATATTTTTTTTTTCTTGTTTTGTCCATTTGCTGAAAGAGAACATGTATTATTGGTAATGATTTTCTGTCAGAAACAAACCAGAAAGAAATCTTATTGACTGCTGATAGACATTGTTTGGACAGCTGTGCTGATGGATTTCAGTCAGCTTGAACTAGATTGAAGATAAAGTATTATTCAAGTGACCCCAAACTTTTCATACATTATAAACTGAGTAAGAAATGCAGCTGAAAGCAAGGTATATACTTAGTTGTATGGAGACTAGTTTAACTACAATGTGCCAACTGTTAGCATCGGTTAGCTTAACATAAAGCCAAAGAGCAAACTGTCCAAAGGAAACAAAACTTTGCTAATTAACACATTTTATCTCTTTCTAAAGGCTATGTCATGTTTTGGAAAAAGATTGTGACTTGGGTTGAAATACAGCCATTCACAACAAGCTGATGTGATGCCTTACTTCAATGGTTTTAAAGACGCCAACACCACACACTTGAATCAGAAGACTAAATCCAAACACCATACCTTTAATCCAGCAAGCTAAATATCATTAACAGGTGACTGAAAATGAAAAGGTAAAAAAAAACAGTCAAAAAAGCATACACAAAAAAATTATAAGATGCACAAAAGAACAAAAATACACAACACATGGGAAAAAATGAGAAACTAGGAAAACACAAGGAAAGGAGAAAATAACATAATGGTGGAAACCCTTGACTGCTTCATACAAAGCACAATGATAACCAAGCAAGTTGATGATAAAAAAATTTGAGGAAAAATACTGACAGTAAAGATAAGACACGGGGAACAATAAATATATAATAACACCGTAAGTAACTGAACTAAAAACCCATACCTATCACAACGACCCACTGTGAACGAGACCATTCTAACCAGTGCTGCGAAGAGTGCATCAGCCCAACAATGCAAAGAAGACATTGTGACTCTCTCTCAGATGCCAGTGGCTTTGATATAAAGACAGCATCCCACACCCTAGTAATGAGGACACGCTTGAATTACGGGAACAGAAACATACAAGGACGAAAAGTTTGTCAAAAACAAGGTGTATTTTCTAAGTGGAAGTTTGTTGTACAAGGGTAACCATCACATGAACATGCTTACACAGCTGTGTTGCCATCTGTTAGACAAAAATCCGACTGTACTATATAGGTTGAGTCAGCCCTGAGGGAGATGACGGTCACTCTGATGGTTTTGTCTTCCCTTGGCACCAACAAAGCCTTCATCAGTTTAATTCCTAATGCAGGTAAGCCAGGCTGTAAACGCCAGGACAATCTATGTTATACAAATTTTCATTATTTCTTCGACCCTTTTGTCGTGTAAAAAGAAAACCAATAAAACTTCTAGCTGAGTCCTTTCACTGAGATTTGTCCTTTTTTGCCTCAGTTGTCAGCTTTGTTCAGAAATCTTCCAATACATTGCTGTCTCCTTAACAACGGGAAGAGAGCGCAGTGCAGACAGAGCTGGACTCTCCAGCATTACATCTTTCTCTTTCTTCTGGTATGCTTTGATAAAACATGTCACAGGCTGACAGCTCAGTAAACCTGACTATGCTATGTACAATCCACTGATGTCATGTTGCATCATTTGTGGGTGCTGACGCTCAAAGTTGTGACAACAGCTTTCTCTCACTACCGTACGGAGCCGTCAGCACATATAAAGGTGCCTTACGCAGGTGTAAAATGACAGGCTAAGCAGTCTTCTTCCTTTCACGTAATATAAATCTTTTGATTCGATTAATAGAATATATATATGAGAGTATGTACAAGCATAAGAGGACAACTGCTCACAGGATTGAGAAAATGAATTTTGCAATCCTAGAATAATCTCGACAAAAGATGGAAATTATCAGAGTGAAAAATGGAGGGAGGATACAACGGCTGAAACCTTCTCTGGATGTTAACCAAAGTAATCTGTGTGCTCAGTCAAACATACCCACACACGTGTTGCACAGAATTGCCAGTGACTGGTAGCAAAGAAAAGATTAACTGAATAGCTCCACCTTTCCAGAACACGAAAGCCAGCTACTGAGGATTACATCAACCAGCTGTGAGCTCGTCTTTTCAGCTACCTGTCCTGACAAGCCTCTCAGACATGGCTCTATGAATTACATGCAGTCCTTTATCAGACTTGAACCTCCTGGATAGCTGCACAAGCAGACTGAGGCAAAGCTTGGAGGGAGTCTTGGTACAACAAAGTTCTGTTGTACCAAGAGTTTTTTTTTTCTTTTTCAGAAGGGTGCTCTGATGTTAAATTGAAAATTTCACCACTGCCAGCTGATTTTTGGATTCTAGAGACAGTTTTTAGGCCTGGGCAAGCTTTACTCTTGAGGGTGACAAGTGTCTAAATCCTGTCCAGACTTTCCTTCAGCAGATTCACACACACAGCCTTTTGTCTATAGAGATAATAGAAAATACTTTACTGTAGGATACTATAGGAAGAAATGGGATCCAGCTATTAAACTGTTCTAAGGTCATTTCTGTTCCCCATCTAAATCTGCGCACTGTGTGTTATATACTGAATACAAAAATACAAAAGCAATGATGAACTGAGTGTCGGTACAGTCAGTAGAGAAATGACAGACACAGATAATATCCTAAACTTAATGATATTTGTTGTAAACCATAAAACACTAATAAAGTGATGAAAGGACTGTAAATTTAATTAGCTCTTCTATGCGCTGTGGTTAAGCTCCATGCTTGGCACCTTTCTTTTTAATGAGGACAGAGTAACAAAGTGAGAGCAGTTATTTCTGGTGTCCAGGAAATGCCAGTGCAGCATTAAGCAGTCTGGCTGGTTAATGGTGGGCATTGGGGCACTTTCTCACTTTTCAATTATCCAGAAAAAAACGAAAAACAAACTACTTATTCAAGTTAAACATAAATTATTGATCCATCTTCTTCCACTAATCCAATTCAGTGTCAAGGGGCAATGAGTGCTGGAGGCTATCCCAGCACAAGAGGCAGGGTATACCCTAGACAGGTCGCCAGTCCATCACAGGGTCAACAGAGAGAGAGAGACAACTATTCACAAGATTATTCACAAAGATTACACAAAGACATCTGCCAACTTTCCCAGAACTGGACTTCCCAGCAAATTCGCCACATGGTCAGATTGCAAAATAACCCAAGAGCGACATCTCAGATACTCCAGACCTGAGTTAACATGTTAAACATTAAAGGTAACATTAGAACACTTAGGAAAAACACTGAAAGACTCTTCTCTTTAAAAAGATACGTAAAAGCTTAGATTTAAGAGAGGGTGTACTTTCTTTTTACCATGGCTATATTTCTATAGTAGTAGCCAGGTAAGTACTTTAATCTTTGCAAGCAGGTGACTCGAGACTGACCAATTAAATCTAATCTAACAAGCTGTATATATTTTATAGATATACAAGCATTTGCTTGTTCCTAATGATGGTTTAAAAAAAAGGAAATTCATATTTGCTGAGAAGCAAACTGTCACAGTTAAGAAAGCTACAGAAATAAAACAAACAAAAAAAAACCCAAACCAACTTGTCATATGTTCATAAATCTGTTATGGAAACAGTTTTTACTTTTTGTGTGAAGACAAATTGTTATCAGTTGTATTGTTATGTTTCAATCCTACAAAAACTACTCATCTCTTCTTGGTTTCTATCAGTCTCTTTTCCTCTCATTACAGACAGAATTTATTCAAATATATCTAAAGTCTGTGATGAAATCTAACTGAAAGACATAAAATTTCCAGGATGTTTAACTATAAAATTAAAATAAAAAATCCACACTTTGTCTTCAGCCTCACACAGCTTATGAAGTCATTACACAATTAGACAGGGCTTTGTAAGACAACTAAAACTGTTCCCACACCTTTTGACAAGGGAAACCAAGGAAACAGATCTATTCTTTGTGGGTGGGTAAAGAAGCAAATTTTGATACGGCAGATCTAACTTTTGTTGAAAATGAGACATTCTCGAAAGCTGTGTTCACTTCAATTCTTAGTCAGTGAGTGTGTTAGCTGTGGGCTACAACTTCAGCCCTGTGTTTGCTACATTTTGGCTTTTAAAAGTAAATTGAATTAGTTGTTAACAGCTCCTTTAATGTACAAAAAAGAAAAAGATCACTATCAAGAGTACCAAGAGCGATTTGTTTTCCCCTACACTTTCTCTGTCTTAGATTTAAGGATATGTATTTCCAGTGAACATGTAATATTGACATCCTTGCAAAGTTTAATTCACACTGAATCTCTGAAAATATCAGTTACTGATCATGTTGAAGTTATTTCCTGTTGTTGCTGTTATTGCTTTACATTTCACCCTGTGTAGCAGTTTTGTGTCGTGTTTCTCAAATAAGTTGTCTAATAAACGAACCAATAGTTCAGGAAAAGAAAGCCTAATTGCATTTGAGCAAAAACAAATCTCCCTAAGCTTTCATTTCAGTACTGTTTGCAGCATGCACTTGCTGATACATCAACATCTTTGACATCATTAACAATTACAGGTTGTGAGTGGGTGTGTGTAAGTTCTCTGTGAGCATATGAGTAACCCTTTGTTTTACTGTTTCTTCCCTACGTTTTCATTCATCACACATGACAGCCACGTCCTAAACAAGCCGTCGAAGTAGCAAAAGGCAGACATGTCAAAGCTGTGTACCTTCTTCATTCCTCTAGTTTACCTTTGTCATGTTCTCAGTGCAGACGTATCGCTGACATTCAAAGGCAAACACATGTTGTCACGCACGTGCTAATTAACCAAAGAATACTCACAAACCCTGCAAGCCTCAATAAAGATTTCCTGCCCTTGCACAGAAATGAGTGCTAACAACAGAAGGTGGGGTGCGGTGAAGATGGCGGGTACTGTAGGTGAGGAAGGGGGGTGGGGGTGGGGTGGGGGGTTGAACACCCTCAAACAGCAACAAATTAATTGAGGCCTGCTTGAGGCCAGCAGTTAAAAATGTGACTGTTCATTATTTTAAAGCTATTTTATAACCCAATTAACCTTTATCAAATTAGACAATGTCCATCTATTGCTGTTGTTTTGTCTGGCATAATAATATCTCACATGCTATAATGTTTTCAAGTCTAAAAAAGGCAGAGAAGCAATTTGGACAATGCTAGTGGTCTTTAGATAAATAAAAAAAGAATTAATAAAAATGTTAATAAGTTTTAAGATAAATTAAGATGCGTGAGCTGCCAGAGTCTTAAGCCAAGTAAGAAGCTTGATCATGATGGCTATACAATGTGCACAGGCAGTCTGGAATGTCTGATATGAGCTTAATTCATATTCAGCAGCTAATGTGCCAATGGAGGTGAAGCTGAATCATCTGAACAGAACAGGTTGCACTGAATTGTCAGGGATATTCTGCAACAAAAATGTGCCAGAAGCATGATTAAGACGCGGATGCTGCAGATGGAGAGTCGGGCTTTGACAGGGTTTTATTTTCTTTTCAACCACCATAATGATGTAGGCTGCTTAAACCATCTGGAGGTTGTCGCACAGTGACACACACTTGACGCCGCTCCTCCTAGGTAAAGAAATTAGCTGGTGAAATCGTTGTTGGTCACTGGCATTTCAGTCCCGTCACGTGAGAGTTGTAATTACTCAGATTCTTTCACTGAATGCTTCAGTTTGAATTTTAGCTGGCTGAGGCAGTTTCCCCATTGATATCATTTTTCAGCATGTGCTGAAAGCTCGCTGTGGGCAGCTCGTCCAAACAAACTACCGTGAAAATGCTGTTCATTGAAAAGCTGTCACACAATTATTTTATGCAAAACAGTGTAGCAAAGGCTCAACTATACCTGTATGTGTGACTTAATCTGTCAGGTCTGTTGTTAGCCATAAAGTTAAGACTGCAGCAAAGCAATTAGTTTAAGAGGAGAGAGCTGCAGCAAACTGAAGAGAGTCTGTAATCATGACTGCACCACAGTAATATTACAGTCCTTTCATTCATTACTTTTTTTATTTTCATGTTTAACCATGTTTAGTTCATATAAAAGGCCCTGAATAAAAAGTCCAAAAAAAGCAATGAATGGAGAGAAGAATCACAACAAACTAGCATTTTAGAATATGGTAATTACAAAATTACTAAAGAATTACCCAATTCTGTAGCTGCTAATGGAACGGGTTTAGTAGTATACAACGGTATATTGTAAAACAAGAGAACCTTGTAGGGATGAGTCAGTATTCTGTGCACTTTCAGAAAACTCCCACTCAAATTCGACTTTAAAGCTATATATATAGTTCCAGTGGTGGATACGCTCTTGTATTCATCACATAACATCCCTCACACCACCTGAGGCAAGTCATAGGTTCTGCTCTGTATCAGACTTAAATGGGTAATTGACAAGTCATTGCCTACGCCTCATGCTCTTGCTCCCTTTATCCAGCTAAAACATCTTACTTGTGTCTCTTATTCATTCAATATTTAGTTGGCCTCTTGCACAATACTGCTGAAATTTCAGATCAGACCTTCTGAACCGTTCAAGTGTAAGATGGAGCAAAGTGTAACATATTCAGGGTCATGACAGTGTACATTTGTATCTCTGCATTATCACGTTTTTTTGTACGTATTCCTATGCTTGACAGCATGCCTAACACGAGAATCAAGATCCTGCAAACACACAAGGCCTGAGGATAAGAAATTAATAAAGATGCAAGTTGTGAAGTCATATTTTATTTATGGTGATTTGCCTCAAGCCTGAATTATACTTTCTGCACCCACGAGTCCACTAGGGTCCACTCAGCTCCGCTTGACCCGAGTGAAAATCTCCATCAGATGGTGAATAAGAGGGTCCGTGTGGATGCCAGTGTTTGCCTGAATTTTGTAACCTTGCAGACTAGACAATGGGGAATTTAAATTATGCCATTACAATGGACAAACTACACATTCACCCCAGCCGGTAATATTCAAGCGGACATCAAAGAAGTATAAAAGGAATGACTGCTCATCTGTTGGGTCTCGAGCTGACTGTGTCTGTGTCTGCAACACAATGTAATCTAGTCATCAGTGTAAAAAAGCCAAAAGGCTAGGGTTAAAAAAACTTCATTCTTTCTTAATTACAAATCTTAAAAGATATAAAAACGTGATCCAACATAAAAACATAGTTTTGAATATTTTACATGAAAGATTTTCCTTACTTTTTACCGTGGTTTTCTCACTGTAGCTAATGTCATATAGAAATGCTCTTTAACTTTTATTATGATAAAGATCCCTCTGCTTCCTCCCACTAGCTACAACACTTAGTTGCAGTGATGCTAACAAGCCCATTTTTTCATAACAAATATCTTATATGCTAAACTCAGTGATCCAAACAAATTAGTGTCTGTTGTTTGTTTTGAAGCAAAATACAAGTAAACTCCTTGTGCAGAGGATATCTAATACCACTGCTAGCAAAACTACAATCAATCTGTGGCTAATGATGCCCCACATTCTCTCACGGGGCCTAACATGGAGATGATGATAGCAGTTAGGTATGTCTGGCTCTTTCCCCAGAGGAACATTTTGAATTAATTGCAGACTGACAAATAGTGAAAGTCCCCATGCCCACCCTTCTACCCCTAGGTCAAGCACAAAATGAAACAAATGGAAAAAGTGAAACAGGGGAGATGTTTCTATTAGGAAGGCACACTATTCAACAAAGTAGGACTGGGAGTCGAATTAATACACATAAATTGCAGTATTTGTCCAGTGAGGTAAGCATAGCTTCTAGAAAAAAAATTACTGTGATAAACTACAGCCCATCACTCAGATTTGTTATTCACAATCACTATGTGAAGGAATATTTAGACTTTCCAAGGTCAGCTTTTAAAGAGTGCCTCTTTGCAACTTTAAACACGCATTTCCTCACCTTTGCGGCAGTATTTGATAAATAGGGCACTCATAGAGCTTTCATATTAGCAGTGTATGAAACTACAGTGTGTAATCCTCCAAAAGTTGAATCTGTTCATCTGGACGTAGCGTTTTGTGGGAGAAATGTTTCGTCACTCATCCAAGTGACTTCTTCAGTCTCAGCTGACTGCAGGTTTCCCCAAACCTTATAAACAGTACATTTGCATAATGACTGAAACCAGCCCACTGAAGGAACAATGGGCTGTGAGGTCAGTTCCTTAATCATAATTATGCAAATTCCCATGACCATTGATCAGCAATCACTGACCAAAACCCACTGATCAATGGCCATGAGTACCATTCACAGAGAGTTGGGGAATGGCTGCAATCACAGCATTGTAAGAAGGCGAAAGATGTACCCTTAGGCCCCCTCCTCGATTCAGAGATGGTGGGGGCCTAAGGAACCCAGTGGTCACTCTGACAGAGCTCCAGTGTCGCTCTCTGAAGAGCAACTCTGCAGGTTGTCCTGCAGCACTTCACGAATCAGGCCTTGTAGAGTTACAGCCTGGCTGAAGTTTACCAAAGGCACTTGAAGGGCACTCAGACCTTGATAAACAAAATTCTCTGGGCAGATGAAACAAAGACTCAACTCTTTGGGCTGAATGCCAAGTGTCATGTCTAGAAGAAACTAGGCACCACTTATCACCTGACCAATGCCTTCCCTATAGTGAAGCATGGTGGCGGCAGGATCATGCTGTGGGGATTTCTTTGGCAGCAGGAACTGGGAGACTAGTGACGGAAAGGTGAATGCAGCCATGTATAGAGACATCCTTGATGATAACCTGCTCCTGTGTTTTCTGGACCTCAGACTGGAGAAAAGGTTCATCTTCCAATAGGACAGCGACCCTTGGGTGGCCCAGCCGGAGACCAGCCTTGAACAAATCTGAAAAAAGATCTGAAAATGGCTATCAACCGGTGCGCCCCAATGAAACCTGCCCGAGAGGAGAGAAGAATGCAGAGAAGAAAGGGAGAAACTGCCCAAAAATTAGGTTGTGTGTGTGTGTGTGTGTGTGTGTGTGTGTGTGTGTGTGTGTGTGTGTGTGTGTGTGTGTGTGTGTGTGTGTGTGTGTGTGTTCCTACTGTACCCAGTCCAGAAGTTGGGGCCTATTAATTAAAGTAGCTGGTTGGGTTTGCAGTTGACAATTTCTGAAAGCTGGTGATGATGACACCACATTACACTGACAAATAAACAATGTGTAAAGGCTGTTTGTTTTCTATGGGAAAGCATATAATTCCACATAACATGGCTCAGCAATGGAATAGGGTCATGATCATTTCATGTTTTTTTCTGTGAGACTAGGGTGTTCCCCTTCTATTGTATAGTATATTCTTGGCACTGTCCTTCAGACACTGTGAAAAAAAATCTTGGCCAGTGGTCTCCCTGGACACTCTGTCAACCCCCCCTAAAAAAGAAAAAAAATTCAAAAGAATCTCAGAAGGAATAGAACCAGCTCACTCGCTCTCTTATCAGAGGCTGCCAGATGCCAGCCCACAACACCATCCCACACACAGCCTGAAGGTGCACCACAACATGGAGCCATTGCAGTGGGGAGTGAGAATGAGGGGGAGAGTGAGATACAGTAGAGAGGAGGGTGGAAAAGGAAGAAAGAGATGTATAGCCTAGGAACATTCAGAAGGAAAAGTGGATCACGGTGCGGAGGAGGGTCGACTGGAGCAGAGGGAGTCCGGGCAAAAGAACTTATAGAGACCGATCGCCTTTTTCCCCTGCTGTGCCCGATAGGCTAAAGACCAAAGAAAGGAGAGAAACAACTGTAGATATGCTCTGTTACCATGAAAAAGAGAGAAAAATGTGTTTTATGATGGTTCCCACGTAAGCTTTGTGGCAACGGTAAAGATGATGCAAATCACTTGTGAGTAACAGCCTCCATCCATCACCCTTGTTACAGCTCCAATGTATAGCACAACCCCAGCGGCAAAGCCACTGAAGCTCACATTGTATGCAAAAGCCTACAGGCTGTCTTTTACTGTGGGTGGAAGATTTTCTTAATTTTACATGTGGAAGGCAGAAAACCTTTTACCAGAGTGAGACACACTGTTTGATCAAGCCATCTGTGATTAGATTTTGACAGGCTGCTCAAAGTGTGCTGGTTGACAGCCTCAAAATTCAATTTTATTTCACTTTCTCATGTGCTCCGCTTAAAGACTACCATCTATGGTGACATTCAGATGCACACACAAACAGACACGCTGATGCACACACTCGTGCACACGATGCCTGGCAGCTGTTCAGTGCCTTAACTTCTTTTTCAAGCCACCAGAAAAAGCTGATTACTGGCACCAGTCGTCCTCCAACCAAACGGCAGAGAGCTAGCAGAGTATGAGAGCAGAACATTTAAGTTTAAGAGGAAGACAGAGAAAGACAGGAACATACAAGAAGCTGTCATGGAAAGCACTGAGCCTTGTATAAATACATAATTCGAGCATGCCAGGTGAAAGAGAGACGGAGGCAGCTTAATGTGGATGTTTTAAAGGGTTAAAGCAACACTGTCAAATGTCAAAGAATAGAACTGGTTGAACCTGATTAATGATGGTTGATTAATGGTGAATAGCTTATATAACAAAAAAAGTGAAATTGTCCATGACAAGCTAAGGTGCTACTTAGCAAAGTATAAAGTACTTAAAGGCATCGTAAGAGTGGCAATCATATGGCTATTTAGGATAATACATGCTATACATTAGAAAATGCTTCAAGTCTCAGTTCCCCATTTTCATTACTTTGGGTGTGTGAATCTGTACTGTAGATTGTAGATTGCACCCAACATAGTTTTTGTAGTGGTAGCTTATCTGCTTCAAGGTTTGATGTGTGAATACTTGGTTGTAATGACTGTTTTGATTCTATTAGATTGAAGCAGTCTGGTCAATGTTCTCTGACATCTTGCATAAAAAAGGTACTGAATATTTTCTCATTTCCACGCCACTTTCTGTAAGCCTTACAGATGGCTGTGCAGGAACCAACCCTTCTGGAACCAACAACCATGCCACTCATTAAATAACATGTTTTCTCCATTCTGATGTTCAGTTTGAACTTTAGCAGGTGCACTTGACCTACATGCTTGAATACACCTAGTTGGTGCCATATGATTGGCTGGTGAAACAGATAAGTGGCAAGTCAGTATGTATTTGTTCATTCTTTAACAATGTACTCTGGGCATAAACATATTTGTTTTCCATTTTCTAGTTCTGTACAGTGAGCTTTGGCATGGAAAGGGGGTGGATAATAACAATGGATTGGATTTATATAGCACTTTTCAAGGCACCCAAAGCGCTTTACAATGCCATTATTCATTCATGCTCACATTCATACACTGGTGGAGGTAAGCTACGGTTGTAGCCACAGCTGCCCTGGGGCAGACTGACAGAGGCGAGGCTGCCATATCGCGCCATTGGCCACTCTGGCCGACACCAGTAGGCGGTAGGGTAAAGTATCTTGCCCAAGGGCAACAATGACCAGGAGAGAAAGGCCGGGGATCGAACCGGTGACCTTCCGGTTACAGGTGCGCTTCCCAACCCCCTGAGCCACGGTCGCCGGTGAGTCCCAGTACTTTAGCTACTTTAGCTTCCTCTCAAAGACATGCGTGTGGTTCGGTTAGCTGGTAGCCACAGACGTGAAGGTGAGCATGAATTCTTCCTCGTCGTTATGTGTTGGCCCTGCAACAAATTCCAGTCTGTACTTTGCCTGTTAATCTTGAGGACCATTAGGATTTGTATTTAACAAAATCCTGTAGACTGATAAGATAATTCATTTTTAAAACAAGCCCTGAAAACTTTGCAATTGTACTACAGAGTGATCTCCTTTTAAATCAGTGTATTAAGATTACTATGCCACAACTCTTAAGGTATTCTTTTTTTCTAATAAGATGAAATATTGTGTGTGTCAGTCTGGGGACCCAGCTTTTGAAAGTAGAAGGAAGAGCATAACATAGCGAGGGTAATCTGTTGCTGCAAAAGCTAAACTGAACAGGTGATGTTTTGCTATGTCTGAGTTTGGGGATTTAGACTGTGTTGCCCACAAAGTCAAATGTTATATATATATTTTTTTTTTCTCATACAAAATCTTCCAGCAGCTGTAAAGTCTGAAATGATCAGAAATTAACTCAGACATTCCAATCATACACTGATATGAACAAGTATATTGACCTTATTAACTACTATTGGCCAATTGACAAATAATGTAGCACTTGCCAGTCTCAGTGGCCTGTGTAATTTGTTATTTAACATCAGTTGCAAGTTTTTATTTTCCATTGTTTGATCTCTGAAGTCCGAGTTATCATCAATGCTGCCTCCATCCCTAGTCCTTACCCTAAGGATTGAGTGCAGGGTTCAAATTGGGGTCATCACTGACATTGGCTTAGATCTCATAGGGTTACCTTATCTGACCTAGTGACCTCACAGTAAGGGAAGTGGAAACTTTACTTATTTTGGCTGACCTGCTCAAACAATGCAAGCACATGAAATGTCTAGACAGTCAGAGGGAAAGTGTTTGCAAGAGGAATTAATGCTGCCATCTGTAATCCAAACTTTACCCAACATGGAAAACTCTAAAGAACTCCACCCATCTGCCACTGCAAGAAGGATAAAACAAATACCAAGAACTGTAAGCAAATATAAATTTAACCCAAGCGTATCCTCAGACTGAGAGAAAGCTAATCAGTCTGTTGACAGATATGATACGAGGTGATTAGTCTCCATTTGTGGCTTGCAAACACTCATGCCAGCAAAATATGTGGCTATTCAGAAGACTGTCCATATGGGGAATTGTTATATAATTCATACTGCATGTGTTAAAAAGCTTAAGCTTGCTGAATGAGAGACAAGAGGCTTGAAATAGGGTCCCTCATATACAATGAGTCTACATGTTTGCAAAATGGCTGACAGGTAGAACTCATTGAAGAGAAATATGCCTGGGACAGAGGTACACAACCGGGGGAGAATATGAAGGGCGCAAAAGTAATCAGTCAGCTGTCAGCCAGCTTTTTGTCAAACAGGAACATGTCTGATGTGAATCTTCTATTGTAGGGAGAATGAAGGATGTTTCAAATGTATTTGAAGATGAGCTGCTAGAATAGATTCCCATCAAATCAAAATAATCTGCATGAGATTCAGAAAGCCAATATTCCTGCTACAATAAAAGGATTAACTTTTGTTTCCTGTTTCTTATTCAATATGTGATTTCCTTTCAAAGTCTGATAAGAGTCCATTTTAATTAGTATCAGCAATAATAAAAGATAATAAAAGAAATCAAAGTGACGTATGATTAAAGCAGGCAGCAATTTGGAGAATCGTCCCTTTGATGTGAGATGCACTTTGCTGCATATTCTGTATAGTGATATAGTGAACGTCCCTGTCACAGATGCTGATGCCTCTTGTTGTCATCTTCCATCAGTGAAGGCTTGTGCGCATATATATCCAAATAAATAAATAAACGGTAGCAGGAAAATTATAGGAGGCTTGAAGATAAATACTTTTCAGAATCTTCCCACCTCTGAACTCTGTAGGCTTTGTGGTGTCACCAGTATATAATCCACTTGTGATACTGGAGGTAGCAAAGGCAGAGGCACAACTCTGCTATTTTTTTTTTTTTTATTTATTTTCTTTTGTTCTGTTGGTGTCATCTGTTAGAGTTAAATTTCTAATTCAGCTCTCCCCACACTACATTCTCTTCCTCCTGTGTTGCATCACAGCATCAGTTCAGAAAACATGTCTGGAAATAACCATTTCAAAATAAAGTCTGGCCTAACAGATTCATAAACTTTTTTTAACGATTGCATTACCATCATAGTTCAAATGGTATAATCCTTTAAGGTCTGACTAATGATAATTCACATGCACCATTAGTATCAGTATGAAAATTGTGTTTTAGGACTACAGCCGCAGAGCACATAATGCATGCTGTGGCTCAATAGGCTCGTTGGGATGATTGTGCTGACCATAGACGCCCATTCAGTAAAGTATATTGATTGAAATACAACATTCAAAGCAAGTGTCAGAGAGAGCAGTGTGTGTACTGTCAAACTCAGTCTGGAGGCCTCCTGAAATCCATTTATCGATCCTTGCTGGATGCTCACTGCTTCCTTTGACAAGGTACCCTCAGAAGGATGTCACTGATGCACAGTACTTCAAAAATCCTATACTCCTGCACCACGTAAAGCAGTTTGACTCTAAACTCTAGCTTTTGTATCTTATTGTTCTCTTTTTAAAGGAGTCCTTGAAATGTTTTAACAGTATTAATGATCTGGAACAATTCTTTCTTCACTTTAAAGAGAAAAAAATCTTACTAACTTTTAAAATCTTTGCCTACGACATGTCACCTGTGAATTATGTTTGTAGTTAAGTGTTCGTGGTGTTTCTTCTCTTCATCCTTTCAGATTTAAATTAGATTCGATTTTCTGTGTTGGTTTATTTCTTGTCCTCAGTGCATTTGAATCTTATAGACTCTGATAACTGTACAATATATTTTCCAGCACTATAAGAGACATCTGGCCTCATACACTAAAGAGGATTTGTCACCAGTTAGTTCTTTTTATTCTGTCTGTCATTTCAATCAGAGACTTTTTGAAAAAGTGCTCAATTTTTCCCA
The DNA here is from genome assembly GCF_001858045.2 of Oreochromis niloticus. Lineage (NCBI taxonomy): Eukaryota > Metazoa > Chordata > Actinopteri > Cichliformes > Cichlidae > Oreochromis > Oreochromis niloticus. Next base: position 23,881,160 of record NC_031983.2, on the reverse strand, counting down.
CGCACTTGTGAAAACGTGTTCAGGGAGGATAAAAGAAGACCTTGGACTCATGATTTCCTCTCAAAACATTTCCAAAGCATAAAAATAATGCAGAAACCATGATGCAATGAGAAGCAATGAAACATGTTGGACTACCATATTTCTGTCTACATACTTGTCCACAAAAGCCCTACACTTGATGTTGTACTGAAAGTGAAAGCTAATCACAGAGGGGAGACAGGTGAGGGACAGCACCAGGAAAAAGAAGAAAGTTCACAAAGTGAAACTGCAAATGATTTATAGAGGAAAAAATAATGATACAGTATCACAAAAAAGATGCTCTTTCTTATCAGGATTGAGCACTTCTGCCTTTTGACTCTGTGTTAAACAGGAAAACAACTTTTCTTCCTCTCCAAAGTCAGAAAAACACATCTGACAAAAGCACATGCCCGCTTGTGCAAATTTTAACAGCATTAGCTGAGCTCCGGGGGGTTTCTCACACTGAATAGGGAGTGGGATCAAAAACTTAGCGTTGATTAATTCTCTTCTTTTTCAGAAAATCTTCAATGTGTGCAACAGGTTCGAGCAACAGAGATGGCCTAGTTTCATTCAAAGTTCTTCAGCTGATGGGTGCTGCTGCAGAGGGTTTCATTTGTGGACTGAATCTCATTAATTATCACACGAGATCACATCAATAAAACACAAAGTAATCCCGTGGTAATAAGCAATTACATCAAGCGATAAAGAAATATTCTTGTTGTTGTTCCAGTTGAATGCTGCAATAATAATATTCATCTGCTTTGATCAAGTAAGAAGACCTGCTGTATTAAACTAAAACTGGGTTTATAACTTCACCTTGACTGAGCTTCGTGACCCCTGCTGCGACTAAAGGACGAGAAAATAATGTTGGAAACGTTTGGAGATTTTGAATTTTTAACAACATAAATAATAAGTTTAGATCAACTTCCAGCTTGAAATAGGTATTTTGTAAATATTTTAGAACCAAGTTTCTGTATATTATGACTACCTGTATCATGAAGCACTGCTGCAAACTCCAATTTAGAGGCATGCAGCAGTAATTGTGTTAAAGGGTCATTTCAAATGCACTGAAGGGTTTTCCAGGACTAAACTGAAGAACAGTCAGGTCACTCTGCATCACATTTTTCTGGTTTTAATGACTTCCTTTCAGTGATGATAATTACATCCGTTGTTAAACACAAGAACGCGTTTTGTGCTCTGGATTTTCAAAGGCGTCACTTGAAGCTGCACTTGCCGATGTCTTCATAACGACAATAACAACTACACCAATCAGCCACAATGTGGATGAACTTTATTTCACAAAAATTCAACTTGGAAACTTTATTTTTCATCAACTTTTTTCTGCTTCTGAATTTTAAGAAGCAAAAACCAAAACACTTTAAAAGAAAACACAATTTCTCTTTAATGAGACTGTGTTAAACTCAAGAACACTGGAACTTACATTTCCCATGATACAACTCAATGGTGTATTTCTTGTAAACACTTGTCTTAAAAAGTCATTGGTTCTGGTTTGTTACGCATGCTTTCAATTAAAATGTGATATCTCCAAGACAGCACTGATGCCGCTTAATTATTTATCCAAATTTCACAAAGATCCTCGAACCTAAACATTGAACTGACTTGTGAAAAATGAAAAATTTGAGGTTGACAAATGAGATCTGTGCCTGTAGTCTGATCTCACACATCTTTTTTAATTACCAAAGGTGACATACCAAAACACTCATCAGTAATCTGAATCAGAATATAAAGATGATACTTTGAAATCAACAGATCTTAAAGGAGACATGTTTTCAATTTCACATTTTATTTTTGGACTTTACTATAGTTACTTTGCATGATTCACAAATAGTTTTTATTTGGCCTTGGTTAAGCCCTTCAGTTCATCCACTGCCTAAAACAAGCTTTTTAAGCTCCCCTCTAATTTCACTTTACTTTAAAGCCAGTTTTCACCTGGTTGCATGCCACAAAAAAAAAGATTTGAACACCAGGTGGATTTAGTTTCTATGCTCAAATCGCCACATTAGGGATATTCCCTCTGACAACATCAAACAGATTCAAGGAGGGAAAAAACGTGTATGAAATCAAGCATTTAAAACAGTCTGAAGCCTGACATTTTCCCCTATAATGGCATACACTGATGTCAATATTTGGATAAAGTCTTTCCATGTTTAATAGGAGCAGCAACCATTGTGAGAGGATATACTGTATTTTGCAGAAAATATGTAAAAGCTTATTAGGTCCACTTTAAAGCAAAACCCCATCAGTAATGCAAACCTTTGAGCTCATTAAATTCATGTTGCTCTGAAACAGACTCAAAGACTTTTATTTTGTTGCACCAGACATGGGCAATGTCGAAGGCGACAGAATGTAGTAATGAAAAGAATGAATAGGGATAAAACAAGTGTTACACCCACCCACAGTCCTCACTAATTTAGTTTCTATTCATCTTCATAAAGCAAAAGACAAGAGCTGTGTGGGTTTGCTGAGTGTTGTTCCTTGATAATTAGATCTGCAATAGTGTTGTGTTGGGCAAAAAAAAAAAAAAAAAAAAAAGCATCACAGTCAATCAATTAATCTAGTACTATTGAAAACTAGACTGATGTACCGTATCTGGCAGTGGGGTAACATTACGCTTGTTCAAAATGCATATCAGCTGTTTGTTTGAAGATAATAACACACCCACTAGCAAATTACATCAGAGGGGGGGAAGAAAAAAACTAAGCATGAGAGAACAAATGGCCTGCAAAAAGGACATTTCTTGCAGTGAAGATGCTGTATGCTCTATACTCTATATGTATCTTGATATCTCCTTTGGAAATCATAATGTGGAACATGGGGCAGATCAGAACATTTTCCATGGCGCCAGTGAAGTGGAAAGAGCTTCTAAGCCTGATATAGATACTGTAATTGGTTGATCTCTGGAGTGTAGTAAGGCAGAGAAAATTCTCAAAGCAGAAAAAAAAGAAAAAGGTTAGAAAGAGGAATGCTGCAGCCAATCAATAAGGAGCTGCAAGTAGATATAAACCAAAGTAATTGAAAAGGAGTGGCATGGGTGGTTGTATTGTGTTTTTTTTACTATGTTAATATCGATGATGGGTCATTCAACTTCATAAAGAGTGGTCAGTATCGCATTTGAGCTACTATTGTGGTCTCCTGGAAGTTGGGGGAAAATAGGGTTAGATCTGTATAGAAAATGATTACTTTGCAGAATGGTTTTATAGCAGACCAAGCTAGCAAAAAAAACAAAAAAAAAAACAAACCCAGGCCAACAACAACAACAAAAAAAAGCATATAAAGGATACACAGTAAAGGAGCCCTAAAAGCCATATAAGCCAACATTCACAGCCAATTCCTTGATATGTTTGGAGATTTGAAAGCTCTCAGAAGCATCAATGGTTTAATAATTAATCTAAAAACAACAGCAGCTTTGCAGAATTATCGAAAGTGGTTTGTGATAGAAACAATGTGTGTGGCTGAAACGAGGAAAAGGTTTTTCCTTGTCCATTTTAATCACTTACTGCCATTACATTTTCTCAGTTTATGGGAAAGGGTTTCATTTGGTTTGTTTTAAACTCACTCACTCCATGTCTTAGCCTTAAAATCAAGTGATCTTCATACATAAAGAAGAGTTTGTATCTAAACCACAGAATAAAGTTGTACCACTGTAAGGTCACCATATGGTTATTGAAATTTCACCTGAAAGCTTTGAGCTGAATGTTTTGGCTATCATCACCTGGGCCTTTTGAAATCAGACATGATGTGGGAACCCAAGGGACTTTCAAATGGTGAATTTTATCTTATTTTTTTTCAATGGGATTTAGTACTTACAAAACTGAACATGTGAAATAGACTGTCACCTCATAAGGAATGTATTTACTTAGGATCAAACAAGGAGAACACCAGATTTGCCATAAACTTATCCACACTCACTTGCCACTTCATTAGGTACACGTGTTACTGTTACTGTTCAGCTGCTTGTTAACAGAAATATTTAATTAGGAAATCTTATGGAAGCAACTCAGTGCATTTAGTTATGTAGACATGGTCAAGAGGACCTGCTGAAGTGCAAACTGAGCAGAATCAGAATGGGAAAGAAAGGGGATTTGAGTGACTTTGAACGTGGCATGGTTGTTACTGCCAGACAAGCTGGTCTAAGCAACTCAGAAAGTGCTGATCTACAATCTACTTGCCTACAGAACCACCTCTAGGGTTTACAGAGAATTGGCTGTAATAGTGAAAATATCCAGTGAGAAGCAGTTCTCTGGAAATAAAGTGCCTTGTTGATCCCAGAGGTCAAAGGAGAATGGTCAGACTCTTTCAAGCTGATGGGAAAGCAACAGAGACTCGGATATACTTATTACTATCAGGGTATGCAGATGAGCATCTTTAACCTCGCAGCATATAAAACCCTGAAGCAGATGGGCTCCACCAGTGGAAGGCCGGTCTTTCTTATAACTGAACACTCTTGTCAGTTATAAGAAACGCAGGCTATAAGTTACTCAGGCTCAACAAAATTGGACAACAGAAGATTGGAGAAACATTGCCTAGTCTGTTGAAACTTGATTTTTGCAACAAAATTCAAACTGGTAGGGTCAGAATTTGACATAACGAACATGGATCAGTCCTGTCTTTTCTCAAAGGCTGCTGCTGGTGGTGTAATGGTGTGGGAATATTTTCTTGACATGTGGCGAAGCTCAAAGCTCAGATCATTTCAAATTAGTTTGCTGAGAAAGACCATGAGTTGACTTTACTCAAATGCACTCCACAGTCTTCAGATTTCAATACAATAGAAGTGGCCAGCATATTCAGGCTGTGTTTGCAATGCCAAGAGCCACCGCCTGATGACCATTAAACATGGCCTTATTTATATATAGTCTGTGGTCTAAATAAAACCCTTTATACAGTGGGGTAAGCCACTCTCTTTCTTTTTTTTTTTTTTAGCTTCGATCAAAAGGCAGTGCAGATGTTTCTTTAACACCTCTAGTTCATTCTGTCTGTAGATTAGTCCAATTTTCATTCAATCTTTTTATCTCTGATTATGCAATAAAATGTAAAAGCACTGCTTGGGGTATAAGAAATCCACTATCTAAGAAAATGTGTCTGCTTCACCCGAAGGATGTTAGATTGTTGAAGTTTCGAACATTGATGTTTGAAGTGAGTTGTGCCACACTAAAAACCAATAGCGACAGTATACTGGATGAGTAATTCAACACAGTTTATATTGTTCTCACTGGAAGTGGATCCCATAGCAACTCCAGCAGCTGACTTCTCCCTCGGTATCTTTGATCACTTTTCTTTCATCTTTTTTGAGCCTGGGACGGGCACAAAATTGCTGCATAGCATGATATATGACATTCCATCTCAGCAGCGTATGAAAAATAAATTAGATTTCCCTACACCATTTCCTGATCACCCCAACCCCCCCTCTCTACCACCAGCCCTCCCTCCTGTCATCACACCTGCCTCTTTCTTCCTGCCCATGCATGTGGCCGCTCAGCTGCAAGACACAAACACTCAGAGTGTGTTCACACCAAGTATGTGAGAGGAGGTTTTTTTTCAAGCTAGAAGCCTTGATTTGTACTTTGAATGGTAGAAGAAAGAGCCAAACATGGACAATTTCCAGGAACTGTAAAATAGGTGTACTGCTATGGCACTTAGTAGATAGAGTGCATTATTTTACAAGATCAAATTGATTTAAATTTTAATTTTACACACTGATGATGATGAGCACCTGTTTTCATCCATTCAGTACTTCTGTGTAACATCTGTGACTGTAGCAGCAGACGACATTGTATCAGACATGTTTTGAATTTTAGTCTGTGAACAGATTCAATCCTGACAACCTAACTGTGACAAAATCTACTCTGTCATGGCATATCATATTTTCAGGCAGAAATAATGAGTGGTTGGGTTTTCCTAGGGAGCATGGGAAGAAACAGAGGCTTCTTTCTCTAATTTTCAAGAGGATTCATCAAATCAAAGCTCCTTTGATAGGTTGTTTTCCAAACATATTTGCATTTCTTGTAACAAACCACTTAAAACCGTCAATTCACAATAGCAAACGTCAGCTTAGCTAACTTACATTATAAGAGCATGCCAATCTTAACATGTTAGAGAACAGCAAATAAATCTGACAGACTTTTCTTTTTGTGTGATTTTTATGTTTCAGCGGGCTGTTTTAGTGAGCATTAGATTGTTGACAAACCCAGGTCAGCCACATTTCCCTATGCCTCTTGTATGCTAAGCTAGCAACAAAGAACATGGAAAACATCTACCATTTTAGATGCTACATTTGCTGCTCGTCACTGTTGTGAGTTATCCAAAACGTTAAACTTGCAAAGCAAAGACTCCTATAAAAAGATAGGAGATATACTCTTAGAGTGCTAAGAAGTGCTGTACAGGGATTAGTAGGCATGTGGATTTGGGTGATGACTGCTTTCTTTCACAATGCACATGTTCACTGGGCTTAAAGTTTATATAGAATATTCATTATAAATTACAGCTTTGAGGTTGTGATACTTAGTGTACATTTGTTCATCTTACTTACTTATCAGATAATTAATTTTCAGCACATTGCAATTAAGACAGGAGAAAATGTAGATGTTATCTAACTATAGCAAGGTTCCAGTAATTTGAAAGTTAACATCTGTAGCATGTGTGCCAACAGTTTCCATTAACATTTCAGTGTTCTTGGAATCCTGGGATGAAGAAGGGAATGAACAGAAACAATGCATGATGGATTTCCAGAGACATTCCAAAGAGGAATGCAATTACTGAGTCAGAGCTTGTCGGCTCCCCTTACTGTTGGTCAAAAATGATTTAACAAGCTTTCACTCAGTGAGGTCTAAAAATATGTCTTCATCTATCTGTGGCTTATCTTCTCAGCCTCAGGAGTTTCCTTTTCACCCAAAAAAAAGATATTAATGAAAATATGTGACGCACCATCTTCCACGTCACAAAAGACACCTATGAATCATCTTGTACTACTGCACTTTGTATTATGGGCATTAATACAATCACATTACACTATATTAAATCCGTCCAATCTGAGCCTGTGTTAGATGTATAAGAAAGGTGTGTCAGAGCCAAAGTACCAGCTTCAAATGATTTGTAACAGTTTGATTCTTTCAGTGCCAACAAAAACCAGACACAAACCCATTCTCTTCAAGTACTGTATGCTCTAAGCTGGACGTACTTTGGATGAAAACAAATCACCCGCAGCCCTGAATGTAAGCATTGCTTTGTTTCATTGCAGGGCTTACTAAGACTGAGGCCAAATGGTGAAAGTAATGATCTAAAAATAGAAAAAGTGAAAATAATTCTGCATGTCTTCTAATATCTCTATTTTTTTCATGAGCTTCATTTCCTTCTGAGTGAACCAGAATAAAGCGTCAAAAGCACAAGAGCATCGCATTGAATCTCCTGCATATCATGATGGATTTAAAGTGTGCATCAAGAAAGTAGGACAGCTTTCACAGAGGCTCCAGACTGATGCTCAGTGACATCACTTTCACAGCAGAAGCCTCATTTGGAGGCATTTATAATCATAGAATCGCACCCATAATCATCATCACACTCTGCTGCACCTGCAACCTCTTCATACTTTTAATGTTATATTCAGATGTATAGGTGGAATAAATGGGTCTCTGCATTTAACGACTCATCAGACAGCTACAAATGGTTCATAGTATGCACACTGTCAGTTTTTTCGGTACATTTATAGAATCGCATTGTGCAAGATATTTGCACTTTCGCCTTGTTAAAGTGCTGCATGACTATAATTAAAAAAAGAAAAAAAGCTCTGTAAGTAAGTAAAAGAAAGGACAAATATGTCCTAAACTGAGAAATGCTTTGAGTTGTCAAATATACAAATACAAACTAAAATGCTATATTAAGAGTATTTAGTCAGTGTATCACTAAACTGTCTAAATGCACTAATTTTCAGTTACGTCCCTGTTCCAAGTCCTTCTAAGTAATCCTTCTCAGTCAGTTGTATAACTGTTTGGGTTGGTCAGGAAGTTAACCTTTAAAGGAATTTAACATTTGGAGAACATTCTTGTGTGATTTTTGAGTAGATTGATACCTACTTGGGCAATAAAAAGCAACCTGGAACACTAACTTTAGCATATATACAAGAAATAAGGCAAAAATAACCCCAATGAAGGCTGAAGAAATTATAGAAACCACTGATATCATAGTCCATGAAACATAAAGTACTATTACTATAGATTTAAACAGTTACTTAGTAGCCTGTCATAGGTAACACTTTGCTTACAAGCTACAGTGGCTTGCAAAAGTATTCGGCCCCCTTGAACTTTTCCACATTTTGTCACATTACAGCCACAAACATGAATCAATTTTATTGGGATTCCACGTGAAAGACCAATACAAAGTGGTGTACACGTGAGAAGTGGAACGAAAATCATACATGATTCCAAACATTTTTTACAAATAAATAACTGAAAAGTAGGGTGTGCGTAATTATTCAGCCCCCTGAGTCAATACTTTGTAGAACCACTTTTTGCTGCAATTACAGCTGCCAGTCTTTTAGGGTATGTCTCTACCAGCTTTGCACATCTAGAGACTGAAATCCTTGCCCATTCTTCTTTGCAAAACTGTATAGGCACGATATTGGCATCCTTAACATTGGCTTTCTTAACATTCGTTTCTATGATAATTCCAAGTCTGTCAATCCAAAAATCACTCCAGATAACTCTTTGAGTGATTTGTGCATCACCCTGTAACTCGAATATAAATTTGAACAAGTGGGCACCTCCATCTGCTGATCAAGATTATGTGATAACGCTGAAAGCCCCAGAATAGTATTGTGTCAACATTGTTCTGTCAGGAGCGGGACTGTCGTAGTTTCACTGGAAACAGACAGTTATTGCCCATTTTTGTATTCATATTTCACAGGGACTTCAGACAAGAAAATAGAGATGAATAGGTAGGTGTGTGACAAAAATGTAACACAGGCAACCTTGAGACTGATTTGGAGCAAAGCTGAATGGTTTCTCCTTTGCTATTGTGAATGTTTCTGTAAAACACATTAATGAACACACTGCCAATAGGATTGTTTATCTATTGAGTAATTTTGTCAAAGTTCTGCAGGGTCTCGGAAGATATTCAATTGTTTTCAAATGCAGGCTAATAATTTCCTCAGTAGATGTACTCTGACATGCAAAATTGGTGGAATATTTCCCACAATGTATCCAAATAATATCATTTCACTGCTTATGTATTTACCCACCTTGCATTTACTTTGTAGGCATTTGTCTCTGAATTCAGAAATCATCAGGGTTTTCTCTTTCAAACTTTGAAAAGCTCCCTGCTGAGTCACTGAAGATATTATGCAACTATTTTCACAAAGTGAGCAGCAGTAATAGTACGAGCAATGACCCGTGTGTGTAAAATTGCTGGTGCGTCACTTTAGATCATCAATATGATGTTAATGTAGTTATTAAACCTTTTCACCGACAGACCATACTAAAAATTACTCTGCAAAAACAGAAATATAGCACACACATTTTGGTAGGTGGTTAATTGTGCAAGAACGCAACACTTTTAAGTCCATTAATTCACCTTTTTGGCAGCTAAGACAGGCTTTGTACTCGACAGGTGAAAACTGGAATACTTTGTGCCTGCAATGACTAAATAAAATGCAAGGCCTAATATGCAGAAGGCAGTGTTATTAGACTGTTTGACTTGTTTATGTTCTCCACATCTGTTATAAAAATTTTTAGGATATATTTTGACTGTTTCACTTTACTTCAAGACTTTGAAGAAAAGAAATGCTCACTAATGGCTGTAAGAGTCTGGTAGGAGTCAAATTGGGATTTCCTACTCAGGGCATTTGGGTATGGGGTAACAGCTGTATGTGGGAACGGATTTAATGCAAATGAAAGAAAAGAGGTTTCACTTGATGACAGTGAGCTATACATTTAATGAGACAGTTGAATATGTTGACATAGCTGCTAATTCACTGAAAGAAACTATAGGGTTTAATCTTTTTTAGGCATTATTCCTAGAGAGAAAGGTTACATACACTATAAAAAGAAACACTATCGGGTCTTTCTTAAATTTCCATAATATTTATTCGATTAAATATCTTTTGAATAGTGAATATCCTGCCCTCATTTTGTATGTGTGCTGGAAAAAGAAAGGTCAAGGACTAAAACTAATTCTGTCTCCAACACAAAATTTGACAAAACGAGAGCAAATCTTACCTATATTGTGCGGTATTGTGCCATATGGTCCCTTGGAAATATCTCAAGGCCACACATTCACACTCAAAGTGCAAGGTGAAGAATTAGCCTGGACAAAAAAAAGAGAAGTATGTAAGAAACCAAAAATGAAAAGGTCACCAAAGTTCAATTGCAATATACTTCTAAGGACTATTTTAATTAGGAAGAACACATGAGGTGACGAATCACACTTCATATCGTACATGTCAGATATATGTCTGTGTGAAAATAACTTTGTGTTGTGTGGTCTGAAATAAGGCCATCTGAAGTCCATCGCAAACAATACAGGTGTTATCATGCATACTTGCGGTGAACCAATCATGCCACTAAGCTGAGAAACCTTTTACAATTCAGGGAGCGCTATTATGATTTATAAGGAATTATCTGCTTCTCAAACAAAAGCCTATAAAATCTTCTTAAAGCACAGTGTAGGAGGGAGGGAGATTAGATTGGTTTATGGAAAATTATTGAAATAGAGCACAGCAGGGTGTTTGTGCAGGGCTGCAGCTCCCGAGTGACATTATAATCTCTGCAATGACTTAATGCACATTATTTGTCTCTTTTCTTTCATTTTTTGCGGCCAGTTGTCCCTACAAGCTGTTTGCCTTTCTAAACACACAGTCTGGAAGCCATGCTATGTGTTTGCCTTCTGTGGGAGTAAGAGTGTGGGTGTGTTTGAATGCATGTCTATGAATCTGTTTGGGCACAGATTCATGTATGTGCTGCATTACAGACTTAATGCAGGATATCATGCATGCCCGATTTTTGGTTCTTACATGCATTATATGCCCTCTAGAGTGAACAATATAGTCTCTGAGAGTGTGCTTTGAAAACATGGTCTTGCTGTAAGTGATGTTCAGAAAATTAATGACTCTTTCTTTTCTACATTGATAACAAACATATTGGTATTCCACTTATCCTTTAGGGAGTATCACTTCTCTCTTGCCTACCTACACAAAAGCCAAACGATCCAAATTCTCTAGTTTCAATTTTGTATTTTTCTGGGGCTGAATCACAGGAACATTCATCTCAAGGTTCTTTATATTGCAAGGTAAAGACTATACAATAATACAGAGAAAACCCAGACAATCACATGACCAAGCACAAGAGCGAGCACTTGGAGACAGTGGGAAAGAAAAATCCCCTTTTAACAGGAACAAACCTCCGGCAGAACCAGGGTGACGGGTAGCCATCTTTTCATAGCAAGTCAATGCTCCCTTTCACTGAAACGCTTTATCTACTGTTCCCTTCTTGCCTATCTTCAGTGTCTCTTAACACACCTTGTTTCATTCAGATTCATTTTTCTCCTGCCTCCCCTTTCCTCGTCATCTCACAATGACAGGCTGGTGAATTGAAGGTCTCCAAGAACACTACTAGCCGTGTTTTCAATCTGGGCTAGATTTTGCTCATCAACAGTTTTCACAAGACCAAGGAATCCTACAAAAAGAACAACCTAAGCCTCAGCTTTTAGCTGGTCCCCAGTTGGACTTTGCCTGTCAGTCTCAGTGTTACCAAACACAGTATGCGCTGCATACTCACCTAAGAGAATTTATCTGACTTCCTGGATTATTTAAGGTGAAATGATCTGAGAAGGTGTGTGGTGGGTTGATGCTGATCATTTGAGATTTCCCTGGTCATAATGTCATTATTAGCTTTTAAGGCACAGCAGCCAGGGAATGCAAATAACACATTATTGACCTGCTGTCATTAACTGTCTGCATTTAAAGACACTGCTTAGAGCAAATAACCTGCTGTGATGCCCATTCAGGCTTGGAAAATGACTGAGGGAATTGAGACTTTCAAAGATGCCAGGAGAGCAGAGTTTCATTATAACAACACAACAAGCCTATTAATAAAATGTATAATGCATTTGAAATCTGTTTGCTCCTGTTTCTGTGATTCAGTCACCATCAAATTGATCTTTAACTAGTTCATTTACAAATATGAACCTAATATGAATGTAAAATCAGCAGCTTAATGAAGTGGTAGTGAGGGGACATTCTGCTTTAGCAGCTGAAATCAAATCCAGTGAACCAGCAGGAAATGAAGAAAACAGCTTGATGTCATAGGTGCTCAGAGAAACCATTGCACTGCTATTTGAATAATCTTCAGGGATTGTGGACATAATACATAGTGATATTATTATGTGACTGTGCAATGGGAAAAGTTTAATTAGGTTTTGGCACAAGAACAAAACAATCCTGACCAACAGGTGTATCATCATCAGGGCAAATCCACCTTGACCTACAGTCTAGACTTTGTAGTTTCTATAAAACCAGCTTGTTCTTAGTCCCAGGACTATGTCATATTTTGTAAGCTGCTGCCATGTCACAGATATGTGCAGGATGTTGTCACACTCTATGCAATTTGGAATGATTTCAGTGATGTATATAGCTTACAGCAATATTAGGGGCATATTTTAGTAAAAGATCCTTATTTGGACTAAACCCAACAGAGATTTGTGTGCCTAAACCTCACCAGCAAATAAAAATGAAATGAATGAATCGAAGTGGAAAAAAGTGCAAAACATGAAAGTCCAAACAGGAAATAAACTGTGATCTTGAGACGATATGACTTTTCACCATCACCTCTCCAACCTGAAAATACAGACTGAGGAGGAAGGCTGTGATCTAGGCAATCAGCAATGCTGAAGCTGGTTAGAAATTGTTACTAAAAATATCACTCAGCTTCCTCCTTTATCCCTGTCATAATTGCAACACCCACTAGAGGCCAATGTCTTCTGAAGACAAATGTGTTATCGTGTAAAGTTTTTTACTGGTTTTTTGTTTGAATTTTATGGATCGGATTTTGCTATGAAGCATTATTTCCTGTTTAATAGGTTGTAAAAAGAAAAATGGATCACAAGTCTTTAATGAAAATACCTGGATATTGTGGATATTATAGCAAAACCCTGCTCACTGAAAAAAACTAATTGTCAGTAATATAATGCATTTTCATTTTCCTAGCAAAGATAACTAGTTATAAAAAAAGAAAGAAGGTCAATCTTGGAATCCATATATTCAATTAAATTAGGCTGTTGATTTTTGTAGCATTATTTGAAAGACAAACTATTGAATCTGTGTGCTTAATCTCAGTATGGCATCAAGTAAAATGAATAAATTCCATTTCATTTGCCGTCTTTGAAATTTCACTTTGAGGAGTTGAGGTCTGGCAGAACAGATTGCCGTCTGGAAGAAAATAACATGAGAACAAAACAGAGACTGATGAAGATTTTAATGAAATGTTCTGTTCGCTTCAAACTCCAGACGTGGCTCACTGATTGGCATTCATGCTTGAAACCTGGAAACACACGGTGTCCCAAACCAGTGCCTGACAAAAAGTACAGTGGAAAGTTTTACCAAGTATATCCAAATTAGGATGTTTTATGATTCATTTGAAGTCTTTATTCATGTTATTATCAAGGCCAGTGGCTAAGAAATATATTATTCAAAATAGGGATTGAGAAACATACTTTTAGACTTACTGTATCTCTTACCTGTTACCTCCTACAATTACTCTATCATTCCCCCATTTTAGTATTAGAGCAACTAAGTACATATTAAGAAATAAGACAAAAATACAATTGTACTATAAGACTACAAGTAAAAAGGGACAAAGTTTGCTTGTTTGCTTGTTTATTCCCTTGTGAAATGTGTGTTACCTATAAGCCAAAGGACCTGGAGAGAGTCCACACAGGCACATGTAGAACATGCAAACTCTACAGAGAAAGGCCTGACCCAGCCAACAATTCAAACTTGAAGTGCTTTTGCTGTGAGACAACAGGAGTGAAAACTGCACCACTCTTCCACCCTCCCCAAAATATTATTTATATTAAAAAGCATTATGAAAACAAGATTTCAGCTCACAACATCATCACCTTGGGGACACGACCAAAATACATGCAAGTAGCTTGCAGTTTTATTCCTCTAGCAGGCATTGGTTAGCTCTGGATTTATTTTTACCATTCAGCTTCTCACTGGGGTTCTTTCCAAGTAATTGCAATTGCAGTTAAATGGATATTCTTACATTCCCACCCCTTTTTTTTCAGTATGTGCTTCAAGCTAAGATTTCCACTTATTTTAATTGCAGAACAGTGTCTTGTGCCGTGTACTTGACCATTTCACACGAGGAAATTGTATATTTGTGGTTCATTTTGAAAGATATGTTTTTCAGTAGAAACTAAAAGCCACTGGTAAAATATCGAGAGAGGAACTAATGCATTATTGGTCTTTTCATAGCATTCGTTGACAAGAGAAACACCAGCATTATCGCCTAAACATCAAAGTCAAAGCTATGGGCTTTCAGATGTTGGGCTTGCTAAAAGCATATCTTCAACCAATTATGTAAAGCATTAAAAAAGAAAGAAAGAAAGACTTTAAATATCAGTTATCATACCAGTACGTCTACTATGTCTACTCTGGCACACTGTAAGTGAGTTATTCATTTTCTCTTTTTCAGGAAAGTGTGTTTCAGTCATGAGAGCTGTTGGCAGCTGGCAGGCTTTTACCATTCTGGCTCAAACTAAAAACCCACTTTGTGACCACACCATGTTGGTTTTTTTATTCACTCATATTTCAGTTCACTTTAACGTAATAGTCAGTTTACACCAGTGAGGCTACAACACATGCTGTCATCCACATTACGCATCATTCAGTCATTATCAACTGGCTCACGTTCAGCTTTAAAAAAAAAAAGAAAAAGCAACAGTGAAAAAGAAAAAAAAAAATCACACATGAATTCTTCCTCCGCAATCTGCCTCGGACTTACACGCGTCACAAAGTTGTTAGTGGGTTTGAGGTAAGAGACAAACAGGGGTCTCAATGACAAGCCAGGTAACCTCCCGCCACCGCCCCCCGCAACAACATGCTACACTGCACCTCCCGCTGAGAAGTGTAATCACATTTTCTGCCAGGGTGGTTCTAGTGCCCGTGAGAAAAGGGCTTATCGAAGCACACACACTGTCATTATGCAGTCCGTGTGGTTTCCCCTCCATATCTGCGACCACTCATCCAGCCAGTGCAGTTTTAAGAGCTTCAAAGCTTCAGAACACACACACTCGTCATTACACTGAGAGCACTGGAGATAACAGAAAGAAGAAAATTGCAAGGCAGGTGAGGGATGTGTACTGAGTGGTATTTGTCTGCTTTTGAGCACACATACAAGGATCTTGTGTTGAATCCTTCAAGCAAGACCTTGAAATATGTATACCTACACAACAGCAGCAGCCATGACCTAAGTAATTATGTTTCAGATTGCCCGACAGTCTCATATTCCTAAAAATAAATATGCTGCGAAAAATATTTTAAATTATTTACAATTTGGCCTCCATAATTCACTTAAGAGTTTGGGAGGTCAAAGGTCACCGGTATCTCAAAAAATAAATTTTGGTCATAATTCATACACCAGTTCTAACAAACTTCCATACAAATTTCAAATGCTATAAAATGATGATGTGATCATTTCTGTGACTTTTCTTGGGTGCCTGCCTATTGATTTCATACAAAGACTTCACTGCATTCTGTATATGATACGAATGCAGACAGAACAAAACCACAAGGGAGTAATTTTAGTTCCACTGTCATTAATTGATCATAATGGTGACTTAATCTATTCCACTGCAATCTTAAAGCCTCTCATTGATTTAACTTGTCATACAGCTGACAATTTTTCTGTAATCGGTTATTTTTAGGGCCTTTCTGGCCAAGCACGAATGCAAAATCTACAGTGAAGTGATTTCCAAATGGCATCCATACAGACACTGGTGTGTCATTAGGAGGATAAAGTGTATCTTACGATTTTGTGTCAACCCAATATTATTATTATCATGATTACTATTATTATTACAACATACAATTGATTGATTGATTGATTGATTGATATGCCTTTATTAATCCCACAAGGGGAAATTTCATGTTATTGTCTATAAAGCAGCAGATGCGTACTGGAGTTTACTATATTGGCACTTTGTGGGTGATAGGTGTGTATGTTTCCATACCCCACTTCATAAAATGAGAACAGTTTGTACCTTGGCCCTGGCCTTCAGAGTCACCACACTTCAACCAACTCAGCACAAGGAAACATCAGCACTAAATCCTTTAAAAAATGAATAAAGTATTAAACTTCTTTAAAACTGTACTCCATCCATTATAGTTACATTTTTATTTCTTTTACTTTTTGCCAGGGACTTTCTCAGTAACATCATTTAGGTTGATAAAACCATGGTTGGTTGGGTATCAACTTGTATTTAACCCATAACATGAGCTTATTATTTAAATGTTTCTTCTGCAACTTTCATTATTTTTCTGTAATAACTCTAAAAGTGGGCTAAGAAGTTCTTTGGCCTGCTTAGAACTTCAAACTATGTCATCCCTGACGTCTAAGCATGGAGAAGTACGAGCATGTTTACTCCAGTTTGGATGACACAGTCAGATTGGCCATCTGGAGTTTTTTTTTTGTTTTTTTCCTTGGAGGTTGGTGGATGTGTTGTCCAGCAGCGAGCCAGGTTAAGTTTAAAATGCATCCCTCTGTGATATTGGCTGGTGGCTGTCATGAGTATAGTGCATCTTTCTACCCCCAGGTAATGTTACTTTGGTGCCATTCAGACACTGAGCAGACAGTAATATCTAATGTCTAATGTAAAAATGAAATGAAGTGTAAAATTGAAAAAAAAGGAAAAAAGAAACATCCCTGGGGCAAAAGTGGCCTTATGCCACAAATTGATTCAGTCATTTTGGCATGACAACAACTACTGTCAGGACAACAGTGCTCCCAAAAACATCCTCAATTCGGCTAAGTACTTTGTTCTTTTGCCTATAATGGCTCACAGGATTTATTCCCTCCTGAAAGGTATCTCAATACAGATCCACAGCTTCAACATGTGAAAAGCAGTCCTAATTTATATTGGCAGGTGCCAGGATCGTTAACCAAAAGAGCTTGAAAAGAAGATGAAAAGAGCCAGCAAAGCACCTTAAAGAGGCTAACACAATCTTCCCTTTTCAATATGTATTGATATAGTTTATTTAAATGGAGTGAAGGTGACTCAGATCATTAGGTAACGCTTCAAGGTTTCAACTTTAAACTGGCCAAGTTTCCTGTGCACACCCATCTTGAATAGAAATGAGGACCACCGCCTCCACCCTTTGTCTCCCTGACACTAAGAATATTTATTAATTTAAAACATTTGTCTTTTTGACCTTCATTCTTTTCCTGTGTGTGGGCAAGATACACATATCTACTGTAGATAAATATACTCGTGACACTGTAAACAACTTTAATGAGCAAAGACAGTTTAATCACACTTTTTGCTAATAAACTCTTGACTGAAAAAATGCTTGGAGAGGACACATGAAGCACATTCTTTTTAAAATGCTGACCATCAAACAGCAAGTCTAACATCGAAGTGGACTGTGGATTCTTTGTGGAATCTAAAATATGAAGATTTTGGTTGATTTAAGACTGTTTTGTTTTACTTTATTAATCCGCTTCTGTTGTCTCACAGTTCTGTTGTATGGAGTTTGCATGTTCTTCCCATGTTTGCTTGGGTTCTTTCCAGGTACTCGAACTTCCTCCCACAGTCTAAACAACAGGATAGTTTCCAGGAACCCCACCCCACCCCACCCCACAGCCTCTACCCCCATCATGGATGGATGAATGGATTTGCCAGTGAGTTAATAAGGCCATGATTGCTATATTATTTTCACTAAGCAACATAAACATTCCTTCTTGATTATTCATTAAACAGAGAAATCAGCCATTTGATTGTTTTTTTGATTGTAATCTTTTCCTAGTATGTTTCTAATTAATCTACCCAGCCCAGATTTGCATGCATATTTGTTCCATTACATTAGTTGTAAAGGTGCTGATTTATTTTAAGCAACTTTCAGTGTTTTTATTTTGTAGCTTTCAATGAAGCACTAGGGAGGGAAAAAACATTTTGAGAGCCTTCCTGCTGCTAAATTGGCAAATTGAAACGTCTGTAATTGCCACTCTGAGCATGTGGTCGATTTAGGAGTCTGTTTGGCTCCTGATAGCCTGACTTCCAGTGTCAAAGACTTTAGATGTGCATGTCTGAAGGGTACAACTCTTTGTATATTTTACAAAAATGGAAAGAAAATCTTAGATCTGTTGCTTGTCTATAAGTGCTTTCTATGTTGTTTTGTGATAATGTGGACCAGAGTACAGCAATAGAAAATTCAGAATCTATGAGTTTGGACAACTTTGGACAGATTTCTTGACAATCACAGTAGCTTGACTTGAAACAACTAAAAATCAGTGTGCAGGCTGCAGATGCTCAACTTACAGTATGTCCTTTCTTTTAATAATGACCTGGTTTTTGTGCATAACCAAACCTACCAGGATTCAAATCAGTTCTGTGAAATCAGTTTTACTGCAATAACAACAGATGGGAATTTAAAATTATGTGACTACTTGTAGTGAATATGCATTCCCTACTGTGGTAGATGGGCCAGTTTTTGAAAGCTATTTTAATGAATAAATATCTCACTTTGCAGTTGATGCAGTCTAGGTTGAGGTTTTAGGTTGAGCACTCTTGCTTTGGTAGTTTTAATTTTTTTAATGGGGCAGTACCGGTACATATTTGTATTTCAAAAGCTGTCAAAATATAATTGTGCCGAAAAACAAAATCAGACTGGGATAAAATAACTATAGAGAGATACTTGTTCATGACACATGAAACACACCTGGGTGGTCTGGATCTACTATTATTTTTTTATGGTCTCTTGAATCAGCAGAAATCAGTTTTTGGAAGCTGACTAATCAGAACAGAATGGGCTCATTGGCGTTTGAAGAGATAGGAGCCAAAACAGCCTGCATTAAACGGAGCTCAATTGAACTGTTGCAAACGGGCCACAAAACATAAAGAAAGAGTGAAAAAATATATCATTAAGTGATGACATATAAATGAGACAAAGAATGAAAATGAAGGTTCCTTTAAAGATACTTACTTATGAGAGTGTGAGAAACACTTAAGTGATTCTCCACAACCCATGTAACAGCTGGTTTCACAACAATTTTGTAAATTATCCCTTTCACTCTTGCTGGTACCCATATGTTGGGAATCATTCGTGACTTTTATGTTGTTTTTCCTGCCATATGTCACATGCAACAATGAGTTGCAGCAATGAGACACACTGGAAAACATTTTTACTCACTTATTGCTATTAAATATTATGTTGACTTTACATTTTTTAACCAGTTCAAAAAATTTCCCATGTAAACTCCATCCATCTATCCGCTTATCCTTATTAGGGTCACATGGGTGCTGGAGCCCACCCATCTAGACGCATAATATTTAAATAAAAGAGTAAATTGTGTTACAAAAAAGTCCCATAAAACAAAAATTTTCTAGAGTTACACAGTTTTAAACGACAACTTGTGCTCCATTCTGTGGAGGATATAAAGAAAACTGCTGAGTCATAATTAGCTGGTATCACCTAGACAACCCCTGGTTTTTCATCGTAATACCTTGTCATACACTTAACTCCTCTGGTACAGTATTTCACATCTATTCTCTTCCCCCTCTGGGATTAGAAAAAATCCTCACTACCAGTCATTTATAAATAGAACACCTCATGAGCCTGTGCATATTTTTTGACGGAAAGCCAAAGCTGCTCAACTTTGTGATTCTGTCTGAGAGCGGATGATTTTCATTCTTCAAGCCCATCCCCTGCTGCCTGTCACTGGCATTTTAGCACCGTTTGTCAAAGGGCTTTATGCGATTGGATGGGCATGATGCATCACCAGGATTTTCAGATGCAGGTTGGCCTCTGACGACGGTGCTCCCGATTGGTCTCAGTTGTTTCCGAGATGAATCAGAAAGGCTTTTAATAAGGAAATCCAAAGAGCTCACGGGCTGTACGGGTAACTTCAAAGGGAGGTTAATATAGATCCCTCGAGCACTTGCCACTCTGCCACAACCTTTACACAAGCTGAAGAGCAGACAGAATTGCATTAAGTGAAGGAAACTCAATTTTTCAGCCTATGAAAAGTATATTTGTTTTTGTGCTCTCAGAACTTCAGGGTGAATTTGGTATAGTGCAATAAGATAAAACACAAAGAATAACAGCAATAAATGCAAGATGGATGCTGCCCGGAGGCTTAATGTGGAGTATCAAACAGCAAATACACACATAACATTATAACTATCCCTGCAACTCAAAGAGGAATATCAGAGTCCAAAAGAAAACACTTTAGCTCCAACGTAGGTGAATACAGTATGTGCTAAAGGCCAGCTTTATAGTATAAAAAGTAACATTGATAGAAGCTCACAGAGAGTCTGTAACAAGCAGCATGAGTGCAATCCAAGCAATTTTCTCTTCACCACCAAAATGAAGTGAGAGTAGCTGCCTTTTCCCATCTTATCTGGTCCTGCAGCTGACAGAGACATCAAAATCCTGACACACATACTATATTGCACATGGCAAATTCATGTCATCTGCACATGCTGCCAAAGATGAAAGCTAGAAGTCTGGTACAAGGCATGTGGGAATAGATGTACAGTAATGAGAGCCCAGGGGCCTGACTTAATGAGCAGGATTAGTGAATCGTGATAGCGCTCTTGTGTGCAGCTTTAAGAGGGGCGATGAGTCGGGTAGTGGCGAGAACTGGACAGCTGAAGGAGTAGCAGTTTGTCAGGTAGAGGACGGACTCACCTCAGCTACCAGGAAACTGAGACCAACAGATTAGGCCAGATTGTAAAAGCTGACAAGTGCAATCAATAGATCGCAAGTTGATATTAACTTGCTATCATCTTTTTGATTTCCTGCTGGGATGGGACAGAATAGAAAGGCAGTTCCCAGGTCCAGCAAATTTGCCATTTCTTCTCCTGGCTGCAAATTTTCAAGGTTGATTTTACATAGACATTGTGACCTTAGAGCACTTTAAAGTTATTTCAAGTTAAATTCAATGAAAAGAGGCATTTTGATACTTCACTGTTACCTGCTAGAGCAGACGGGTATGCATGACTGCCATTTATCGACAAAAATGTCGCGAAAAAAATGTTTTTGCTGAAAAAGGATTCATGATTTATCATGTTTTATAAAAGTTCTACATTAGCCATATTAGAAACAAGATGTATATTAATAAAAAATAATTTTGTTTTAGGTTATAGTTCCTGTAATTTGAGGTGTCTTTTATTATAGAACTATAACTCTGAGTATTGTTAATGAGTTAAGAAATTACAAGCATGATAACTAACCATCAGTTTCTGATCTAATGTGTGGTTGGGTAAAGATACTGCTCTTACATGTTGAATATCTGCTTAATAATTGACCCTCAGATTAGAAAATGTCACAATGAAGGTCATATAAGCTTACATGAGATACAGGTAATACTAGAAGCTTTGTGAGGTAGGGATAACCTACAGGGTTACTTGATGAACTATAGTAGGGTCATATGGCTCTGTTCCCATACTTAATGCAGGATTTCTGAGAAGATTTAGTCGTTCAAAGTATTCAAAGTGTCTTAAGCAGACATTATAGCCTGAGCCAACCTGAATGATCTACTAAAAGAAAACATATAGCATGGATTTTAGGACATATAGAAATAAATATTTTGCCCTTCATTTTGGTTTAATAACTTTCCTAGCTTTAGGGGGGGAAAGGTATATTTTATCTTAAAACAGCAGGTTTACCGTTTTAAAGAATGTTGTGATATTATTCAATGATCATGTTCAATGTTGGATCAAAGTGGGAAACAGTCTGCAACAAACCTATATAGTATTTCTGGCTCTTGAGCTACTTCTCATTTCGTCATATTTTACTTCCAAGGAGACTTTCTTTTAATTTTTTAACAGTTAGTTTTGAGCAATAGTTCTCCAGGCTTTCTGAAGGTTTTTCAAAGATTTCTTTGGACAATAGCTGCTTTCTCACTCATTTTCAATACCTGACCATTTTCATTTTTTGTTTGTTCGTTTATTTTGTTAAGCCGCTCACCAGTGTGTCCTGTGAACCATTCAAGCATAATACAGAAAGGGGAAATTTAAAGGATCAAACAGTCAATGTATATTTGCACATATTCAAACAAATCTCTGCTCTTATTACCCATTTTCCTGGTAAAATATGAAGAAATGAGTGGTGACTCTGGATTTTTGCACAGTACCATATAGTCAAAAGGGGGGCTGACACAATGAACCGAATATATGGGTCATAATATGCTCATTGTACAAGCACCTTGCATAGGTGCTGTACCAAAAATTGAAGTAAAGTCAAAGATCAGGCAAAAGGAGCTACTTCCCTCCTCACAAGTAGCTCCTTAAAATTTGAACTTAACAAAAATCATTGTCAGGAATTTTCAAATAAAATTTCAAAGGAGAGCACAAGCAATAAGCAGAAACAGAACATCCATCACTCAGGTGGTGGTGATTTGTTTGATTGAGAGCCAGTGTATTCTCAGGCTGGGCCAAACAGACCATAGCTGTCTAATACTGCTGTGTAGAGGACTGAACAGGCCTCTGCGGAAACGTCAAAAGATGAAAAACACATAAAATATCAGACAAATATATATCTTTCCAAAAGAATATTTGAATGCTGGACCAAATAAAGAAAATAAGGAGCAGGATACATCAAGACAAACTCCTGGGATAGACAACAAAATTCATTTTCAAAGTGAAGCTGACAAGATGACAATGCCTGACAGATATTTGTTAGATTGAAACATTGCTCTGTTAAATTAAATTTGCTGGCATCTATGAGTGCATTGTGTGTCAAACACTATATTTAACACATAAATGCATCCACAGTCTACTGTACAACACTCGGTTGTCTGCCTAAGCTCATGTTATGATTAAAGATAATGGACTGGGGATGGTGGGGGTGGAGAGGTGTTAGCTCCCATCTGATAACACATTTGCAGACCAGCACTCAGTCTTTGAGAATCACTATTCGAGGTAACATTCTTAATAGCAATGTTGCAAACTATATTTCTCAGAGGAATTCAAACTATTGGCTATTAGATTTGCCAGCTTGAAATTAATTTCGCAGTACGCCTGTAATATTTTACGACAGCAATGTTTTTACTGTAAAAATTACAAAGCAGCATGATCTATAGTGAAACATTTCAAAAACTGAAGTGTAATGGTATGTTATAGAAGTATGATTAGGTTATAAAATTATGCTGAACAGCTTCAATCTGCATGTCCTCATCTAAGGTACCAAAGATTCAGTTCATTTGCTTTGTTTTTTAGTTTTCTACAATAACACAGTTCAGCTATTCTTTGCACTGGACAGTTACCAAAATGCTTAACTATTTAACATTTTAACAACTACCCTGAGAATGACCACGAGCTTGACCTAACCAGTTGCTAACATTGCCCTCAGCCACATAAACACCAGAAACCACACCACACAACAATCCACACAACATATAACTATTAAACCACGTCTAAATTAATCATTTGAAGTTACTGCTCAATGATCCCACTAGTCTCTGTGCTTCTCCAGAGTCTCCAATCTCCTGGATTTTCCGCAATATCACTCTACTGTTTAAATCCTTTGCATTGAATTTATGATAAATAGCGGGATGTGATGCTTGTCTTGATTTTGCTCAGATGAGTTATGGGGTAGTCTCAAGCAAGAGAGTGTGATTCGAGACTAATGTACCTCAGGACAATGCTGTATTATACTATAAGAGTGTATAGAAGCTTCCTGGTAATATTGATTTTCCTCAAAGGCATTTACAATATTCAGCTGGAGTCACAATAAACGGTACATTAAGCAAAATTCTGTTTTTTCAGGAACATATAGTGCAGTTTAATACTCTAAGGGTGCTAAAAATAACTTATTTTGAAACTTAAAACAATGCACCCTTATAAACAGTTATTCTTAATAATTCTAAATTCTAGTCATAATACATGATGAAGTCTTAAAATGATTATTTTATTGTTTTAAATTTGCCTTTTATATTTTGATATAGGGTATATATAGATATATAGATATAGGGAAAGGTATTTTTAGGTTTTAAGTAAGGCTAGCTTACTGGACTTGGTTTGTCAGGGACATGCTCTAAAAACTCTGGATATTGCATTTCCCGTTTCTCTGAAGAAATTACAGAAGGTATGTCACTGGAGGACATTATGCTGTCTTAAGTGAATAAATATTTCTCCATGTGTCTCCATATGGCTAGTTCCAGAACTAGTATCTCAAATAAACAGCTCTTCTTTTCTCTCTTTCCTGTCCCATCACCCTGGCCAGCTGCAGCAGATATAGTTGCCTCCTTGAGTCTAGCTATGGGGGAGGTTTTATTCCACTAAAAGGGAGTTCTTCATCCCCACTGTTGCCGAATGCTTGTTCATAGAGGATTGTTGGACTTCAATATGCAACACTATAAAACGTACCTTACTGATCTGAGCTATATTAACTGAGCTGAACTGAAAAGAAGCCCAGTCAGCAACCATAGACTCTCCAAAAGCTAAACCTAAAAATAAAACAACACACGCCACCTTTTTGGACTGAGAAGAGAAATATAGGTCTGCCAAGTAAAGCCATTTACTTGGCAGACCTATTTGGATCAACTTTCTGACTCTCTCAGTACTAATTCTGGTCTCTTAGGTAAATACTGTGGATATAATTAGGTAAGCTTTGTCTAGGTTCACAATTCAGCTTATTGGACTTGCTATAATTAGACTCCTGGAAAGAGCTTTACAGTGAGCTTTACTGATGATGGTTTACATTTCAGTGGAAGAGCAGAACAGTATAAAGAGGACTGCCAGTTTTTCCTAAAGCTTCTGCCCAACTTCAGTAGCACTGTTTTGTGCTTCACCTTTTGTGGTGAGGCCAACTGATGCACCACACCACCTCTTTTCCTTTTATTGTCTAAAAGAATAGTTTTAGTTGATCTGTCTTGTTACTCTATACTGTACAGTAAGTGTGAAACTTCTGGAAGCAATTTGGAGGCAAAAAACAAAAACAAAAAAAACTTACAGGAACACCAAACATGTCCATGACGGTCTTATAGAAATCAGCTCAGTTCTTCTGTTGTGCCTGGGGTACGGCGCCTCCTTACCTGAATTCTTTATCTGTTTTTTCCAACCAAAAGCTAAATTGAAACAAGCACGGATTAACTCAATGTCATGGTAGCTTTGTCCCTGGGATAATGGGGGACAATGAGCTCTGCAGTGACAGCAGTAAATGATGCCAATTTTCTCCCAGAAAGAGAAAATGATAGAACAAGAATGGAGGGGAAGAGTTTGGGGAGATAGCTTAACACTCTAATCCAACTTTGTAAATCAGAATGCTTGGGGGCTTTGCTGAGTGTTTTTTCTGTAGAAGTGATTCATATCATCAAATCATTGCAATGTAAGCAGTACAAATGCTGGCTGAGGGTTTGTGACAGGATGGTTTTTAGAAGACTGGGTAAATGTCACAGTTTGGAGAAAAGAAAATTTGACATTTTTCTTAAGGGAATGAAAAGGTTCAGTTTTCTCCTACTGGTAGGAGTGAACACTATGCATTATAATTCTTTATACTGTGAACTTCTGTTCCAAAACTGTTCATATATTTGGCTACCTTTGGCCTTTGTTACTCACTGACAGAAGACCCTTATCTGTAGCTAGCGCATCAAGGCTTCAATTGACTAGATAAAGGAATCCTTTGGACTTATTTGTGCAAAGCAAGCAGTATTTGATAGAATGTCAGTATTTGAAGCCTTGGTATGAAAATGCTTTAATGTATGACAGCTAATCTTTTTAGGCTAGTTCATTTAAATAGTGTATTTATGCTTGCTTTACTTTTATTACATTTCACAGAAAACCGAGTCAGCTGTATGTTTGTTCATTTTTCATTCTATAAAATGGAGAATAGTTCTTATCTATTATACAGTGATTTTTTTTTTCCTTTTCATTTCTGGCTGCCCAGTACAACCTTTTAACATCTGAAGATATTATATTTTTTTAATATTGAAGTTACATTAAAGCTGTGTTTATTTCTTTTATTACTGCCAGTTACATTTCTGACTCGTGAAGCTCCTGTATAGTCTCATACGTTTTGACATATTGCTCAGCCTATTCAACATCATAGGAAATAATCTCTAAGAAAGATATTGGGTGACTGACTTATCGGGAAAATAGAGCTGCACACACATGCTCTGTGTTTTTTTTTTTTTAAGTTAGCAACCACAATCTGCACATGGTCAATCCCTGACAGATGCCTGATAGCAGTTCAACATCCACACAGGGCTGACCCGGGAAGAGCTCCGCATGGACTCAGCAGGGGGATTTATATGATTTCTATCTCTGAGGTCTAAAAAGAAATGATAACCTATTGATCTTAAACATCATGAGAAATGAAAAGAAGATTAACTGAAATGCTATGGATTATATAAAAAAAACAACTCACAAAATATACACTGAGCACCAGAGAGAGAGAATTATACCTAGATTCAACAATCACTTCATTATAAGCAGTCATCCCATACTAGGTCAGGCCTGCCTTTGCTCTGAAAATAGCTTTTATTCCTTGGAGTCGTGGAGTCTGATGTTTTGGAAACCTCCCTTTAAGATTATGTGATGTTAACTATTCATGCTTATTTAAAAAGGTAGAGTGCTTCACATTCATGCTGCTAAGCCACCATTTTAACACATTCAAATTCAGACCTGCCAACTGGTGAGGTCGCTGACATCCACTGAACTGAAACCAGTCTAAAATTACTTTTGATTTATGATATGTTTTATTATCATGGTGGATGTTTTCAATGAAAGAAGGGTCCGCCAAAGGCTAAGGTGTGTTGTGCTTTCTGTGCACTCGTCACAATTGTGGTTATTTGGGTCACGGTATCCTTTCTACCCCACTTAATCTGGCCACTCTCCTCTGAACTTACTCATCAACAAGGAGCTGCAGTCTGCAGACCAGCTGTTTGCAATGTTTGCATTCTGATAAAACTAAAAAAGCCCCCAAAAACCATTTCACACACAAACACAACCTTCCCCCCTCCATCACATCATACACCATACATGATTCAGACCTGTATGCATAAAATTTCAGGCATTGCATTCTTGCCACAAGATTGGTAATTGGATTAATACATGAATATTCAGGCAAAAAGGTATTCCTTTTTAAAGTGTTCAGTAAGCACACTTTAGCTGCATTAAACAAAACAGCAACAAAAGCATATCCCCATCCATTAGTCTATTTCTTATCTTTCTTTTTGTCTCAGTTTAATTCTATTTTCACCATCATAACCTTCCTAATGGTTCTGCCTTTAAGAGTTGGCAAATTCTTCCTCCAAAACTGAATGGGGCAGCAGATTAAATATCTAACCTGTGTCCTCCTGTCATTTTCAGTAATGAGAAGAGAAATGGAACCCGAGACCTCGTTCATCTATCTGAAAAATACATCACACACATTTGAGACACAATGTGTTTCAGCTACACCAGAAACAAAAGCACAAAAGCCACCTAGCAAATCTACCCTTTACATATGCAGAAGTAGCCAGGTTACTCTGACAAATCAGGAGAAATTGAACAAACACTATATGTTACTGCAGTAGGTTCCGTGTTTAGTGTCTCTCCCTTGTCAAGCTTGCTTTGAAACTGTGGCTTTCTTACTTTAAGCAGGATATGTGCTGCTTCCTGATTCATTGAGCATGTGGTGGAGTTCCCTGTACTGCGAATACACTGTTTTCCTTTACAAACGTCTAAATATTGGAGTAAGAGATTTAGTACTACATGACCCCTGCACCCTAGCAGTGCAGCGTGGGGAAGCAAGTCACCTGATAATTTGTTTTGTGAGCTCCAGCTACTACAATATTCACTGCTCTTTGTGGATTTAGCCAACTGAGATCAACAAGATATAAGCAGATGGTACGTGAGCTATATGGCTGATTTCCAACCTGCAGCCACTAAAGCTTGTATAAAGGTACAAATTCAGTCAGTAAATCTAATCAACACCACAAACCTTAAAAATAAATCAATGCAATCAGTCCAAGACCTACTATGGAGGTGGATGTGAATTGGTCAACACTTACTGCCCTGAAAACCAAGCACCCCAGCAGCAAAGGCTTCTTGTCACCTACATTATAGTGTAAAGGTCTAGCAAACAGAATGCTTTTATAGTGAAAAAAGGGGTGAATACCTTATTTGGAAAATTTGTTATTATTATTATTGTTATTTGTCCCCTTAATTCTCAAAATTATAAGATGCTATAGATTATCTTTTGACAAACAGACAGCTAGTGTACAACCGTGCTGCCATGGTGGAAATACATCCATCCATAATGAGTGAGAAGAAATTCATAGAGTCTCCAGACATCTTTGGCAATGAAAAAAAGAAACTAGGAGACATCATGTCAAACAGCCAAGAATTACAGCTGTCATTGATGAGCTAGCTGATGAGCTACAAAAAAAAGTGAATGTTTACTGTCAAAGAAAATTATTCAGATTGCTTCAACAGCCAGACAGAAGAATGTGTGAATCTGTGATTGACAGAAAAGATAAACAAATATGGATTTCAGCAGATATGGCTTTACTTTTATGAGTTCAGTTAAATTTAATTTAATGATATAGGTCAAATTAACAACAACAACAATTCCTTCAAGGCACTTTATATTGTAAGCTAAAGACAATCACGCAATTCCTTTTCAACAAGAAGAAAACCATCGGTAAAAGGAGGCAAAGAGAGGGGCAGCATGCTGCCTCAATTGGTTGAGTGAAGGGAAAGAGAAGAGAACAGAGAGACGGGGCAAAATACGGACCGTGGCATAGAGAGACAAAGTTTAATAATTACTAATGATTAAATATAGTAGTGCATAAACACACGAGGAGTGAAACTGGGAGCCGGTTCCATGGTAGAGGGGCTCTATCTCCCATTCTACGTTTAGATACCTTAGCAACCATAAGTAAGACTGCAGTCTAAGAGCAAAGTGGTCTGTTAAGATACTGTGAGGATAAGATGTTTTAAGATAAGATGTGGGGCCTGATTCTTCAGGACCTTGTATGTGAGGAAAGGTATTTTAAATTGGAATCTCGATTAAACATGGAGATAATGAAGTGAAGCTAATATGGGAGAAATATGCTTGCTCTTTCTAGTCCCTGTCAGTTCTCTCACTGCAGCATTCTGGATCAACTGAAGGCTTTTCGAGGAGCTTTTAGCACAGCTTAATAATAATGAATTACAATAGTCCAACCTAGAATGAATAAATACATGAACTAGTTTGCAATGGAAGCTTTCCATGTAATCATTAGCTAATATTCACGTCTGGCTCTCTTCCACGGTTGTCTTTTGTCCTGACATCGTGTGATTGTTGGCATTTTCTCTGTATTATTCTAGGGTCTTTACCTTACAATATAAAGCAGCTTGAGGTGGTTGTTATTATGATTTGGTGCTATATGAATACAATTGAACTGACAGAAGGTCATCATGTGGTATTTAGTGCCAATTTAGCCTCTACATAAATTCCATCCTTATAGAACCACAAGCAAGTCTGGTGTTTTGAGCCTGCAGTTGTGCATGGACACATACACAGTGTAACTGTGAAACTGTTGCTCACATAGTCATTTCTATAACATGAGCTAAAGGGGTCTTGATATTATTATTGCTTTGGCACATTGGAGTGTCATCTCCAAGTGTTTAACATGACAAAATGATGCACAAAATGAAAGGTTTTTTTTGTTTGTTTATTTATTTTTTTGTTGAAATTAAAACATTGAAGCACCCCAGAAACTATCATCAAATTTGCACCTCCTGGGAAAATCAAAGCTCAGTTAACATTCTGTTTTTAAGTATTTTCAAAGTAGCTGAAATGGTGGAAAATATGAATACCTGAAGAAATTCTGCCTATACAAAAAAATAAATAAAAAAAAAAATGTTGGAAGAGGCTACGAGGGAGATTAATAGAAACTGAATGCAAAGCAAAAGTGAACCTCAAACAAGGATTAATTCGATGCAGAGCTCTGAGAGTTGGCAGGGTTCAAAAGCAAGTTTTTGTTGGCAACGTGTGGTTGTGGTGGGGAAATATTCTCTTCCTACTTTAAGTACAGAACTTAAGTAAACTAACAAGTTAGACTCTACCACTATAGCTTGAATGACTATGCTTTCTTGTGCATTATATTTGTACTCACAGTAAAAGCATCTGTTGTGTGGTCAGGTCAGGTATCCAAACTCATATTGATTCATCTTTATTCATACAACACCTCTTCTATGTGGTTCTCAATCACATCTGTTGAGTCTGTTAGGTGACCTAAAACAGAAGGTGCACAACAAAAACCCCCACTGTTAGAAAAAGGCAGTTATGTTCATCTGGTCATACTAAAAGCAACAACAATAAAATAATAAAAATGCTGAATTAAGCAACAGTTTTTGGTATCTAGCTACAAAAGCACACGGTTACATTCAAAGTGCACTTTAGAGTGTAGGAGGGGCAGAAAAAAGAAAAAAAAAAACATCTTTTGCTTTCCGATTTGATGATTACATCACTCAAAGTGGGGGGGTTTTTTTCAGTCTTTACAGTTAAGAGGAAATATATAAAGATGTATCTAAAAAGGTCAAACAGACGCTGATTCAGGTCCAAGATGTTTTCAGATAATGTTTCAGAGGAGTCCTCCCTGACCAAATCTCTTAGTTTCATAAAGGGAGGAAATGTGAATGGTGGAATAATACAGCTCTTAATAAATCTCCTCATTAAAATTCTGTGACCATGTCATAGCACATGTCCTCCCAGAGCCCACTGCAGCTTCTCATCCTAATGAGAGCAGATAAAAGCACAGAAAGTGAGGGAGAGAAAGGTAGACACAAGCCGGTTTCAGAGTGTTTATTTTGGCAAAAACTGTGTGTTCTGGCTTCAGGCTGCGTCAGGTGAGGTGAACAAACAAAAAGCAATTTTGAAGTCCCATTACAATTTCTACTGTTCTTGTAGAATAATGTGTCTCTGCAAAAACAAGGCTCCTCTAAAGATCTGCATCTGTCAAGCGCCTGTCTTTGCCAAATCAGACGGTTGGGGTAGAACAGTAAATGACACAAAATCTCACTGGCTGAACCAGAAGGAGCCGCAATCTTATGGCAGCGGACAAGACACACCAAATTAAATAGTGTCACTGCGATACTGGATAATAAGCACTGTGTCACAGTAGTCTAGCATAACAAAAAAGCAGATGGCTTGATCTCTGAAAATAGCCATTCTTTGCAGTATCTCCATTAAAACCTGCCAGTAGCTCCAGAGATGTGAAGCTTCTTTAAATGGTTTGCTCACATAAAATTATGGCAAAACAAATATATTCTCACTTTAGTGTAGCCATGTTGATACTTATGTTTTAGTCTGTTCACATTTTTTCATGTTTCTCCAAATAAACAGAAGTGAAAGTGTTTTTATTAGAAACCAGAAATGGATACTCTAGACAATCTGCAGAGTACACAGTCTGCAGTTTTCTGATCATTCTTAGCAGGAGAAAGTACTTCTAATGAGTTTGTCAGTGTCACTCAAGCTAATGGCTCATTGTGCTGCAATGTAAACCTATTACACACGTACCAATAGTAAATTAATTGTTTTGGCTTAATTCAAATGAATAAAGATACTTTAATATGCCTGCAAACACTGTCAATATGGGAAAAGATGAAATAAAATTGGATTTCAACATCTAAGATCACCCAGTGCTCAGAATGGGGACACTGAAGTGGGGTCCTCATCCTTAGCACAGATAAACAGAGCGCAACTGATTACATTTCTTCACATCTATGTCATGGTCCATCTAGACTGTGGACACTGTTTCTGACACATTTTGCATCAAGTTTTTCAAATTATCGCTTTTTCAGTGCTGTAGGGATGATACGTGTCCCCACTCACTCTACTGTAACAGTGAGGCAATTTCTGCCTCCATCCCAAATAATCTGGGATTTAGATGATCTGAATTTTACCAATAATTCAGATCATCTCATTCCATCCAATCATAAACTATGATCTATTTAATGATAACTCATTTTAAGCCAATATGCTTTTTAAAAAACGCTATGATCGGCATTGTAATTTTGGAATCTTTCTCCATGCACAGTGTCTAAATGTTGATTTAAGAATACTGAAACTCTTTCAGAAAATGTTGGGGTTTCTTTCCAGATTGTAGACACAGACTGAGAGTAATCAGGTGAGATTTGTATTTCCAAACATCACCAAAACTGTACACACACCCAGGCAATATGTTCTCCATAATGTTTGGTGCATAGCTACATGGATTTTCTCAGCACATCTGTCATTGTAGATTTGACACCACTGTTATGAGTGAGTGGTGCAAAAGCCCATTTTAAATGCGATTTGTGCATCTCAAGTGTCCACAATGAGACACATCTGAACAAATCCAATTGTAATCACATTTCAAACCACCTAACCACCAAACGTGGTTTGGGTCAGATGTGCAAAATGTGATTTCATGTTGCTTTTTAGTGTATAGGCTTTCTAAAATCAATCTGGATACGATCTTGATTTGTCCAAAGTAAGAAAGCCCTAAGTAATCATTTCCACCTTTATGCAATCATTTTTTTTTACATCCAAGCTTATTCCAGTGACTGGAATCTGCCACACAGTGGAAATGTTTGCTGAATTCAGTACAACTAAGAACACAAGAACACACAACAATAATTGTTGTAACGTGTATCTTGTAGCAATTAAGAAGTTTATATACATAAGCACAGATAAACGTCAATTTCTCACTGTTTTTCCTTCTAGCTAGAAATTAATGTTTGAGACAATATTTGCCCTGCAAAAATATAAAATTAATCTTTCAAGCTATCTCATCAATGACCACAACAGCATTGTTTATTAAGAAACAACAAATTCATGGGAATGTTAAGCTGCAATTCCTAATAAAAACTACAATCAGTGAAAAAAAGAGAAAATAAACTTTTCCTTTAGAGGCAAAGTGTTATGTTGTCGTGTCAAGTGAGTTCTGCCTCTGTCACGGTGACAGGCAGCAGCATATCCTCCCAAAATCCCATTGACAAGCACTTTCTGCAATGAGAGATGTTACTAAGCCACAGAGATTTCCTGACTCCCTTGGTTGTAGAGGTTAGGTGTTGCCAAGTACACCTCTGCTTTCATTCTGGCAAAACAATATAGTTAATGAGATTCCAGAGCCTGCAAGCGGTGTTCTCCATCTCTGCGTAAACCCACCTACGGCAGCCCAAGTGCCCACACTGGCTCGTCGTGGGCTTAACATTGTTCAAGTGCAAACAGGCATGGAGTTGTAAAAGTTCAACTGGAATTCAGACAGTTACGATTTCATGCTGTATAATTGAGGCGCTGCTGTTGGCATACATGTGGCGTAGGTCATCAACGGCTGTCACTCTGGATTAGGTTGATGTAAGAGAGTGAAACATGGCACACTGAAAAAAAATATTATTCTTTTCCTTACTTTTTCTTTTTATTTCTCAGCACCTAAAAAATGCTAGAGTGGTACAATACCTCTGCTGTGGTGGTCACTTACTTCATATAAAACAAGGCGCATGCAAGCAAATAAATATCAAATGCATTAGGAAAGGCAAGAGCTCATGCTGAGAAGATCTGATTCAAAATAACTTTCATCAGTCATTATGCATGGTCATTTATGCCAAATGATCAAAATGGATGGATAATAGTATAATAAGAAATAAGAAATACTAAATAATATTCAAGAAATTACTTGAATAAAGGAGTGTTCACTGTCAACCACAGATGTGTATCCACATCACAAATCTGCTTGTACAAGCCAACATTTGAGGAGAGAGGAAGTCCTGGAAGTTTCTATTGACCTTGTTTTATCTTTACACTTTTAAGCTTAAATTTCAAAACTTACATTTTACTACTGATTTTATCTACTGTTCTAATTTTTGATTTTATATACTGTTTTGTTTGTTTGTTTTAATCAATTTTAAATCGTGCTTTTTATTTGTTTTTGTTTTTAATGTCTCTGTAAAGCACTTTGAATCACCTTGTTGTTGAATTGTGCTATATAAATAAACTTGCCTTGCCTTGCCTTACAAAACAAGGTCAAGCATACGCACATCTACATGCATTCTCCTTATTCCTGATGAATTGTCCTTTCAAATCACACCCAATCTCTTTCTGCAAAGAGGCTTGTCATCAAAGGATTGCAGATATGCTGAGTATTCCATGACTTTACCTCTCTGAAAGAATTTGCACATGACACCTGAGCTGCAAATGAGGTCTCTCATAGATGTGAAGTCAAAAAGAATGCCACACACGTCCCTCTGCCCTGCTGTTGGCATCGTTTTGATCCAAGCGCTGGGAGAAGGGCAGGGGTGGATGGCGGGGTTGTACCTATGAATGCTAATAAATTGTGTCTTCAAAGACGTAACACTCCCTAAAGTCACCTTAAACTCTTAGACGAACAATATGTGTAGACTCAAAAGTAGACCTGAAGATTATTTTCAATAACGGAAAGTCATTTTTACTTTACGGTGCACAGTCCTGAAAAAAACAACAAACAAATCCTTCCATTCAACTAAATCATGAAAACATGAGAGATGTATGGTAGAGTTGAGAATGAGTGAACCTTTAGAAAAAGTTACCAAACAAACATTTTGCAATGCTTTGTTTCCTCTCAACTTCATACACTCATATCCCAGCACGCAAGCTAGCACATTGTCTCACCCATTTAAATAGCTATTTTATCATTGCCAGCACCCCAACTGTGCCATACATTATTAATAATATGCATCACTTGTCTCACATCTTTCATACTGTATGGGCATGCGTTCAGTCTTACATTACATTAAATAAGCTCTCTGAACCTCCTCTTCATTGAACCTACTGTGGTTTTACAACACTGTAGGCTCAGTGCAGGGGAGGTTAGCTTGACCTGCTGTTGGTTCTATCTTTAGCTTTGCAGCACTCAGCTTGTGGATTGCCACAGAGGGCCTTTTGGTTCATAATTCATGTATTTGAGCAAAATCAGCTTGAAAGAAATTAATGCTACCTTGGCTCCAACCAGCAACCATTTGATCATTATATACATGCTTAACTGTTGAAACCAGTCTTGACCTCTCAGGAGAATACCAAGTGAGGATATGTGGAGAGTTGTGTTGTGAAGCAGCTTGTGTGGGGGATAGAGAGTGGTCACAACAAATTAGTGAAGAAAATGTATAAAATTAACTAGAAGCCTATGTGGAAAGCACATCTTCTGCAAAGGCTAATAGCCTATTTTGGAATTTTTGAAGACAGTGATCCAAAGCTGCACCCGATTTTATAGAGGCTCATTTTTGCCCATAACCCACCACGCTAGCAGATCTCAGGGAATGCAGCCTTGTAGGTTTTTTTTGCACAATTCCTTCCCCTTGGCAGAGGAATAATCAAACATGGATTTTCAAATAACAGCAGGATGGAGTAGCTTTAATGTAAAGTATGCCTGTCTGCTCTGATCTCATAATACCAATATTTCTACCCAAGCTTTACAAATGTAACCACTATATCCTATTACTACATGTTTATTATATGTTAATACCATATACTGCACATAATATGTGCAGCAAATACATTAAGCCTGTTGAACAGAACTCTATGACAGTGATGCTGATCTTGCAGCTCACTTGGTTTGTTGCATAGTAATCATATTCCTCATTTATGGTCTCAGTTGCAAGCTTAATGTTGAATGCAACATTAAAAAAATATGGTTCAATTAGAATCAAACACATGAAAGCTAATTCAGAGCATTGGGTGCATTCAGTTTTTAACTTGTGATATTTTGTTTAGTTTTTTTTAAGAAAGACTCAAATACAAAAGGCTTTAAACTGGTATTAACTAAACTAATAACGACTTCAGGCTAAGTATGTCCATTTTTTTTATACAGTCTGTGTACATGGTGTGAAATGGTGGGAAGGAAAGTGAGATTGTGGTCTCATTTGCATGGAAAAGCTATGACGAAGCTGCATATAGTAATCGCCTGTGTAAACTGGCCCTCCAGTGCTGTACACAAGATGTATGCAAACAGCAATGACATGTTTTAAAATCCAAAATTCTTTCTTGTTGTAAAATGTGTTTAGGAAGAGTATTGAGAGGAGGCTTTTATGAAGACGCTGCACCTCCAGCTCCTGTTTTCATTTTTGCTGTCAGGTTAAAATGCACTTGCGTCTATTACACTCGATGTACTGTAAATGTTAAAATGTATTAGACCCAAAATGAACTCCCAAAACAAGCTCATTTCATCTCCTGTCCTGTGCATTATCTACCCTGTTTACACTAACTGGTATTCATTTGCATACAAAAACACCAACGGACTCATTCATTTTAAACAGCTTCTTCACACCGAGTTCTCGGTAAAGGAACGCTGGTCTGAGCTGATGGACACTTTATGCATGTAGGCGCTGCAGCAGTGAAACTGCTCTCCTTTGCCAGAGGGTCATTCCTTGACGACAAAGGCTGGCATTTTCAAAGGTCAGCCCATACAGTATGAATACATGGGATCTCTCTTTCTAACCTCTGCTCGTGGCATGCAGTCTCTTTTGTTTCTTTTTCTTTTTGGCAAACAACCACTCGGTGAAAACGGCACTATTGTGTTGTTTTGACTCTTGCATTTTACGGTTTACAGAACATCCCTGAGGTATTGAAATGTACTCAGTGAATTATATGTCTGATAGCTTGTACCCTAAAAGCATCACTTGACAACTGCTTTTAAAACAGAGCTTGTTTAAAATAAACTAGGCTGTTTGAATGCCTTTCACACAGATGACGAATGCATACATTTGTCATCGAGACAGATTTTTAATTAACGTCAAGGCATTTTTATTAACAGCAAAAGCTTATTAACTGAAAGGCCATTTGTTGTCCATTAATAAAAACAGGGAATAATTAAGGTTAAGTCCTGTCACATTTATGGATTAAATTTGAGTTGAGTAATGGGTTAGTTAAGTGTAAGTAGTTTTGTAGTCATGGCACTAACTTGTAGTTTCCAAAGCCCCAGGGTACTTTCAGTGTGACGGCCATACACTACATTTATCTTCTTGTCAGGGTTAATCACAGACAGTCAAGTGAAAAAATGAAAATCTCTCATTTAACACTGTACTTCATAGGCAGAAAACACTCTCCCTATTCTCATATCTTTTGTATTTGAGTGCCATTTCTGGTTTTGTGCTTGTGAGTGTGTGTGTTAGTTAATCATAACTGAAAATATAGTAAGCATAACAAAAACCTTACTTTTGATTACCTCCAAGGCATAAGGTTTAATGCATTGAAGCAGAGGTATGACAGACGCTTCACAACTACAAGGTTTCGGTGTGTGAATGTTTTAGAATGTTAACCCCTCTGACCTGGGTGGGTTTTCTCTGGGAGCTCTAATTTCCTCCCATATTAGCTTAAATGTTGGTTAGAAGAGTGAGGTGGTGAGCCATGGAAAGCATCAGACATTGGAAACACATACAAGTCATTACTTACAATTTTTCTAACATTTATTTAATATAAACAGCTTAGGTAAGTAAGTAAGATGCTTGTCTCCCCATTTAATTCTTTTCAGTATAGTGTTCGGGACCATTCTCTAAAGAAGCCAGCAAAGACCATATTTGAACTGTATAAGCTTGTGTGTTTTACTTACACTGTACAGGATGATGTGCATTAAAGAAAAGTTTCTTTATATGAATCAAGTGAAAGTAACTGAAACGAAGATTTGGAATCTCCGCCTCCTCTCTAGGATGCCTTTTACAAGTGTGATTTAGACACAAACAGTTAAAAAATTGATGTATGAGATATCTTTAAGCAAGTTTTTAAGAGGAAAATCATACATTCATTATGCATAATTTCAGCTAGAATGAATGCTTTTACAGACAAATAAATCCATTACCTGATTAGAAATACTTCACACCTATCAAATACAAATTAATATTCAAAGCAGAATATTTTTTAAGCATTTGCAAATATGCTTGGTAGAGGATCTTTAAGTACAATAATTCTGAAACTGCTTTATAATTTCAAATGCATTTGAAATGCTGTGTGTAAAGTCAAATTTTCCAGTGCTATTAATTCTGATAGTTATATCATGATTAAATTTAATAGATGGTTGCTTGGATCAAATCATCAAGTCATTAGGCCATTTCTTTGCTTTCATAATTCCCTCAGCTGTTGTTGCTTCACCTACATTTGTATCATAAAGGTTTGTAGCCACACTGGAGCTGGTCAGTATGCCTGCATTATGCTAATAAGCAACCTCTGTATGTCACATTCTTGCACTATTGTAGGCGTTAAATGTGTGTCAAAGACTCAAGCGCTAAATCCTTTATGACTTATAAATGTCTAACAGCTATATACACATACATAGGTGTAGGTGTGTGTGTGTGTGTTAATATAGATAATGGAGACAAGACTAGGGGTTCATTTGTCTTTGCTGCTCTGTCACTGAAACACATTCACAGACTTTTGATTTGAGCAGACTGTTATAGAAAAGCAGTCCAGGTACATAAGACTTTTGGCTACTATGGCTGCACCTTTGATTGCTGTATCTAGTAATTAGCCTACCAGCATCGGGGTGGATGATGCCATCATCTACCTCCTGCACTGAGCTCTGACTCACCTGGAGAAGTCTGGAAGCACTGTGAAGATCATATTCTCTGATTTCTCCAGTGCTTATAACACCATCCAGACTGGACTTCTGAGGGACAAGCTGGAGCTGTCCGGAGTGGACCACCACCTGTCCCAGTGGATACTGGACTATCTCACTGGCCACCCACAGTATGTGAGGACACAGGGCTATGTCTCTGACAGGCTGGTCTGCAGTACCAGGGCCCCGCTGTGCTGGCACCCTTCCTGTTCATCCTGTACACTGCAGACTTTCTATCAACTCCCCAGGCTGCCATCTACGAAAGTTCTCTGATGGCTCTGCCATAGTTGGCCTCATTACAGGTGAGAATGACTCAGAGGACACACAATGGATTCAGGACTTTGTGGACTGGTGCCAGCGGAACCATCTCCTGATCAACGCAGGGAAAAACCAAGGAGCCGGTGATGGATCCACCACACGCAGATCCACCACACCAACACCAGCAGAAATCCAGAGAACTGGCATTGAGATAGTGGACTCTTATAAGTACCCGGATGTTCACCGCAACAAAAAACTGGACTGGAGTCACAACACTGATGCTCTTTACAGGAAGGGTCAAAGCAGACTGTACCTGCTGAGGAAACAGATCTTTTTTGACTCTGTGGCGGTGTCAGCCATCTTCTATAGTGTTGTCTATTGGAACAGCAGCTTATCTAGAGGTAAGAGGAAGCAGTTGGATAAGGTCATCAGGATGGCCTCTTGACCCAGTGCAGGTGGTAGGAGACAGAAGAACCCTGGCAAAAACAACATCACTCTTGGACAATGTCTCCCACCCCATGCATGAAGCTGTTGCAGAACTGGAGAGCTCCTTCAGTGATAGACCGCTGCATCGTAGGTGCACAAAGGAGCGTTATTGCAGGTCCTTCCTCCCATCAGCTGTTAGACTTTATAACCATCAGTGCTCCCAACAAACAGAAAAAGTTGTTTACATCGCTGCTGTTATTGGCACGGTTTTCCATTTTCTGTAAAAAGCCTGTTGTTTTATTTAAGCATAAATATACAGAACATTGTGTACACTTAAAAAAATATTATCCAACTCAGTTGCACATTTCTTTGAATCTGAGTATGCTATTTTTAATAACTGTACAGTATTTTTTCTTATGTTGAAAATTGCCCTCACTTACTGTACTGTCATTATTTTATTTTTCTATTCTTTACTTTTGGGTGAATCTGCACATCTACCTTTGACTTTGCTGCTGGAACACTTGAATTTCCCCAATAAGGGACAATAAAGGATATTTCTATAAAGGATATTTGTGCAACACAAACATTTTTATTTTTTTCTCTTCGTTTTTGCCCACCAGACAATATGTTTTGTGTTTTCAAGTTGTCTTATCAACGTTTTTCATTGCATCCTTACAGGCTCAGGAGACTAAAGGAGGAAACGACAAATCTGTTTTATCTGTCAAGGTTTCTGGGGTATACAGCAGTGAAAGATGTACTAAACTCAGGAATTGACATTACTGATGTTGATATGACATCAACATTACTTAACGACGTCACTTTTTCCAATAATGACAATTATTTCAAGCATTTCCGCAGTCTAGAGAAAATACAGAGGCCAAACTTTTCTGTTTGCTTCTTTATATTATGTGACAGTAAATTGTTTTTGTCACCAAAGCCATTAGACTAGAGTATTATGAACTTTTCAATTCCCAATGCAATTACATAAGACCACATATAGGATCGGGAATGTAACTGAGTACATATACTCAGGAACTTAGATTTAATGTACTTGTACTTTAGGTGTTTCCATGTTACACCACTTTCTGCTATAACTTTCAAATATTTTGAATTCAGTTATTGTACTTTGTCCTACATGTTATTTCTGTTAAAGTCTTAGTTATTTATTTTGCAGATTACTTGCAATATTATAGATCATGCTAATGAACAATGTATACATAGTTAAAATCATTAGCATCTACGACATTAAAGAGATGTCTACATCAAAAAATTCATAATTATGATCCAATAATGCCATGTATATAATTCTGAAAATTCCACATAATAAGTACATTTAATTTAGGTACCATGAATATATTTTGATTAAACAGCCTGTGCAGTGATTGGGTTCTTCAGTAGTTTAAAAGTTCAGTAGAACTTTTAAAGTCTGAATACTTTTTTTCCGTTTACAATGGAATTACTCTGAACATCCCTCCCAAATTATTTTTAAAATTAATAATAATAAATTCTTCAAATTTAAAAAGAGGTTGTGCTTCGGTCAAAATAGATCCTTTCATAAAATCCACATGTTACAAAGCTCCGTTTCCCATAGGTTAACAGGGTGAGGAGATTCTTAAAGTTCCTTTGCCTGTAAAAGCAACTCACTCCCAATCAACAAATCATTTTTAAAAAAGAAATGGAGAAATAGACTTCTATACTAGAGTTTCCCAATTTTTAACTTTTAATTAATTAATTATTTTTTGGGGGGGTGATCCCCTTATTTCTTTGCAATGTCTCTTGGTGACATTCCATTAATGGAAGTTTTGAGCAGTTTAATCAAGGAGTCACTTCTTTAATTCCTACTTAAGCCCCATTTGGACAGGATTAGCAATGCAGCAAGTGATGGGGAAGAACATACTCTGCTCTTCTTTTATATATTGCTTTGTCCTGATGGAATCTTGCAGGAATCAAGGTCAGATGCTTCTATAAATTTCCTTGATGAAATCGAGTAAAAAAAAAAAAAAAAAAAAAAAAACTTCCTGGGGTCTTTGAATACTCAAGTCTAAACCTGAAATGCATATTAAAATGCTGTGTGATTAATATAGTATTCCAGTTTATTTCAAATAAATCTTAGAAGAAAGCTGGTGGAGAATCATCCTATTATCCCAGTGCTATCTGTACATAAAAAAAATTACATCACAAAGAGAAACTCTACATCATCTACATTGCTGTTTGTTACAACATAAATATGGTCAAAGAAATTAGCAGTACCTATGTGTAGAAAACTCATTTGATGAGCTTCTGCAGAGTTTTCCCATCTCCTGATGGCTTTCTATTTTTTTTCCAATGGTCATTTTATATAAGCTCTTTATGCTGGTGTTGCCAAGCTTCAGGCATTTTTTTAAGTTTAGCAAAATCATTCCACCTTATTCAGAAAAGTTACACTTCACACAGAGAAAAAAAGAGAAGGAGAAAGAATATGACTACTAGATGAGATCTAAATTAGTCTAGCAACTTGGGAATATTAAAATAATCCACCCTCTGCTAGAGAGATGAATCCACTCTGACTAAGCATTTGACATACAGTATTTAAATCCCTAATGATTAAATCAATCACAATAAGGTGGACATGGAGCCCTATAAATAAACATAACTTTGTGTACCATAAAATCCTTTTAATACTCTTGGATTTACCCAGTGACCCCATGGGAAATACTCTTCTATACGTTGTTTAATCCTATTTATATTATAAAACTGCAAAATTAATAATAAATAATTGAGATCGTTGATAGGCTCAATATAAGCAGATAAAAAACAAACAAACAAACAAAAACCCCCAAAAAACATGAATTACATATGGGTTGGTTCCAAACTGTCTACCCCTTTCGTAATTGGTCAAGCCTTCAGTGAGCTGATTTACAGGCAGAACTGAAAATTTCATTACATTAAACAAAGTTCACTGACATAAGAAGAGATGTTAATAGTAAAGTAGCCTGTAAATGACAGTACATACAAAGGTTGTGCTGTGTCGCATGTGATTAACTTCTTGAAAACACCCATAAAGTATTCCATTAAAAATTCAGAATGCTGTCAGTCAGTGAAATATGACTGCATTGCCTTCCCTCCCTTTGATCAAACAGTGATGTTCGTTGATAACAAGCTGCCTTCTGTTTGCCGAGCGCTGTAAATCCAGCTGCTGATGGCAAAAAACAAGATGCTGAAGCACAAAAATACCAGAAAACACCCCAGAGAGACATGAATGAATAAATAGGGCTGGCTCTATATTTAGCTTCAGCATCAGCATGGAGTCAGCTCTTCTGATGAGGCAAATGAAAAGTTGCTCCACATTTGCATGAAGTGGGGCTTTTGTTGTCTGGCAGTACAATATATGTGTCACCAGCTAATTAGAGGGAGAAAAACACATCCCTCTATCAATAGTTCCTTTGATCAGGAAAACATTAGAGGTTTTGTCAGTAGTCAGTCACACTAAAATAAAGAGTTGTCTTTTTCCCCTTTTTTTCTATTTACTGAAACTAGAAATAAAATAGATTTGCACATTTTATGTGCAGATCTGTTCTGATTCTGTAAGTTTTAATAGACTTTAAAGAAGGAATGTCTTGCTTGGGATTAATTGGAAGCATTCATTGGATATCTTAATGACCCAGTGGCCCCTGAATGATGGTTTCACCTATGATTGTTCCCTTTGTTCGCTTCAAATGATACAATATGACAAGTTTGCCAGTATTACACCCACACTTGCCTTATACATGCTGAAGCTTCATGAAAACTCACTCATGTAGCACAAAAAGATCTAGTTGACATAAATAGAACACATGTTTTGGGTACTAAAAATCATTCCCATCCCTACAGACTCATGCACCTGCTCTGAACTATTCAGATGTCATTGCTGTGAAGGCTTGGGTTAAAATATTTTGCTAAAAGGTGAATAACCCCTCTTGTCAGATATTCCCCATCATATTTCCAGCAGGGATAGACCTAATAACGTGATGATCAGTATGTGTAATGTTTGCCTGTTACCCTTGTAGCTTTAGCCTAAAGAGTTCATGCTTTCTCCTCAGCCCATATAATGTTTTTCTTTGTACCCTTAAAAGCTCTTTAAATGCCACTCATCAAACTCCAGGCAGGCTGTCATATGCCCTGCTCTAGTGCTATCTTTAAAGCCACTCCACTAAAGGCCCGATTAATAGAACACTGATGAGAAGGCCACGCTTCAAGGAGGTTCTCTTATTTCTGCAATTGAGTTCTGAGGGTTTTTTAAGTCTTCAGGCTTCTTAGTCAGTTTGCTCACCTTCTTATTTAGCCTTCAAACTTGAATTATTAAGGTTTCTGTCTTCACAAAATGGTGAAAACTTTAAAAATGTTTTATTCTCTTGCTCTAATACCGGAACAATTACAACTTCATTATGACTTGGATTTAATTCTCTAACATAAAACGTTAGATTGTGTGGCTTTTGTATATACAGGTGTGTGCCATTCTAAATTAAGTCATGTGCAAGCTTAAGCCAATCACAAATTTCCTAACTGAAGTTCCAAACTGAAGGTAATTGAAACAAG
This sequence comes from Oreochromis niloticus, assembly GCF_001858045.2. Classification (NCBI taxonomy): domain Eukaryota; kingdom Metazoa; phylum Chordata; class Actinopteri; order Cichliformes; family Cichlidae; genus Oreochromis; species Oreochromis niloticus. The sequence goes on along the minus strand of NC_031983.2, from coordinate 23,837,148 downwards.
CACTACACAGCTGAACACGCTTTGAAGTGCCAGAGAAAAAACGTCTGAGCGTTTTTTTGCATGGAAAAACGTTGGGCTTGGTTTTTATATAAAATTGGAAAATAAAATATGTCACTTGTCTAAATGAATATCAGGTTTATATTAATAGGAAATACCTGTGTAAATCAAAATGTACAATAAGTATGCAATAAATAAGTCTGATGTTTTCTGAGTTTTGTTTGAATCCTTGCATCACATAGTGACTCAAATTTCACTAACTCCAATCTCCAGCAGTGATACCACTTTCAGTGTAATTAAGATTGTGTAATCTAAATGGTCACCTGTTGTGTTAAACAGTGTTTAGGAAACAGTGTTTTGCTGTTGACAATCATTGTCATCATTAAACCCTGGCAGCGATTTGAGGATATATTATTCTCATTAGAGTAGTTAGTCATTTTGATGAAAAATGTCCCCTTACAGCAATATTATTACTTTCTTCAGGGCGCTGCTACTTTCTACATACCATTTAATCCAGTTTAACTCTATTTAGATTGAGACGTATGAGGAATCAACTTGCAAATGCTATGTATGCAATCATATAGAAATTGCAGTTTTTACAATGTGAGGATTGCACAACAATGAAGACTTCTGTAAAGCTCAAGAAACAGCCGTTTGTGTACTGATGGATTGATCTCTTGAGGGCACAACTGTGTTCTGCACATTGCAAGGAAATCCACCTGTCAGATTTGGTCAGTTTTAAAGTTTTAAAAGGTTTTTGCATTTATGAATCCTCTCAAGACCATGAATTTGCACAGCTTGCCATGAACCAGCTCATTCTTTTGAGGAGTGATGTTCAAACGGGATCAATACAAATCACAATTTATGTCTACTGCTAGTATACACTAATGAACCAAAACATTATGACAGTTTCTATCTAATATTTTGGTTCCAGCAATGATATAGACACATTTGACACATAACCTATCACCAAATAATGTTTTGTCCCTCTTCAGATCTTCCGGCTGACTGACAGTGTCCCACAAGTCAAGAAGTTTTGACGTTGCTACCCACTTATCTGATATTTTGGTCTTCATTAAAGCTGCTCATTTCCTAGTCTCTCTGTAATAAATTACTGTCTATTATAAATGAAACCCAGGCGTACACCATGTTATAATTTTATCACTTTACTTTAAAGTGGTTGGAATACTGTTTTTTTTTAAATATGTGGTTAGGTGTAAGGATATGATGTGGATATAGGAAAGTAGTATATCTAACTGTCTTGCCTAAAACCAGTGTTTCCCAAACCCTAATCACTGAACCCTGCTTTTGTTTTCTTATCCCCATCACACCACACTTTTAACCATCCTCTAGTACCACTTGGAGGTTTGCATGCTTGGATGGTTTCTACAGTCTTATCTGGACCCTAAACATATGTAATACTTAAAAGCACAAATCTGAGTACTTAGTCTTGCACACCATTCAGGTCTTGAGAGTGTAGTGCACAGGGGCAGCATTTTGGCATGTACTGTCAAGAGCAGAAAATCAGGTCAAGTATGGGAGTTTGTAATACTGAATATTCTCAGCAGTGAGCGGATAGCATAAGCCCTAAGGGGGGAAACCTGTATCAGGCTACCCACCCTCCGAAATTGCTTATTTGATGGAAGCACTACAAATGTGTATAGCCTCCACTGAACTCATAAAAGTATTGACACAAATATATAATATGCAGTTTCTATACAATGAACACATTTCTGGGTTTTGCTCTATTCTTCAACATCAATTTTTAGGTGATAATCAATCTTCAGGTGGTGATCCAACCTTATGTTTAGGTGATATCTTTATTTATTGGAGACACACGGAAATAACAGACTGGCCAATGCATTTCAGATTGACTTTTATAGGAAAGTTAACAGGAAGACTTCTAAATGCATTAAGCAATGGCATGGTATTCATGTAAACTGCCGACAAGTCAATAAGCAATAAAGACAGTTGGACCAGTTGGAGTTGAGGGACGATAGCAGATATAAGTTCCAGCATATGAAAAGTGTTTCACATATTAGATAGACGTGAAGCTCTGAGTCATACCAGCTCTGAGAGAACAAACAGCTGTGGTTCTAATCATCACTGTCAACAGCACATCCAGGAACTGTTACTCAAAACTGAAGAGGCTGTGTAGGCTGCAGAATGTACTGTCTGTCTGTTTCTGTTTCTATTGTCGGCACAAATGTATGTTATAATGATAACTCATTTCATTTTGTTTTTTCTTGTGCCAAAGATGAAAAAACAGAAGAAAGGAATAAAAGACATTACCCATGCTGTTATACGAGAGCGTATTCAAATACAACTACTGTCAAACAAAGTCCCATTGTATGTGTTTGACGGTGACAATCACAGAAGGCTCTATTTAAAATCAAGTCTGTATCTAAGAAGCCCTTCAGCTTTCAATGGGCTAAACGGCAGGTTAGGCAGACAGTGCAGGTCGTAACACCATAGAAAGCTGAGAGTTTGGTTGTTTTTTTCACTCCTGGCTGACAGAAAATAGCCCAGTTCCCCTTCCATTCTCAATCAATACTTTTTAATCAAGGCAGACACTTTTTCAGGTCACTGACAAGTTTTTGATGAAGAGACGTGTCTTTCGCAGGTTTTATCAGGGCCAAGGCTGAGATTTTTTTAACATCTAATTTCACATTCTGTTCAAGTCTTTAATAGGGCTTTATGATGGCTCAGAAGTGATCATCACTGTCTCATAAAAGCCCAAATGCTTTTATGAGACAGTGATATCCATCTGTCTTTGTCAGAGATACTGCTACCTTATCTGCACTTCCATTTAAATAGCAACTAATAACTTAATAACTGGTTTTATTGCTTTCATATTAATATGCATGTATCCCTGGTGGTTGCAGGTTATTTACAATTCAGTACCTGTGAAATCATTCGGTTCTTCTTAAACGTTTGCTAGGGAATGATGCAGGCTGCCAAAATCTTTAATGCTGATGTTTTTCAAAGGGTGTCAGAAGACAAAATCTAATGAGAGTTGTTGCTCCTAAGTTTCGATTTGTCTTGCCCATTATCCATAATCACCTTTCTCCCCATCTGGATGTGTGGAAATTATGATAAATATCCTGTGGTGGTGTGGTGATATTAATGACTGAAATGATAAATGCTTAAAATCATTTTAAAAAAGGAACTTTCTCACTTTTGATTATGCTTTAATTTTGTTTGGTTTTTCTAGAAAACAGCAACAACTGAATAAAGTGAAGGAAGCGAGTACATCTATACACTAAGGACTAACTAGATTATTGAAACCATGATAATAATTGCCATCAGGCTGGTAATCACAAAAGACATAAAATGTCATGAACTCGCTGTGTGGAGGCAGATGAGGACCCAAACGCAAAACTCACGGAGACAGGAACTGAACTCAAAATCACTGCTTTATTGCAGGCTATACAATGAAACAGAACTAAACTGGGAATGCTAACAGAAGACCGAGGGAACACAGGGAGGCACACAGGTTCGGGAAAGAGACGTTGACGAAGCGACACTGAACTGAGAGAGACATGCACATAAATACACAGAGGCTTAACGAGGGAAGTGGGGACACACGGGGAACACAGCTGACACAGATAACCGTAACGAGACATGGCAGGAAAAACGCGACACTGACGGGAGATTGTCAAAGTAAAACAGGAAGTACAGAGGTGCAGACGGGAGGAGAGAGAGACAGGAGAGCACGGGGAAAGCACAGGCGTAGCGGGCTGGGGAGACATGGAATGAAACACAAGGAGGGGAAACGAGGGCTCACAGATACACAGAGGAGCACACAGGGGGTAACCAAGATAAGGGACATCTTAACAGAACCTAGGAATCATGGCATAATGAAAGAACAAAAGTACAAAAACACAGAATACTGGGCCAACGTGGCCCAGGACCATGACATCAAATAGATAATGAAAGCAGAATCAAAGCCGACAGATGTAAAATGAGAATCAAGGCAGAGTCCCAAAACAGCAATAATAGGTGTGGTACTGTCATTATCCAAAAACTGGGAACGAATGACTACTAAGTCACAAGTGCAGTCACAACAAAATAAAATCTTACATTAAAGCAGGTGCAATTGATTCAGCTAATTAAAAGGGGCAACTCTTTGTGACTGTTTTCTCTTGTTAACAAAGACAAATATGTAACACACAGAAGTAGCTAATTTAGTCTAAACTTTTATTTCCCATGTGCCTATAATAAGGCTAATCAATTAGGAATAATGTGAATGCTCAGGAGCCAGGGTGGCAAGAGATTTCACTGTTCCTCCCACTCTCCCAGCAGGGTGTGAATGCAACTCTTTAGAATTAGCATGCATAATGGCAAAATCTTTTCATTTCAATGGAGATTACTGCCATCAGTCGAATAATTGGCTCTGATGCACTAGTCACTTTTATTTAACTCACTTTAACTAAACTACAAACTGCTGAACTAAAGAGACAAGGTTTGGTGAGTCAGTGGTAAATAAGTTCCAGACTAAACTACTTCGCTTAAGAGATTTTCTTTTTTTTTTAAAGGGAAAGATAATGATGACATCCTGACCATCTTTCTTTCTATGGAAAAGCATGATGAGTCATTTATTTTGACTCTTTACAAGGGCGCTACACAACTGAAACAACACTCTATGTCAAACCCATAAGCAGCAGAAAGAGAGACACACTGGTTCTTTCCTACACAACCCCCAACAAGATTTTCACGTTTCCAAAATTAACCTAGACTTAGACAATCATCTATGGAACAAAAAAACATCATAAAAGATTTTTAAAAATGTGTAATAGGTAGTAAAATGTTCAAGTCAGAGCTCAGTAGAAAGTCATGTTGGATTTGCAAAGGCTAAAAGAAACACATGCTTTACTAACTTCACTTTCTAGATACATCAAGCAGACAATAAGAACCAATAGGTCCTGCATGATTGTGATTGTGCAACACTGGCTGCATGATTACTGAAAACCTCCCCACTGGATGTAGCTCTTTGTGCTTAGTGTAAGTAGGCCAAGGATTTATATGAAAAAGTATATATTTTTGTTACTCTATAAAAGTACAACCCAAATGGCATAACAAAATCCTTCGCCAGTGAACAATTGAAGATACTTTATCACTGTCTTACTCGGTTTTCCCCCAGAACTCAGTCAGCATGAGGCCAGTGTATCTGTATCTATAAAGGAAGTCTTATTTAGCACAAAACACTGCCTACTATAGCACAAATGAAAGAAGGGCTGGGTAGAAATATATGTTTGGACCTCAGGAAACTTCTAACCATATGTCACTGTTTTGACTACAATTACACACAATTACACTTTTCTCCTAACATGTGTGGCAAGTATATGCCTTCAAACACACCCACTCATCATTTTGATTAATTAGCTAATGCTTTACTGTTCACCAACCAGGGTGGAAGTTCTGGGACAAGTTCATAAACACTTGCTGTCGGATGAAAAAACTATTCAGAGATCTCACCATCCAGACAATTTCTGATCAAAGCTAAGTCAAAGTAGGCAAAAAACATTTTGCTGCACAGAAAAATCTGTTACAGTTTCATCAGCCAGTTTTTATATAATCTTCATGACTGTGGGATGTAGCAGATTTTGTTTGAATGTCAAGTTTGGTTTAGTTCTTTGAACTCAATTTGCTTGGGCAACGTTTTAAGCATATCACATATTTCCCCATATTCCTTTCACAGATCTCTTAGGAGAGGCTTCCAAACACACCCACTCTCTAAAGATATCTGCAGTGGAAACAATGCATCTCAGCTTTATTTAAAAAAAGAAAAAAAAAGATCTGAGCACATCACTTCCAATGCATTACAACATGTGCCGAGCAGTATTTTCTTCCTGTCAGAGAAACCAGCTATTTCACCAACTGACAGTATAGTTATGCTGTATTCAATGGTGCATCTAAGCAGTGCAAACAGTACATGCAATGCGTATTGATGTGATGCAGTAGTAATGTAGTAGTGACCTGTAATTCGTAGGACATTCACATTGCAAGCTGAAAGTAGTATACCATATGCTGGATGCAGAACATAGACTGTATATAAATGGACATAGCCACCAGGACATCATGGAGTGTTTTCTTAAGCCAAAAGCCATCATATTTGGATTAGGGCTGGAGCACAAGCTCGATTAGCAAACTGTATGGATGCAACAAAACTTAGCTAAATAGAAATTTAAAACCGCAATCAAACCTTAAATTGAAAGAACAGATTATTCTCTGCTAGACAGTGTTGCCTGTATCTGTCCTTGTAGTGGAATTGAAAAGCTCTATTATAGAAGGTGCCCTGCTGTCTGTCCAGTAAGTGAGGGTGGTCAAGGATTATCCAAAAGTGTATTGAAATGTGTCTTATTTGCAGCCAGTCACAGAGCCATCTTCTTAATCAGTTTAGTTAGTTTGACTGTGTTACCAGAGCTGATGGTGCTCCCCCCTGCTCCCCCAGCAGACCACATAAAAGTATACTCAAAGCTCACCACAACTGACTTATTCGTTTTTGGTTTTTGGGTTTTTTTAAAAAATTTTTTTAGAAAATATTCAGCAAATTGTTGCACACATTAGGCGATTTCAGCTTTCTTAGGAAATAGAAACTCCTATTTTTACAGATGCTTTCTTGTTTTTTCCAGATCAGCAAGTTCAGATGGAGACCCTACTATAGACACAGGTTGTGGCGTTGACCTCTTCCATCTGAGGTTAATCACAATTTTTCAGCTCTTAGTCATATTCAGAAGCATGTGATTCCTCCCAGACCTTTTCACAAAATCATCCATTACTTCTGTGTAATATTCATTTTTCCCCTCATTTATACTTCCAACCATTGCAGAGCTGTGCTACTGTATTTCTGTAGGTGGCGAGTTGTAATGAAAGTCTGAGGTGTCCAAGGTGTACTCACCAAAATTGAGGCACCATCTTCAACCATCTGTAGCATACAGCAAGCCACATTATTTGTTATATAATTCCATAAAAATGCTCTCAAAGGCACGAAACGCACAAATATAATCAAAAGCCCCAGCTCAGTGATTCCGATTAGTGGCAGTCAGGCTTAGCAGACGGTTATCAGCTACAGCAGCCTGCTGGTGCACCCATGAATCAAAATGGCTAGGTTTCATTTTTCAGCCCCAGAAGCTGCCACTTGATTTGGCCAAGATACACTTTCTTCTTCTTTTTTGGTAACAGGGTTATTAATACACAAAATTATACAATATTGTCTGCAAGGCTATTTCAAAAGGGAAACTCATCATGCAATAAAAAGAGAAATACTCTAAGCTCCAGTAAACCAGAGTCACCATCTATGTCCTTGAGGTCATCCAAAAAGTCCTTCTTTCAATACTTTTAAAAACTCGATAGCCATGAAAACATGTTGATACTTCATGAAAACATTTGGCATGTTGATTGATTATTAGTAAAAGACTCGGAACAACCTTCAAATCAAATAGCTCTAACTACAACCAGTCCACAAAGAGCTACATTTCTCTTAATCTATATAATTTATAGAGTGATATATTAAGATCGAATCAATATTCCCTTAGCTATTATCAAAATTCAGATTATGGAGGAGGAAGTGTGTGGAGGTTGAGTGGTAGGTGCACTATAGGAAGAGCTGATTGACTTTTGACATACCAATTAGACTGGAATAATATGATAGAATGACTATTTCCATTCACCCAATGAGTTCCAGAACACCGATTGGCTAACATTAATGATATTCTGTCTTATTTACCATTGCTGCTCTGAAGTTTTTGTATAGATTTCTAATCCGTGTAGTGATTAACACCTATTACATCTCGTCGCATGCTGCAAGAAGGGCAGGAAGAAGAGTCTCCTAATTTAATTGTATAACACAGTGATTTTTATAATATTAGCTGCTGTTGAGGAACTGCTGGAGTTAAGTGGTGAGGGGGATTTAACGATCACACTACACACTATGCTCAGGTCCAACTGAGCAACAATTGGCCCACCTCTTTGAATGCCATGCTTAATCATGCCTGAGCATGGAACACAGCAAATACACTCCTCAAACAAATTGGACGTTGGGGTTCAAATGTGCTTGGGGACAATCATCTTTCTGCCCACTTTCTTAAAGCCAATCAGCCTCCACTCTAGGTTCTTTAAATTGCACTGCTCATATTTCATTCTTCCTTGTATACTCATCCATGCAACCCACCTTGTCTCCATCCCCAACTCATGCAAGTCACTCATCCGGCCCTAATTCCTGTCACCGCTATGATGTGCCATTGGAATCTAATCGCCAAATAGCATAATTGAATTGAGTATATCAATAAATCATGTTGAATTCCTTCTAATGATCTCTTCTTATTGAAATACAGTAGGAGGTTAATGAGTTTAAGTTAATGAGCTATGGTTGCTGGTTAAAATTTTCCATGTTTTACAGTGACTGTAGCTCAACACCAATTCAAATCAGTGAAGAATATACAGCAGTTTCTATGCTGCACAACACACAACCCTACTTTATTTGTCCATTAGTGTAGGGTGCTAATCATTCTCTGTGTAAACAACTCTGTAAACCTCCTATAAGGTCTCACACTAGTGTTGTCAAACTACAGGCTCACCATAATGTTCCCTGGCAGCGAAACACAATATACAGTCTCCCTTTGTTTCCGGCTGACCCTGCTTGTCCTTCACAGTGCCCTGAGATTCTAAACCTACAAAACAGGTATTATTTTCCTCAGCTAGTGACGTAATTTGTTGGAATATTTTACGCAGATTCTGTGGCAGCTATCATTCAGAAGGAGTTTGTTAGTGTATGGCCCTAACCTCATCTAAAGGTATCATTGAATCCATGACAGCTGTCTACAGTTACCAAGAAGTAAGGTAGAAACTGAGAAAATTATGAGGAGAACAAAAATATGAAACCAAGCAGAAAGGAAGTGACAAAAGATTGAGTGACAGACTGATGAGTGAGGAAGAAACTTTAAAAAAAAAAAGGCAGAAGGGAAAAGCTTTGACTCTTAAAAGTCACAAAGGAAAGGCTCGACTTTACAAGAAAAATAAACAATATCAAAGCAGTTTTCACTCTTGATCATTCAAATGTTTCTAGTCTAATTGGAGATGTAGAGTATATCAGATGTAGCAATTTACACACATTTTTTCCACCTCACTTTCTTTTGTAATGTCAATAAAAAACATGTGGCAGATGCAGACCTTCTTTTGTTAGTCAGACTGGGCAGATGGCGTGAATAGATGAATGAATGACAAGGTGTTCAGAAACTGACTCTGATATTCTCCATGTTTTATACTACATCCTACAGACTGGTTAAACTGAAAGACTTATCCTATTTGATAAAACAGACAACTGCATAGTTAGTAATTCCCTGATTTATTAATGTATTATTAGTGTCTGTATATTTTTTGATACCATGCCATGCCAACTAAACCACATTAAATGTTTTTATTAAAAAGACTGGTCCATGAATTCATTCATAAACTGCCTCTTTTTTTTAGTTGTATGATATAATTTCTGTATTAGGTACTGATATAGGAGAGTCCATTTATAGAAGACTCATTTAATGAAATCAATCTGTTGTTTTGCCCAGTGCCACATGCAGAGCTGACTGCTGTCAGCGTATATTTGACCCTGTTAGAATTTGTATACATACAGTACATGATATTTATTCCAAGCCCCTACTGCTTAGCATCTAGAAGTAGTTTCGATTCAAATTTAGGCCTTTTGAATATAAGAAGTAAAATAAAATAAGAAAGAAATGGCAGGAGGGAGGCTGGGAGCATAAAAAGTCAGGGGGTGAGGAAGGGAACAATAAAACCAATCAGGGAATCAAGGAATAAGAGAACTAAAGGAAGTAAAGCTTAATAAAACAGAATCAAGCAGAGAAGGCCGAAGGAAGAAAGAACAAGGCAGGAGAGTGAAATTCAAGGAAAAGAAAGGAAGGAGGGAGAAAGAAGGCTAGATATAGGCTGAGGGACTGAGGAGGGATGATCAGGTATTGTGAAATCCTTTGTTTGTTCTTACTAACAACTGGCTAAAATCCCAAAATCTATAAAATTGGAATAAAAACTTTTGACTTCCACACATTGAGTTCATTTGTCTATCATCCTGACATTTAACAGTTTCTTAGTTAATAATGCAGCTGTGAGATCAGCCTGAAGACTATCAGTTAACTAATAAGTGCACAACTAATGCTACTGTGTGGTCGACATGAAACCTTAGTGCTTGCTTGTTTTCAGCACTTTTGGGGCATGATTATAACAAATGGATGAGCATGATGAACTAATTTTATTTCACTTTGTTCCACCCTTAAGACCTTGGCAAAAACATCATGTTAACTTGAAATGGATAGATTCATACATCATACACTGCTGCTTAGGGATATCAAATCCCTTCCCCCATGGGAATCGATTAGAGGAAGCAATGTTAGACTGAGATGAAGTGAAGGCTTTGAAAACTTAGTAGTAAGTAAAGTTTTTGTACTATATTTAACCTTAAAGCAACCTTTGTAGGTGTAGCTCACTTACAACATTGAACTGCTTAATAGACACAGTAAACATGATCCTGTCAGGATGTCTTTGCAGGAATGACACTTTAAAAGCTTTTTGAAACTGGTGTCGTCATTCCCAGAAAACAGCTGGATATCATCTTTATTTCCATAGCTGTAGCTAAATAACCTGCAACATGGCTTTGCTGGAGTTACTGCGGCTGGCAGTATTCAATTAAAATGCCTCTGTCTTCTTATGCAATTAACCCAGTTCCTTGGTGAGGCAGGGATCTATGGGGAAGCAATTAAAATCCAAATTCTTCCCAGTATGTGGACTTCACAGGGAAAAAAAATCCTTGGACAGCCTAATGTTTGTTTGGTGTGTTGACTAGTGGTTTTCTTTAGATATAAGGGGGGATAAAGGACAGAAGGAAGGACAGCAGAAGCAAAATGAAAAAGAAAGCGGGGATTAAAATAAATGAGAGAGGAAGGAAGGGATAAAATTCAGAGCCAGGCAGAGATGAGTAAGGAAGTAAGAAATGAAGAGGGAAGTAAGACTTGCAAGATCAAGAAAAGGAAGGAAGGAAGAGTCTGTGTGTGTGTGTCGGGGGGGAGGGGTTAAAAAGGGGCAACCAAAGATGGAAGCTTACTTGAAAAGGATTAAAAAAAAAAAAAACTGGTGAAAGAATGCAAGTATGAAAGGAACTGTCAATAAATACCTATATAAAAGCTCTATTATTTATCTATTAAGCTTATGATTATAGTCAAGCAGCAACAGAAAGGAAGACTGTCCTTCTGTTTATTTGTTCTCAAGTCAGACTCTGTGAGTTCGTGTGTGAACGCACTATGCGCTGACCTTGAAATCCTCCTGCGGGCAACAAACAATCCAAAGTTGTTCTCTTCCTCCCACGGATGAATGTTGCAAGGTGACGTCTGTGTGTGTGCTTGTCTGTATGTCTGTGTGTGTGTGTGTGTGTGTGTGTGTCCTCCACCTCATCCGTTCACTTTTTCACCTGCAGGAAAACAATGTGAAGAGACAGGGAGCAGGATGGGATGAGAAATGGCACTGATCTTGGACATTTGTGTGGCTTCTAATCCTGTTTATTTAGAAGGAGAGAGAAGAGTGGGTCTGCCCCAGAAACCTATAGCTGAGGTCCGGAGTTTGATCTGTTGTTTTGGGGGCCAGCATTATTTTGAAACCTGTCTCTATATTTGCTGCTTGTTCCTGGATTTATGTTATCTAGTAAGATACATGACAAGATTTTTTATGGTGTTTTGTTCTTAGACAATTTAGACAATTTATTTGTTACATTTTAGGGGGGAAATGCATAAAATAAGCATACCATTATCACAATTTTAAAAAACAATGTTCCCAACACAACTGCTGGATCATGAGGCTCACTTTTCTAATCTTTAAAGAGTGGCTCTAATAGTGATCAGGTCAAAATCAGGATCTAAGCAGACAGAGTCTATCAAAATTCATCACAAAATCAGGCACCTGTAAACTGTGTTTAAACTACCTCTTTAAGTTTTATTAAGACACTGACCTAAGACTGGACCTCTCTACCATCTTTGTGTAGTGGCTGCCTTTTGGAGTGTTTTTTACTTGAGCTGTCAAATAAAAACAGTTCAGCTGGTCTGATAAGGTTTGTTGTGGATTACTCAAAAAAAGTAATGCATTCCACATTATCCATTCCTTTTTTAAAAATTGATGGGTCATGTTGCTTATTTAGTCTTTGAAGTAATAATACTTGCGTTACTCCACAACACATCCTGAGATGTTACATAATTACCAGTTAAATTTAGACTACTGCTCCAAACACTGGCACAGATCTCTATCCTAATGAGGAAACAAGGTCTTTCTATTAGTGTTTGAGCGCTTTAACACACTGACAGCAAAGTTGGTGAAATCCAGGTCAAAGAACACTTCACAGAAAAGTCTTGCCAGCTGTAGCAACCTTTGACTGCTTGGCTGGGGTCGGCATATACTTCTTTTTTTTTACTAGTTTGTGCTGGTATTTTGTCATTGCAGAAACAGAGAGAGATCTGATTTTATGTAAGAAGAAGTAGATTGTTTTTATAGTTTGGGTTCAGATTGCATTTTACCTTCTTATGCTTTGTAAGCTTGTACATTGCAGATGGAAAGTTTGCGTGAAGGAAGGGAAAAATGGTAAAGCAAAGACTGCATATAATTAAAGAACGTGTGTTTTGAAATGCTTTGTTATGCACTGCATTGTTTCTTTGCTGAAAAATTATAGTTGTTTTGGTATAGTTTAGATCTTTCTAATGAAGATGGTGTTTACTGATAGCTTATCATTGACTGGAAATCAGTGTGGTTTATTATTTAAAAACACACACACACACACACACACACACGCACTCGTACATTTTAGCTTATCACTTTTTCTCATTTCACCTGACTACGTCATGCCTGAACTTAGAGTTGCACGGCTGGGTAGTAAGATGTGTGGGTATAGTTTCAGTTGCAGGTTCACACCATAGGCACAGGTTTCTTCTAACCTTGAGCCTACTGTTGTTCCCTACTGTGTGGCCCCATCATACAGCCTTGGGTCAACATGGTAACAAAGGACGCTTCTTTGTGTCACGCTGACTTCGCAAATCACTTCAACATGTTTTCCAGGCAGGTGCCCGCGGCGTACATCACTCAGCCACCAGCCAGCTTCTCTTGGAGCTAAGTGCTGTGCCAATTATTGCATGACACCACCATCCATATCTGTTCTCATGGAAATTCATAATTTATGACACATCCTCATTTCTGCCTCCAGGGACCTGAATGCTATTATCCTGCCAAAGTGAGATCTGATTGGGCAGCTGCTATCTCAGTTGCTTCTTTGAAGTCTCATTTCTTCAAGTGCCCTTCTAAAGTCACTATAATGTATCATTGTCCAGCAGATATCCAGCGAGCCACAGAAACACCACCTATCCTACCCTGAGTGGAAACTGTAAATCTTTGACTGAAACCTTTAGTTGTCGGGTTAATGCTCTAATATTTAAATCTATATCTATCTGAACACTAAAAATCAGCCCAGCTGTCAGACGACACTCCCAAACACACTGAATAACTACCTCAATGCATTAATTTAAATATAAACACTCCGCCTGTAGTAAAATATAAAGTTGACAAACATCTAAATGATGAATACAGTGGAGAAATGACTAACAATGAAAACAAAAACACACCCTGTTAGCTTTAAATCATAGTAGGTTTGTTCTGTTTGCCATTTGGTTCATCTTTCTAACATTTCTGTACTGTTAGCTTAACTTTTCCACCTTTAACCTTAGCTTGACTGTTTTAAACCTTAAAACTAACTTTAGCCTAATGGTTTCAACCTAAAAATAATAATATTTATTTAGTTTTTTTAAAAAGAAAGAAAAAACCCACCACGAGTTTAAATTTAAACCACATTGACTATGGAGGCTGGTGCTGTAGAACATTAGTAGCATTTTATCAACTTTTTGTGTGCTACATAAGTTTGTAATGATTTACTCCTTTAATAATAATTGGTGGTCATTTCAAATATTTTATAGAATGGATTTATTGTAAAGTATTCTTCCACTAAATGTGTCACGGTTTATTGATTATTTTCAACTTATGGGATGTAGCTTGGCTATTCTTTTATTCTGGTATTATTATTTGCCAAGATTTTATATAAAATAATGTACCATTAGCCTGACTTTTACACATATTACCCAGTAATGGCTTATGTTTTCAGCCCTAAATTTTCAATTATTACCACATTAATCCTCAGACATATCAACCTAAAACTCTACTTACATTCCTGAGTTATAAATATGTTATTAAAATCTATCATACAGTGATCATTATGCCTCCTGGCTGACTACAGTTTTGTCAGCCGGCACAAAATGAAAGGTTAACAAGGGACGTTACATATTTCAATACATCCCTGATTAACATGAGTCAGCATTTACTTCTACTAATGAATCATTCCTGCAAACTTTGTAGATTGAATAGTTTTTGAATGTGCTTTACATTTGCTGCCTTGTAGAATACCAGTTTGAGTGATATTACCAGAGAATGTCATTAAGAACTCTTTGTTCTTTGGAAAAAGGCAGTGAAAAGATAATAACATTGCAATTTGGTATGAGTTGTCCTTGTGTAATTGTTTCCCTCATGAAAAAAAGACTTCATTGTTGTATGATTCATATAACACCAGTCACATCAAGCTGTCACGGAGGCTGCACAGTCCACCTTTACTGAAGTTTGAAAAAGACAGGCAATTTGAATTTAGTTTGTGCTACCTGAGAATCTAACTGACAGTCTTAATCTTGTGTGCTGACACTTATTTAAGAGCTTAACTTTTGCTTTTCCTTGTCTGCCCTTGTTGTTGCTCTATTCAACTGCACACAATAACACCACAATCATCACACCTGTCAAACCCAATACTTCACAATAAGTCTCCAATTGTAAATGAAATTTGTCTATTTTCCAGATGGCTGATGAAAAATCATCTGAACTATAAAATGATGGATTTTAAGTTATGCACACAGCTCAGAAAGTGTCAAACAAAAATCCACACACACACACACACACAAAAAAAAAAAATCCACCGAATTGAAGGATAAAGACCGCCTCTCACAGCGAGAGGAAAATTTTTATATATTATAATATATAAAATTCTCCTCTCGCTGTGAGAGGTGGTCTTTATCCTTCAATTCAGGTCCTCTACCAGAGCTTGAAGGTCATATACAGTATCGTTGCGGTTCCTACGACTGCTTTCTTCTGGACAGAGATCTCAGAGATCTTTTTTTTTGTCCGCTTTGTCGTCTTCCTCCCTCCCTCCACTATTGCCTTCACCCACACCCACATTTTCTTGAG
Source organism: Oreochromis niloticus (assembly GCF_001858045.2). Lineage (NCBI taxonomy): Eukaryota > Metazoa > Chordata > Actinopteri > Cichliformes > Cichlidae > Oreochromis > Oreochromis niloticus. The sequence continues at coordinate 23,821,833 of NC_031983.2, read as the reverse complement.
TTCTTCTCCCAGCCCTTTGTATTTCTTAAGCTTCTCATGTTCCTTCTTCCTGATGTAGCTATCAGTTGGTATAGCTACATCTATCACTACAGCCGTCTTCCTCTGCTTTTCCATCACTATCATGTCTGGTTTGTTGGCCATCACCAGTTTATCTGTCTGTATCTGGAAGTTCCTCAGGATGTTAGCTTGGGTTATTCTCAACTACCCTAGAGGACATCTCCCATTTTGATGTTCCTGTACACTATGTCAGCCACTTGGTTATACATTTCATGTATACCCTGCCTGCTATCATCTTGCACCCTGCTGTTATGTGCTGGATTATCTCAGGGGCATCTTTACACAGCCTGCACCTGGGGTCTTGCCTGGTGTGATAGACCCCAGCCTCTATCGATCTTGTGCTGAGAGCTTGCTCCTGTGCTGCCATGATTAGTGCCTCTGCGCTGTCTTTCAGTCCAGCTTTGTCCAGCCACTGGTAGGATTTTTGGATGTCAGCCACTTCCTCTTCAACGGGAACAGGGCCTTTCCTTGGTAGATCCCGCACTTGATGGTAAATTGTGCAATTAGCTTGAAGTTGGCATCTAGTGTTGTTTGCCACATCTTAGTGAGTTCCTGATGAAGGCTCTTAGGGTCCTTTGATCTTGTATACACTGAAAAGAAGTGGACTACTGGAACAAGAAGGCATAAGTGTGGAAGAGTTGAGAACAGGGCACTATTGGAATGCTGCTACGCAAGTAACCCCAGTAGTTGGCCCTATGGAATCTTCAGCACCCAACATCCAGACTGACAACTAGTAGCTCGGTGTTCCAACATTCAGGAGAAGGATAAACACACATCACACACATCACAATCGTTTTCATATCTTAGTGAGGACATCTAATTGAAATAATGCTTTCCCAAGCCACTTACCCTAACTCTAACCATCAAAAATGAATGCCTAATCCTAACCCTTAGCCTAACAACCCCACAATAACCCACCAAGATTTCTGGTGGGTACCCAAAGTGACAAATAAACATATCAGCATGAATCCAACCCCCTCTATCTTTCTCACATTTTCCAGTCTATTGCTCTGTCATTGAACTACCTTTTTGGAGCCACCTCTTTGCACTTCTTATTGAACAATGCTAAAATTCTTTTAAGTTTCACTTTATAAACTTTGGTTATTTTGCCTCAGAGCATATCTCCTAAATGGAGTTTCCCTCTTTGATATTTAAGCCTGTTCTTTTATTTAGAATTATTAACCATATAGCTTATAGACCTTATAGACCAGTTGTCATGTAATGCTTAATACACTTCAAACACATCTCTGCATCTCTAAGGCAAATATCTGGACCTTTTTTATATCACTACACTTGAGGAATTTGACAAAATAAATTGTACAAATGGGGATGGAGGTTTAAAGATAAAGATCTTGGTCATGCCAATGTCGTGCTCGCCTGCTTTTTGGGTGAATGAGGAAACCTACAAGAAAAGAATGCATGTTAATATTTCATATGGAAATCTAATTACTTGTTACATCCTGCAGCAGGTGGAGGTGTTCTTAAGGCACTGTTGGATGATCTCATTAGCACTTTAAAGCCTACTAAGGCTTCCACAGTCAATTTGCTAAATGCTAGCAAGTTATAGTCTTAATAAACCAGCATGCACTGGGTCCAGCTCAATGCTCGAGAACACAGCAGTCATTTTTACAGTTTATATTTTCTCGTTCTGCTCACTGTGACGTTAGACTCCAACACAATCTAACAGACCACACTGTGGCTGCGACATTCTGCCCCCATGTGTAAAGAAACTAATCCCAGCCTCTGACGTCGAAATATATCTGTGAATGCGCTGAAACAAAGCTGCTACAATGGGCAACCTTCGAAGACTGTGACTGGACACAGTAAAACATCTGTGAAAGGTTTAATCCCTCAAAAATGAAAAGAAAAAAGAAAAAAAATCTAAAGCAATGATTTAAAAATGAAATAGAAACAGACCACTGCCCCTTTTGATTATTAAGCATGAATCCTGCTTATGTACTGCCTTTCTGGATATTTCCTGATCAAAGGTAAATTTCCCAAACTCCTGCCATAGAGAGATCTTAATACTTGTCTACAGAGCCAGCAATGGATATTTTAATGACGCATGCAGAGTGTAATGTGATTGTTCTGCTTGTCAGCATTACCTGAGAAAAAGCCTGTGGACTCATTTAGATCCTGCATACCACAGATCTGTGCAAAGTGCTTGTGAGTGTACAGACAGATCTCAGGGATGCAAGCTTTTCCTAATGCCTTTACTGAGACTTTTTTCTTATTATAAGTCTAAGCTGAGAGATTTTGGCAGGTCGTGTCATAAGCTTAAGGCAGAAAAGAACTTGATTTGCAATTCTTGATTTGGGCCAATAGCCAAGTCTTTCCTTAATGCAAGTGGTGGTGTCCTTATGGGTCAGAGTCTATTACAAACGAGAACCTTTCCTCACCCAGCTCTCCCTCTTTCACTGAAGAGGAAATACAAATGTCTTGTGTTGGGTAAACAAAAATCAGTCCAGTTGTTTCCTTCTCTTCTGTGATCTATTGCTGCCATGAAATGACACAGAATAAGGAGTCACAGGAAAATCCAGTCACAATGCACAGTGGAAAAAACCACTGCAAAATAAAGAGCGTGAAAAGGAAAGAAAGATTTTTTCAGGATGACTGTGAGCTGAGGTCAAAGAACCCATTTAAATGGCTTCACTGCACAGAAAAACACTCATACCTCACAGTTTTCTTTGCAACCAAGAATGACAGCTATGTCATCCACAGCAGCGATTAGATTCAGTTAGCATTTCTGATATCACACAATAAGGGACCACTCGGCATAAATATGTAAATATTTAAATAAATGTGCATGACAGCAGAGCTCTGTAGTGAAATATATGCTGTAAATTTTATCATATGTGACAGCTTATATCAGCATGATGTGGTTTCCCATAATACTGCTGAGATTAAGCGATACAGTGCCATCAGTTTATTTCATTGGCACCTTCTGACTATCAATTGTGCTGTGGCAAAAATGCAGCAGTTATCCTTCTTTGCCCAATCCAGTTACAACACACTGACATAAGAGAAACAACCAGAAACATACTAGAGATACGACAGTAATGAGAGACAAAGAAAAAGTGACACCTTACATGATGAATGCGCTCTGTTCACTTTTTTCACAAGCTTTTATGATTGAAGCTGTAGATGTGCCTATAGCTCACAGCATCAGCTGAATATATGACACTATGGATACAGCAGCTTCCTGCTCCTTTTCCTCTGCTTTTATTTTTGGCTTAGTTTCACAGAAATACAAAATTTCCCTTTAAAGTAAAAACTTAAAGAACTCATAATTAACAAAATTTCAGAAAATAGAAATAAATATGAAGACCAGTTGACCAAATGCTGAAAACTGTAGTGGCTGCCAGCTGAATGCTAACTGTATAAAATTTGACAATATTAATTTCATTGTTTCTTCTCCTCCTCCTCCTTATTATTATACTGCTATCACTTTCTATTTAAAAAAAAAATAAAGAATTTCATCTGGAGAACATACCATGTAAAAAACTTCAGCATTAACTTCCTAGACAATACACAGCAGCACAGCATTAATCTAATACTCAACAATGTCAGTTCGCTGCACACGCACAAACCCTGCATTAGCTGGTGTTACATCCAGTGTAAGCTGATGTGTCAAAGTACGTCTCAATGAGCTTTGGCAGAAACGGCATCTGCTGCATATTTCTAATTCGGCTTTCTATGGATTAGAGGAATACACTGTATTGCATGGTAACACAAAATACTTTGAATTAATGCAAAGTATTAAGAAAATATCTTGAGTGATCTGATTGCAGTTCATTCATTCATTTCAAATGAATGAGCTCTACTGTGATAAAGGTTGGTTAAAAAGGGATCATGTCACCCAGATTACAAACCTGTTAATGTAGCTGTATTACTTACTATGTCATTTAAAGGAAAAAAGGTGCGCACACTACTAATAAACCTTTAAATTACAGGAAACCTTGAACCAAACAATACTGTCCAATGAATCTCTACTTGGCTTTCATTTGTTCTTTCAATGAAACTGTCCTCCTCTTTGTTTTCTGCAATCTTTTGTTTGACCCGTAGTTATGTTTAAAGCAAACCTCTAGCAGCTCTGTGCATAAATGAAAGTCTTTCAAACTTTCAAACAGGTTTAATGAAAAAAGCATGATCTTTGATCTTGATGCCAACAATTATTATACAATGTAAAGTTTTACTGATGGCTACCAGAAAAACTTGGTAATAAATGGTTTAATAGCATTTTCTTGATTTTTGTTATCAAGCATGCATCCTTTCAAAACCCTGAAAAAATGTAGTCAGGCTATACCAAAATATTTCCAGATACATATTTGCTTAAGCATAAGCAAAACAGCAACCGTTTTAAACTTCACTCTTTGCTTATGTTAGCTTGATGAATACAATGCTGTGAAGCGAAACCCAACCAATAAAAAAGTGTTTTTTCATTTCCCTTTGACAGTCTTGGGTTTGTGTGTCTTTACGTAAATGTATGTGGGAGAGTCTAACAATGTGATGAACAATGTTACATCTTAAAGCATACACCCACAAGAAAAGAGTACAGCCAAAAACCATTTTATGTCTGTGAGCCTTTCTCTGCCCTCATTATTGAGACATCAGGGATCCATATGCCTCGCAGACACTTCCAAATCCACCAGAAATACAGAGACACATGCATGGGCATAATTCATTCTCCCAGCAAAACAAAATCAATCATCATATTGGTTTTAGATGGCTGTTTGTGACTCTCTCTGCACGTGAGGTTTGAGTCATGTGCCTGATCCTTCCCATTAAGCTAATTCAAGGCTTTACTCAGGGGCTACCTTTAAATCCTAAGCTTAAGAATAATATGTAGCACAAAGAAGCCATGGGCGGTGAATCCACTTTGTGACACCACAAAAAATGCTTTCCTGGGCTGTGCCAGCATCTTAACAAGGCCACTGTTTACTCGCCTACCCTGGCAATAAATGTTGCCAGTACCCCAGCAGCCACCTGTTTACGCCCATAGGTGGCTGTGGATCGGGGAAAGTGCTGCCTTCTGCTCTTCCTGGTCAGAAGTCAACAGCCTGCCATCACACTTAATCCATCCTGCGCAAAATTCTGAAATCCACTAGTAGTCTTTCTAAGGGCACCATGACAGCACAGCTTCATCTCCAATATTTCAATTGTTTTGAGGAACCATTATATCCGAAGCCCCCCACCCCCACCCCACCCCCAAATGCTGCAGGTGAATAACTGTTCATTCTTCTCTTTTCTTTGCTCCTCTTTTAACTCTGCTCTTCCTTCAGGCAACCCAAATTGAGCCAAGCTTGGCAGTCAGAGAAGCAATTTGTTAAAGGACTGTGGAGTGCACTTGTCTAATGTTTCATTAAATTATCCCTATTCACCCGCCTCTAGCCTGTAGTAAAGCCTCTTATGGCGGCATTGGGATTTCGAGCAGCAGGACTGAGGTCAGCTGCAATCTGATATTTCTTACCGTGGATGGAGAATGTTACGGAGTAACTCCAGCTGGGGTTGCAAGGGTCAGTGCTTTGTTTTTGCCATCATATGTGACACTGTGTCCCTCCAGCTGCTCAACAGAGGCTAACACAGACAATTAGGGAGCTGATAGCTACATGAGCTACACCATGTGCTTGTCTGTTGTTTCACACATTAGTGTTTTGCTGCACATAATTATGTCATGGTTGTTATTAGGTTCCTTGTGCTAAGTAGCTCATTAGTTTAGGTCCATATACACAGCTACTCTTAGAGACAATCAGATTCAAACTGAATTGTTTTGTTTCCCTAGACCAGAAATACAAGGTAGCCCTATTAAAGAAGCTAATGCAAACCACTGCCCTGCACTTCATGCATATCATGTCATGCAGCGTATTATTTCCTGTCCTCAGTTGTGTACAGTTGTCAGCTTCTTGGCTTATTCCCTTGAGGCAGAGCATTAGCATCTGTAAAGGTTGGAAATCTGCTATGGCTAATGTAGCTACAGTGTCCCAAGGCAGCTGTTAGTTTTTGCTATGGTTTGCTTATCAGCAACAGAAAAATGCTTTGATAAAGCCTGAAGCAAAATAGCACCTGAGAGAGAAAAAGCACAAAGGGTCCTTTACTGTGCACCTACCACATGTTTAATCTATAGCAGAACTGTACTGCTAAGCAGGGCTGATGTGGGACATTTTTTTGGAGAACAATCTCCAACTTTTATAGCTGAATAAAAGACTAAATGTGTGCATAATTCTAGCTTTAATGCCAGCATGCAGCACTATGCCCTAATTCAGTGCATTAGGAATAATACAGTACAATGCGGCTATAATAGGTTCTCTCATTTTAAACTAGCTTGGAATGGAATGGAATTCATCCCATACACGATTCTGCTTGTGGTGCGTTTTCTCTGTTACTGTATTTCCAATTCGTAACCCCTGCGTGTTAAATCTAGGTTAAGTCCCATGCTCTCTGACACTCTTTCTATGTGTACAATAAATGTTAGCCCATCTCAGTAGTGCTAAGCTAATCAGTTAATTTACTTCCACACTAAGAAGCTCAGGTACATTTCACTACCATCCTAAACTGTTCATAACCAGGAGTGCAGTACAGCAGCAGGCACTTAACACACCCACACCACAATCTCTTCATCCTTTACTAAGCACAATCACATAATGCTTCTTAAATATCCACATTTTCAAGGAAGCACAAAGAGAGAGAATCCCATACACCAGAAACTGGAATGAACACACTGCAGTAACATATTGGCTCTGCAACCTTGGATCTCAGCTGGCATGACCTGAATAACAATCTGCCATGAGCAGGAAACCCTGCTGATCTATTCCATATGTTGAGAAGGTGACAATATTATATCACTGACACTAAATGCACAATAAATTTTAGTTGTAGCATGTAGCTTTCCACCTTAGGAGATGAGCAAGAAACTGGCACTGAGTAAGTGAACATGGTATGCTCATATTTAAGAGTCATATAAGTAGTTAGTTATATTCTTTAGTGGCTCTGTAGTCTAGTCATTTACACATTTTCCTAACAAGCAAAAACCCCCTGGTTTGATATTAAGAAAAGACACATCCCTTTGGGGTTATGTCATGAAGGGCATCTGGTGTAAAAATCTTCCAAATCAAACATTTAGAGCTACCTGCTGTGTTGATCCAATGGAATAAGGGAGTAGCTGAAATTATTCTATATAGTTATATACTTCATTTTCAGATCTGGTTATGGCTGTATCGCTAAGTCTGGTGTGTAGGTGACTCTTCCAGCGAAGTGTATTAGTTGACATGGTATGAAATTTTGTATCCTGGAGGATGGAGACATAATTATGATCCACTGACATTTCTTGTCCGTCAACTTTTCAAAAGCTAGAAAATTTAGTGTTCTGGCATAACATTTGGTAACATTTAAAATAATTTCACAATTTTTCCAATGACTTGAAAGTATCTTAAATCTAGACGGGTGTAATTTGCACACATATTAATGGGTTTTAGTTGACATTTGTAGATTTACTGTTGATGCATTGTTGGAAAATCTCTGGAGAATTCCTATTCCTAAGTGTAGAATCACTGGCGATTCCAAAGTAGGCATAGATGTGAGCATGGATGGCTCTGTGTCTCTGTTTTACCCCCATGATGACTGACGACGCTGCCTCGTTTCCTATGACAGCTGGGCTAGGATGAGAGGTTGAGAAAATGGATAGATGGTTGGATTCCAATTACATTAGTGATCACATGTGCATCACCTACAAATGAGTAAGAACTATTTAAACAACTATTGAGAGGAATTTAATTAAAAGAGTTTATGAAAGAATATGTGTTCTCTGATATGGTAGATAAGGTCAAGGTAGAAACAATGAATAGTGTCCTTTTACCTTCTGGCAAACTGTGAGCATAGTAATAATAAGATTAAATTGCATTGTCTGCCAGAAAAAAAAATATTGTGAGATTAACTTGAACCAATAATGAAAAGAAAGCCTAGCAACATAAATCAATCATGAGCATGTAATGACATTATACTTTGGGCCCGGTTGCTTTTCGCCTTTAGCTGTATTGTCTATTTTCTCCCTTGACAGCTTTCTTTGAAAAGCAGCTAAAACCAACTAAGCCAAGCAGTGATTGCCCTTAACATGAGACTCCTCCTGGATACTCCTTCCCTGTATCTTCTGACCTTTTTTCCCCGTGCAAATTCCAGTGTTTATATGCCTTGCTGGCTGGAAACCTATAGTTATTTCACCAAGGGAAATGAGGAATGGTGGAGCCTTATAGTCATACAACTGGTGCAAATTTGTCATGTAGGCTTGTGTCTATTTCTCCGGAAAAAAAAAATTGCATCATCATTTCTCAAGTAGAGAAACCAAATAGTGCTGCCTCAAAGCAAAAATCTCTAAACAAATTTTGAGCTGTGTAGTCAAAATTCATCAGCACTGAACAATTCCTAAAGCTATAAACATATTCTGAAATACTCATAAGCGGCACTTTATTGAATTATACACTAGATTATTTAAACACAGGTTCCCGGCTTGCAGTTGCTTTAAAAACCCACTCAACATGATGCTTCTCACTTCTCACTCACTGAAGTGTAAGATTATTGGGCAAACCATAAGTACACCACCCACATGAGCAGCATCTGTTGCTACATTTCCCACAGCCACACTGTTTAGCCTCACTAGACAACCTGGGAGCAGGGAAATTTAATTTAATCCATACCATTCTAAGATTCACTTAAAGTAATTGGTTGATCAATGATAGACTTTTTCAGGGAAAAGTCAATTTATCCATTTGAAGTGTGAAAAAACAATTCCTTCGAGACAGAGCTAAAGTCTGGAATTAAATAACTGTTTGATACCTTTTAGTAGCTTTACAGTATTTGTTGACTTGAAAATTTTCTATAAAGAACCAATTAGACAATCTTTACTTTTTTCTGATAATGTTCTGTGTTATCAGTAATCTGCAATTTTTAAGACTTAAAGCTGCACTAAACATTTTGTTAATAACAGATCAAACGACTGTACGAAATGCAATACGAAGAAGGTTGCTTGTCATAAACATAGCAGTTCCCTTGCAGCATCTTTCAGCTCATGGTTCATGTTTTATACCCTGCAGCTTTAACATTTTAGTTCACTGTGACAGTGAAACAACCCTAATCCTAGCCAGAAGACATTTTTAAGATAAAAACTGTAACGCCGGCAACTCTGAACTGCTTAGCATCTAAACATAGGCAAACAAATAGCAATGAGAACACTTTATTCAAAATATGAATGTTATTTCCAATAGTTGTACTTTGTATTTGGTAGTATGTTTCAGTTCTGAGATGTTCATGCCCTTCCAGTCACATTAATGGAAAGCCTAGTGACAGCAGAATATCAGCGTCAACCGAAACAAAACTGTGAGAACTATGCAACCCACTTGTCAACGCTTCCTTTTAAAGCATTGTGTAGCGACAAGAGCAACTGTAGGCTTAAAATGTAAAGAAGGGCATCAGCTGATGTTGGCTGGCACTGAGATCAGCTGATACACTGGGAATGCTGGCTAAGTGCTATGCACAGTTGAGCAACTGGAGCAGTTAGCTGTGTTTTATATTCTTAGATTACAGTACTGTGCAAAAATATTGAGGCACCCCATATTTAATATATATGGCAGGAAAACACGTAATACACAGTATCTCTAAAACTATCCATCATTCATGCAAATCATTGAATTCACACGTTCCAATCATTTCCATGGGCACAGATATATAAAATCAAGCACCCAGGCACCTACACTACTTCAACAAACATTTGCAACTCAGCCACAAAGTGGTAGGCCGTTTAAAATCGCTCAGTTCTACAGTCAATCGCTACAGTCCTCCAGTCCTCATGAGGCCTTCAGATTAGCTCAAGCACAGTGTGTTTCCATAACCCACCAGCTAAAAAAGCCAAAAAGATTTTCATAAACACACTCCCAAACCTTGTGGAGAGCTTTCCCAGAAGATTTGGAGCCGTTATAGCTGCAAAGGATGGGCTGACATCATATTAAACTCTATGGATTAAGTATGGGATGTCTTTCAAGTTCATGTGTGTGTGAAGGCAGAAGAGCGAATAAGTTTAGCAATAGGTGTAACAATTTATTGAAAGATGTGCAAACATGCATGGATGAAGAATATTTGAGTTAAAGACAGAATTTGTATAACTTTAATGAACCTAAGCATTAATATTTGATATGACCACCTTTATTCTTCAGCACAGCCTAAACTAGTTACAGTTACAGCTGTCTTTGAATTCCATTAAGTAGTTGTCGGGAATGGTTTCCCAAGCTTTTTCAGAAAACATTCAGAGAATTTGGATAAATCACTCTATAAGGCCTGTTTTACCACTGATTTGTAGTCCAGTTCTTAGATATCCCAATCTTTTCCTCATTGGGTATGACTTCTTGACAGTCAGCAAACAGTAGGGGGATCAAATAAAGGTCTAGATGCATCGCTCATGTCCTTTATCAAGCCTTTGCAGGATTTTTCCCTTTAAGATACAATTTAAAATAGTTTCTGAGCTAAGTTGTCTGTTATTTGTAGACAAAAAAACTGGTTCATCCCTTCAGTTTAGTGGCTTGTTTCATGCTTTAAGGATTCATAGTCAGTGTTAAGTGGCTTAACAAACAAAAACAAAAAAGGTCACGAACAAGTACTGATCAAGGACTCAATACTTTTGCACAGCATTGTAAGTTTGTGTTTAAAGAAGGGTTACATTCACCATGTGGAACAAATCACACCTCTATTATTTAATATGTTAGCTCTTAAGTATCCAAAAATGCACTAAGACATAAAATACCCAAACCTATGAATCTATAAATGCAAGCATTTATAGATTCATAGGTTTGGGTATTTTATGATAAAACACAACAGAAAAGAAACAAAAGACAACCAAATGTATTATTTGCCTCAACTAATTTGCCATTCAAACTGTGATGCCACCCACTGGAAAAGCAGAACTATGTTTTTTCCTTTGCTTTTGGATATTTTTCAGCCCTGTCAGCTCAGAGCTATAGCTTTGACATTTGTGTGGTTCTGGGATTAAATTTTGGAAAGTTGGGTTTTAATCTTGCATATTCTTCTAAACCTAAAATATGTATTAGTCTCAAATGCATTAAAATTAACCATAGTGTATAATGCAAGCAGCTCAGGCTTTGCCCTGTGGCTACATCCAGAGCTTCTACCTGTAATATGCAGCACTGAAATAAACATCATGTGTTGAACGCCCCCTAACTCAAAAGTGTTGTGCTTGATTGTTTAAATTTCATTGTGCACATTTTCAGAATTTATTTAACTAGTAAACTAGAGGCTGGAGCTGGACTATAAGAAAGTCATGGCTCTGATATCTGCATCCTTTGCAAGCCAAATAACAGACTGAGGATGCTCAGACAGCCTTACATTTATAAATTCAACCTGACAGTGATAATTGCTCTTGGTTTAATGTATCCTGAGGAGCTCAAGCTTTCTTCTACACTTGCTTCTTTTAAATTACTCCTGAAGAAAAAAATCAGAAAGTTCCATCTATTATCTAAACCACTTTGTCCTGTGCAGGGAGAAGGAGGCTGGGGCTCACAGTGAGCCAGTGATTTGGTGCACAATGGACAGGATGCAATGCTGTCAGAGAGCTAACACATTTGGGCAGAAAACCATTCACACTAACCTTTCCAATTAACCTGAGCTTGGATTGGACAATGTCAGGAAGATGCTTCACATTTTTTCCTAGTTGAAGACAAGACAAGTCTTTTTGACATCACAATGGCTTTCTCAGACTTGGCTATTCAAACTGGGCAGGATGACACTTTAAATCCACAACCAAAGACTTTTTGGGTTTCTTTCCTCATTCTTCTAGAAGTTTCCCTTTCATCCTACACTCTAGTGAGCAACCCCTTCTGTTCTATTTTTCTTTTCTTAATCCATCCATTACAAAATGTCAAATTTTATCTCGCTGAGTCTCTACAACCAACAGCAGCTCTGTGGTCATTGTCACAGAGGCCATGAGGAAGTGTTGTTGCTGGATAAAGACCAGACGGCTTACTGTCACAGTGTGGCTATTAAAACATCAGAAACTCTGCTTCTATTTTAGGTTGCCTGTGGTATCAGACTATTTAGCCTTGTCCTTTAAAATGGCATTTAAATACCAACCAGTTTTTGAGTTGTGAGTTGTAATTTCTCAGAATGATTAACCGGTATAAATGCTTTCCTTTCATTTTTATATGCATTTCTGGAGTTAAGGGGTACAAATTCAGTGATTACACCTTGGATCACAACTGTTAAACTTTGTTATCAGTTTTTTTTTTTTGTGGTTAATCAAAATTTTGCAATGAAAAAGAAAATGATTTGCTGCTCCGAATGAACTAGTTTCTAAGGCAGCGTAAGCATGATAAATTCCCTTAACCATGTAAATCATTAAATTGATTGTAGACTACAATAAACTGCACTGATATTCTAAAGGGACTTTATGTTACCCTTACTGTAAAAACCATAATTAAAAATATTACATAATGTTATTTTTGTTGTAGTTGATATGTAGACTTTATGGGCACCTACATTACACCTACAGGAGCTTTAATGAAATCCCATTTGATAGCCGTGTAGAGTCCCCCCGCCCCTTTGTAGACATGACAGCTTTACCTTGCACAGAAACAAGATATTGGAGTGTGTCCATGGGAATTTTTGCCCGTCCGTTACATCTTTTGTCTGGTTCGTCCCACAGGTATTCAGTGGGGTTGAGGTTAGAGTGCTGTGTGGGTGAATCAACTTCTTCCACACCACACTCATCTAACCATGCCTTTATGGACCTTGTTTTGTGCACTGGGGCATAAAAGAGCCTGAAACTGTCCTCACAAAGTGTCCAAAATGTTTCAGTAAATTAAAGCATTAAGATGTTTCTTTACTGGAACCAAGGGACTCTGGCCAACTTAAGAAAATCAACCCCAAAACATTACTGAATACTGTGACTTAATAATTGTGTTTTATATGACAGACAGACAGCTTAGAAAGAGTAAGGACATTGCCAGGGTAATCTCAAGTGACCATTAGAGGAACTGGAGTTATTGGAAAAGAAAGGAAAATATTTAGATGCTAAAAATCCAAAAATTGTTTCATTCAGCGTCAATTTTAAATTTAAATCCAGCTGTCCAACTTTTGACAACTTGTGATGTTAAGGCTTTACCACTGGTAGTCTGTTATTTTTATCTTGTGTTCCACCAAAAAGAGCCCACAGGTGTAAAAGGCTAGTTATGCAAGTCATTGGCATGGTGATAAAGGTAAGACTTACATCAACTCATCCTACACAAACCAAAAGATTTGTAGTCATATGCAAGAAGCCCTGGAATTTTTTTAAACTACATAAAGAAATGTCAGTGACAATGAAAGAAAAAAAACCAAAAGAAGAAACAAAAGAAAAAACAATGTTGCTGAGAAACAGTTATTGTAAACAATGAGCACTCAGAGTGCATTCTAGCTAGACTGACTCACATGTTACATAGCACTTAGTGGCACTGTAAGCTTACAAGCTCATTCCTTTGATACAAAAGCAAACATGTCTAATTGTGCACGCCCTACAGTGGGACTTTGAGTCCTTGATTTGACCTCCACAGTGGAATAACTGGCAGCTGAAAGCAAAAAGCTTTTATTTCACTTCTTGAATTAAACATACACCAGTGAACTCTCACAGAGATCCAACAAGCTACGTAGCAGACAAATCCCAGACCAGAGATGTGTGTTTTCCCTCAAGGCTTAGTTTATTCATCCATAATTCCTTTAACCTCAATTAGACATCTGCCGACTAGAATAGAGCACATAAACGACTCTAAACGAGCCAGATTGTCTGCAATAGTTGAATAAAATGCACAGTGTCTGCCCTTGAGGTCCTCTGTTCACTCTGGAGCACTAAAAAAATGAAAAGCTGTATGGTGTCAATGCTCTTAAGTGCACATACAGGGGCTATGTGGCTACAGTACATGAAGCATTTCAAGAATGGTCTAGAGACTATTTTTATTCTCCATGACCAGTACATGCTGAAGCCCTTCTATCATATTGCCTGCCTGCGGGCAAGCAATAAGAAAACCAAACTTTGTTTCAAAATTGCAAGCACCTCTAAATGTAAAGTTTTGCAGCAGTGAAAACTGACTCAGTTTGAATTCCTAATGCCATCCAGAATGCTCACAGCACCTCTGACAGATTTGCACTCGGTTTCTTTCAAGCCATTATCTGTGAATGTCAAACTGTTGAACTGAAACAAAAAATGACCAAAAATGAAGCAAGAATTCCTCCACTGAGCAAGAACTGAGGGTCTAACTGAGCATATTTTCAAAGCTAGTTGCTTCACTGTTATGACAGCATTTACTGGATACTTTATTGTCACTGCTGAACAAAAAGAAACTCCTATTAGAAAACACTTATCGTAAGAACTACAATTCAGTAATTGGGGCAAGTTTGTTTCTTATTGTTAATTTTGATTTCCTAAAATTTGATTATAAGATTGGTGAACAAGCTTAATTTAACTGTCTTGAATACCAAAAGACAGCTTTATTATGCTATTTCTCACAATAGAACATAACAAGAAGAAATTCTGGTGTTAATATATCACTTCAGTTTTACTGGGACTAAGTAAATTAAGCATAGCATTAGTACGGGCAGGCCACAAACTCAAGCTTAGATGCAATCCTTTTAAATCAACTAATCTCCAAGTCAGGCCACAACAGCTGATGGATGATCTTCTAACCTTCTACACATCCAAATCTCTATAGATCTACAAGGGGTACTTTTCAAGTTACTTTATCCTCCCTACAGGTGCTGCATACCTTCAAGCTCCTTTTCCCTGTAACTCTGCCCTTAAAGCTGTATGACTGAATCACTAACCTGTCATCACTGATATCTGTAAAGAGCTCTAGTTTTGGTTTCTCCAGCCTTATGCTTTCCACATATGCAAATGAGAATGGGAGCAACCAACACCAATATAAATGACTGCTGATGAAAATATTTTTATTCATAAATTTATGCCACTTAGATCTGAAACAATTAATGAATCACCTATGATAAAATTATAATCTAATCTTTTTTTTAAATTTGTTTGTTTTTCTTCCAGGCAGAAAAGCTTGAAAATAGCTCTTAATTGTGACATATCAATGTGTGACTGCAAATGAAAAACAAAAAAATCATTGTTCACTGCATATACAATTAAGAAATGATTGTTTACTCCTATAGTAATATAGAGACAGGTGAGAGCTAAAATGTCTTACTAATAATGTACACCTAAGCATTTTTCATTCTATGCTCTATATATCCCTGAAGCATATATGGAGCACATCAAAATGCTGAAAACAGGAAGTTAGAAGTTATGACTGTGTCCAAAAGGTCTCACAATATCACACTAAGGAAAACTTACTAAGTTCTTGTGCTGTTGTGGACTTTTCTACAGTGACCTTCATGCAATATTGAAATATTTTTAAAAGTCAATTTAAAAAGGAACCGTTCAGACTTTTCAGTAGAGCACAAATGAATACAGCGTTGAAAGAGGAATGAAACATCTCTAAAAATGAAATGGAATAAATTGATTTGTTTATGTCCAGATGAGCACAGAGTGAACACCTGGGGCCTGTGTCTGGTGGAAGGCTAACACATGGTTCCATTCTGTTTGCAGATGCTAATATCTGAGCTCTAAAGAAAGAAAAAGACTGAGACCCAGGTCAAGGCTTCATTTAGCAATAAGGGCCATGTGAGGATTGCATTCTTGGGAAAACTTAGCACAGGGAAGTATGCTCACTGGATTCCAAACTGTGAATGATGTAAGCCATATTTTGTTGATTTATACCATTGATTGCCCATAAATTAGAAGGGAAATTTGACCAAGCTTGCTTGTTGCCAGCCATAAAAGAAAACTTTCACCGCTGCCCATTTATTATTGAAAGAAACAAATAATCAAGTACCAATTACAGAGGGAAATCATACTAATTTAATCCACTGCAAGACCAAGACATCTTGATAAGATTCAGTACAGGGATAGTACTACAAAACCAATAACAAAATCGTTTTCATTATGTTGATCTTCAACATCGTAAATGGATGGCAAGTGTTGCTCTGGGTGACTCATTCACAGCGAAGTAGAAGAATGAAGCTGAGGTCTTTGCTACTCCAGAAATAATACAATGACAATTTCATCAGCAAAAGCTGACCATAAATGTGTTGACATCTTTTTCAGCAGAATTTTTAAAGGTTATACTTAAGGTTTACACAGTTTCTGGTCCCTTGGAATGTAACATTTACAGCATTAGCCGCACAATGTAGGAATGCTGTTTTCTGATTGGTACGGGGATATACCGAATGCTTTTCTTGTATTACTGACCACTCAAACACTTTTTGCACTGTAAGCTGCATTTACACACTGCATTAGTAACAAAGTCTTTTTATATTGCACTTTTCAAGAACATCATTCACAAAATGCTTTACAACATAAACATTTTTGAAGGTATCAGAAGTGTGCACAGATCCCCCGCCCCCCTCGTTTTTTTTTTTGTTTTTTTTTTTTAAACCAGCGGCTAACTCTACAAGAGCTCTTTAAATGACTGAACTTTACAGACAAACTTCAAACAGTTTCTGAAAGAAGTCAAAACATAGTTTTAGTTCTGAGAGAACCAATGAAAAGCACATACAGAAAAATCGCCTCCGCCTAGATTATTCCATGTGTGCTTCAAATCAAATCAAGTGGTTTCTGAAAGATGAGATATTTTGTAATTTTAAAGACAAAATTACAGAATAAATCCAGCTGGTAGTATGATACTTAAACGGTTAATTCCAATGGAAGTGAGTTCCACAACACTGGAGCCACAATTTCAAAAGCACAGTCTCCTTTTGTCTCTAATCTGGATCTAGGTACAGCCAACAAAGACTGATCAGCTGACCTCAGATCATCATTATGTACTTTACAATTACACTGATATATGTATTGTGAGCAGTTTGGGATGCGAACTGGAGGAGTCAAGGATGCACTCCTCTACTTTTTAATTCCCACGTGACTCGTTCTACTTCCTGAAAGATACCAACCCTAAAAATAAATGCTATCTACTGGGTCTTCAGGTCCTCATCTGCAGTGAATGAAAAAGATTTGGATATTCAATCCTGCAGCAAGCAACACAGCGCTGGGTGTGCTTTGCCTAAAATTTAGTTAGCAGAGGTGGCTGTAGATAGGAGATAACAACGGCAGACAGCTCCTCGGGTTACAGGCAGTATCTCCATAGCAACCATATGTAATTATAATCACACTGAACGACTGATACTTTCAAAGTATTTATGCAGAACCTATTGTTTGATTAAAAAAAATAAGAAAAAAAATAGAAGCAAACGTTTAATTTTTAAAATAGCAACATGGCAAACCAGAAGAGGATTGCTTATATTGTGACTTTATTCCATTCTTTTTTTAACATATTCTTCTTATAAAAATAGGTAGAAGGTAATATGCTAAAATGAGTACAAACTATTTAAAAGCATGCGAAACTATACAGGACACTCCTTCACAAGCCTACAATTACTGATATATTCACTTTTTACAGTAGTACAAAAGTGCAGTAACCTTGACAGAATTACTTAAATGCTTACTTTAATGATAATCATAGTGGGATTAAATCAAAAGCTTACCATCAGGATCTGAACTTCATGCACATTCTAAACTGTGTAATTTCTATTCTGAGCAAGATTCAGTCATAAAAGTTGCATGCTTGTAAGCTGAGCCTTTCATTGGGATATCAAGCACTTTCTCACGAAGGCTTTCAGTCACTTTGCAATTTCAGAAATATGTCCTCACAGACAACTCATGTCAAAAACTCTGACCAGTACTCATGAAAAAATAAAACATCTTTCAAAGAATAAAAGCAGGTTATGAGCTGTGATCCTCGTTAAAGTGTAATGACATGATGTTAACTCGGCTCAGCCGAAACAGCATGACTTCTGCATTGTTTTTGGTGCATGTATTCCCAATCCACAGGGCTTTCTATTATTTATGACAGCCTACATCTAGGCTGCAGAAACTGGCAGTGGATTTGAGTGCTGGGCATGCTGGGAAACTGACAGATGACACCACTCTGCTGGTTGACACGCTTGGTCTCTCTGCTGGGGGAGGAGTGCTGAGCGAGAGTCGGTAGTTTGGTCTGAAGACTATCTTTAGGTATAATGCAACCATGTGTGTTAAGCCTCTGCTTGACTATTAGTTTGAGCTTTCTTCCTCATGATAACAAATACCAGCATGTGCTTAAAGTCGCTTTCATGGTCTCTGTGTAAATTCTACTTTATACAGAAAATAAAGAACAAAAACAAAAGTAACAAAGCATCCCTAAATAGTTTCAGTGTAATACATAACAGTGATAAAGGTTAATGAGTAGCAAAACTGTACAATGGAAATAGACACTGAGCAATGAGTAGATGTCCCTGAAATTAAGACACATTGCCAACCCTTGCTTTCTCTAAGAATGTCCCATAAAACGCTGTGCTTTTGTCACTGTTTTTATTTATATCAACACATTTAATTTATATTTATAAATCACATTTATATTTAATCACAACTAAATTATGCTATTTGCTATTTTGTGTTGTGGAAACTTATTCACTAATGTACCATTTCGCACTGTATTGTTAACTGTTAAGTTGTTAAGTGATGTGTCTAAAGTTGGTTCCAAAATTAGGCTTTTATATTATAAATAAAGTAGTAGTACAAATTCAGGCTAAAAAACAAGCAAAAGAACCAAAGGAAAACAATCAAAAAAATGTCAAAGGTAAGCCTCAATAATACTCTTACCTAGGTTACAGCTGAAAAAAAAACAAAACAAAAAAAAACCTTACTTTATGCTACTCAAGATACACAGAATATTTTAAAATTAATTAATAAAAAAAAAACAAAAAAAAAACTTTAGTCTCAAATTCCTAGTTTTGTGTGGTGGATTTAAAGCTCTGCTAATAGATCTAAATGGATCATACCAATTTGTTTGTCTGTTATCTCAAACATTTTTATTACCTCAACCCCCTGATGCAATATCTTATTTCACTTAGACGTTTGTCTGAACTAAATTTAACTCATGAATTTTAGCATGCAATATAATATTTCACTCCTCTTTTCAATATAGTTTTCATTTATTTTGACTGTTACTTTTCTAATTTAATTACCCCATTCAATTCAGGTGCATAGGCAATAGTCATCTTAAAGTGCTTTATATTGCAAGATGAAGACCATAGAGAGGTAACTACAACCATTAGACAGTTTATTATGATCAAGGATCAAGGAGGACCCATGGCTCTTTTAAATTAGGTTAATGGCTAACTGAAGAGTTAAGTTAACTTGAGACTGAAGTTCAGTAAAATTTTGCACTAAACTCTGCAAAATCATTCCTTGCAAACCATGTGGAAATAAATTCTATATACTCACCTGCCAATGTTATCAGGTTTAACCAGCATTTGCCTTCAGAACTACCTTAATTCTTTGTGGCACATATTCAACAAGGTACTTGAAACATTTATTGATTATATGTCCATATTGACATGATAGCATCATGGATTTGGTGCAGACTTATTGGCTGCACATCCATGACTGAATCTCCCATTCCCCCACATTCCAAATGTGCTCTACTGGATTGGGATCTGGTGACTTTGAAGGCCATTTGAACTCATGTAATGTTCAAGAAATCAGTTTGAGATTATTTTTTTGTCTTTGTGTGCTATCATGCTTGAAGCAGTCTCGGATGTTTGAAATAAAAAAGGCAACTGAACTTCTTTTTGTTTGTGAAGACATTTGTCCTCTCATTCAAGAGGCCTCTTCAGTTCTAAAACAATTGACAGAGTCATGGGTACTATTATTGAACAGAAGTCGTGTTGTTATAGAACTGAAGAAGGCTGTAGCATTTAAATGATGCTCAGTTGGTACTAAGGGGCCCAAAAGTGTTCCCAGAAAATATCACACACCATTACACCACAAGCAGCCTCTCCCTCTGACACAAGACAGAATGGATCCATTCTGACTGCTATCTCAGTGTTGCAGCAAAAATCTAGACTCATCAGACCAGGGAACATTTTTCCAATCTTGCATTGTCCAATTTTCATGCGCCTTTGCAAATTGCAGTATCAGTTTCCTATTCTTAGCTATCAGAAAGTGTCAAATAATGTGGTCTTCTGCTGCTGTAGCCCATCACCATCATGGTTGAACATGTTGTGTATTTATTACAGATGCTCTTCTGAATAATTCTGTATTATTTAAATGCAATTTGACTCACTTTTGCCTTCCTATTAGCTTGAAGAAGTCTGGCCACTATCCTCTGATCCCCAACTTCAACCAGGATAATTTCATATGTCAGTTGTTAATGGCCCATCAGTATGTGGGAGCCATGCTGAAAATCCATGCAGGCAGGGGTGGGACTTTATTTTGATTAGCACACCATGTGCCCAATCACAAGCAAAGACAGACTGGGATCATGCCATTATGTGAAAGAAGGAAGGGTGGGGAGATGTTCCAAGACAGCAAGTGTAGTGGTACAGATGGAAGCCCTATGTAAATGCAAGCCTGTCGGGAAAAACTGAAGAAATGAGTGAAAACAAAATAAGCAGCATCTGGCTACATAGCAATAATACTGGAGACTGCAACACTGAGTGCAGAATTTATGAAATTAGGAGCTGGATAAAGTGATGGCTGTTTTAATTTTTAGCAGTTTTGTATTGTGGAGGACAAAAGGTTTCAAAACTGTGCAGGCCTCAGACCTCATGTGTGTTCTCCCTAGTGGTAGCAAATCCATAGAAATAAGGCTTTTATGAAAACACTGAATAAAAAAAAAAAAGAAAAAGACTAAAGTTACTTTTCAGTATTGAATATCAAACAAAATAAACTGTATACAAAGTGTCTTTGAATGGCACAGATGCAGAAATGTCTGTATGTAGCAGAGAGCCTCAGGCTCAGTGTCTGAGTGTTTAAATGAGTTTCAAAGGCCTAAATGTGCGCTTGAAGCCATTTATATTCTTGGTTGGTTGATCGGCTTCTCACCACAAACAAGCATAAATCTTGGACTTTGAACTGTATTTTCATAACTTTTACAGCTTGTCCTAATGATAAAAAGCTCCCTTATGGCCATTCATACGACACAAAGTAATTAAGCAATAACCAATTAACCTGTTGAACCCCAATGCCCCCTGTACCGGGGTCAATAGGGAGAACATCTGGTTTAACGGTATGTACCGTCAGATCTGCTATATAAATATAGACATGTGTGGTATCCACAGAAATGTCAGAATCTCAGCTAAAAGCCAATGAAACCATTCAGCAACCACCAAACAGCGAAAATGAAGCAAATGATTAAAGAGCAGGTAAAACAGATT
The DNA here is from genome assembly GCF_001858045.2 of Oreochromis niloticus. Lineage (NCBI taxonomy): Eukaryota > Metazoa > Chordata > Actinopteri > Cichliformes > Cichlidae > Oreochromis > Oreochromis niloticus. Next base: position 23,800,446 of record NC_031983.2, on the reverse strand, counting down.
GTGCAAAAAGTTGTAAATACAGAGCACGTATCCCTCTCTTCACCCGGCGGCACATACACGGACATTCTGCCAAATTATGCCAAATTACAAAACGCTTAGCTATGTCTCTAATAAAATCCCTGTCATGAGATTTTGCAGTGACGTATTCCCAACTGCCACTGCCACTATTGTTCTAACTGTGCAACTATCAAAACCTTGCGAAACTCAGTTTGCTAGTAAAAGAGCTTAATCAAAGCTCACACTGATTGCAGCTGAAATTTGTCTCCTAGTTTTTAGAGGGTTTTTTCCTCTCATCCTCCTTGATTGAGATTGGATGCACTTTGTCATTGGACACTTTGCAGTTAATCAGCCTGCACTGAGCTGCACTGGTCAAAAGGATCTTGGGTCTTCTCTTTTTACAGACATCCACGGTTGCGTGAAGACATTCTGAATTTTGATTTGTACAGACAACCATAGAGAGAGGAAGCAATCGAACTCAGGCAAGCACCCAAGTCAGTCAAGTCTTGTTATCCATGGGAAAAAAATCAATGTTTTCCCTTCTGAGTGGGCTTGCTGCTCTGCACAGCTTTCACACACAACAGCAGAGTCTGAAGACGTGGGGCCATGCTGACTGACATTTAAGGAGTCAGCTTAGCAAGGCTGTGTTTAAGTATTAATTAGCAGGGATGCCGTTTACTTTGACTGGAAACAGTTAGCTGTTTTTGAGCACAGAATGAGTTGGGTCATAATTTCATGCCATTATATAAAACACTCTTACCTGATTATATTGGACCTACTCACTTGGGTTTTTGGTGTGCGGCAATTTCCAATCTACAATTAAATTAAGACGTTAATGATATCACCATGTAACCATATGCAGCTATCAGCTTGATTGTTTTCTGCACTGAGGCAGATCAGGTACACCTGTGTTTCTCAATCTGTTTGATCATCAGAACCAATATTAAGCTGTTTTCTGTCTTTACCACTTAGCATCAATTTGAATAAACTGACACCGAGTATAAATTGGAGTTTTTGGATAGTCTTACAATTGTTTTTAAAACTTTGAACAAATCATTTTATTACTGTCCCTATGGCAGCACTCGTCTTAATAGGAGGGTCCATTTTGTTGTTCTTAGTGTAAAATTCATACTGATTTTATTCTTATGCCACGTACAAAATATTATACCACATATACCAAACACCATGCAACAATGGCAACTAGTTAAGAACGTACAATTCCAATAGCTTGATTAGTTTTCTGAGATAAAGCTTCCAGAAGAAAAAACAGCAATAGCAAAGCTGAGGTGTTTCCAGTAAGCATAGATTTTTCTCTGCTCAGAAGTGGAGCTGGAGGGAAAAAGAAGGATTGATTTTCAGCTTTTTGTGTCTTTAGTCTCTTTAGCAGTGCTTTTTATGCAGAGGTGAACTCGAGAAATATACAGATCGTGTATGATGTTAAAGCTACTTAAAAGTAAGGTGAAATACATTTTGCAACATGTCGTTTAAAGACATCAGGTTAAGACAAGCATAACTTACACAATATCAATATTTATTATGTTATGTTTATATCACGGTAATTTTATATCCTTATATGTAGAAATATATGTAGAAAGGTTTTTATTCTCTGCCATTTAATAAACAACTGCATACAATGACATGTTTGGTTTTCACGTAAGATGGGTTAGATAAATAAGCTTCATCTTCATATAGAAAACAACCTGCCACTAATGATCTCAAGAAACACTTCAGAGTAAAATAAAATCTATGGGTGTAACAATATAGGACTATACAATCCTTTTTAGCTTTTGAATAAAGTTTTTACTGTTTTTTCTTTACTAATCTTCCTTTTATTTTTCTGTATTCCCACAGACTGCATCCAACCAGTAAGATATACTTTTAGCCCACAGACTATAGGTTTACCATTCTTTACATTTAAGCTTTTATATAAAGGTACAAAGTGACCTTCAACATTGTCCCCGATTACTCAAACTGACAAGGCTTCACCCTGAAAAATATATATTCTTAGATCCCCTTATGTAGGGGTGCCCAATCCTAGTCCTCGAGAGCTACTGTCCTGCAGCTTTTAGATGCATCCCTACTCCAACACAGCTGAATCAAATGGTTTGATGACCTCTTCAGCATGTCATCAAGTTTGGCAAAGGCCTGATAACAAGACATTCATTTGATTCAGGTGTGTTGGAACAAGGATGAATCTAAAAGCTGCAGGACAGTAGCTCTCGAGGACTAGGATTGGGCACCCCTGCCCTTATGTTTCATACCGTATCTTTACATTGTATCACTCCATATGAGAGTTTGATAAACTATGAATCCAAAAGGAAAGTCATGTTATTTAACATTATTTGCAACCATGTATATCAAAGACTTTTTGTACACCTCAGCATAAGAAACAACAGTAAAAACAAAATTAACGATGTTCTGTTTTGCTGCTCAAGTTTCAAAGTCCTGCACAAACATGCATAAAATGAACAAGGACACTAAGAAATGCCAGGAAAGCTTGACTGGTGATGATAGGAAAACCGGGGCAAACATGGAGTGCTAAGTAGAATGTAGGCTACTGTATGTCAGGGACAGGCAACTCCAGGCCTCGAGGGCCGGTGTCCTGCAGGTTTTAGATATTACCCTGCATCAACACACCTGAATCAAATGATTAGTTCGTTAACAGGCCTCTGGAGAACTTCAGGACATGTTGGCCGTTTATCAATGCCCAAGTACGCGAGTACGTACTCGCGTGCTCGGTGAGTACGTACCCGCCGAGAACGCACGGGAGTACGTACCCGCCGAGAACGCGAGCACGGACTCGTTGGCCGTTTCTCAATTCTCAAGTACGCGAGCACGGACTTGTGATTTGTACAGTCGGAACACCAGCGTACGTGATGATGTCACAGGTCCGGAGTTTTTACTGCCGTCCCCTCTTAATGTAACTGTAAGTAACATGTTATGAAGCTTACCTTTAATCACAGCCAAACCGGTTTACTCAGGAACAAATAACACACTGAAATAAACCAAACATTAACATTTAGAAGTGATCTACGTGACTTATATATCATTTTTAACCTCAGTAGTGAAACCTCTATTAATAAAAATAGTGTACATGTACATACGTGTACATACCTTAATAAAAACAAGCAGGTGAGATGTTAGAACGCTTTTATTTCTATTCTAGTGGACACTCAATACTATAGACAGCTGCTGGGGTTTCTTTAACCTCAGTAGTGAGAAGACCGCGGGGGGGGGGCGATGTGCCGGGAGTCCGCTGTTGAGTTTTGGACGCAATGCATTCTGGGATATATAGCTGTCCCAAGTCTACACCGATGCATGCTCGATAAAATGGGCGGATCGAGAACACATCCAGGACTTTTTCGCGTTCTCGGCGTGATGCGTACTTCGAATTGGAACAGTACTTGGTCTCCGACTGATGACGTATCACGAGTACACGAGAACGCAAGTACGCACAAGTACGCATATTGATAAACGCCCGTTGAGGAGGTCATTTAGCCATTTAAATCAGCTGTGTTGGATCAAGGACACATCTAAAACCTGCAGGACACTGACCCTCGAGGCCTGGAGTTGCCCACCCCTGCCTGCATGTTGAGGTAGGTGTTTACCTGATGAGACACAGGTGGGGTACAAAAGGGCAGGGAACCAAGGCAGGAAGTAGGACTAACACAAGGGTAAACAGGAAATGAAAACCAAATCATGTGTACTCTTCAATTTATCAAGTGCAGTTTTTTTAACGTAATAAAACTTAAGTAAATAACATTGTGTGGGATATCAAATAAATGACTCTGTTTTCTCGACTTTAGCAGCGGAAGGTAATGTTAGCGTCACCAGCTAAGTCAACAGAGTGGTGCTATGAGACAGTTGCAGTGCTTAAGATAGCATTTCTAACAGTATAATTCAATTCAATTCAATTTTATGTATATGCTGCAAAATCACAATAGCTGCCTCCAGGGGTTTTATATTGTAAGGTAAAGACCCCACAATAATAATCAGTATAATCAGGGGATTACTTGTGGAAAAACAACAAAAAAAACAAGAAGGTGTGGTGTGGGATGGAACCAGAGTGGTCCTATATACTCGTAATCCTGTTACAGTATTTATTAGTGCTGTTAATGTAATGTTTAGCATAAACATATAACAACAGCATTTAGGATATTGTATTATACGTTTGATGAAATTAGCATTTACAATATTCTGTCTCCTGTTTCCCTTTACAGACACTTGCTTCTTTTAACCACATCTTGGAATCTCCAGACAGCGAAGGAAGTGACCCTTTTCATTTACTTAGAATAACAGACTTTCACAGTTTGGTTAACACGTTTGCCTAATAGACACAAGATCCCTAGTTCAAGATCAGGAGGAGTCACCCTGGGAAGGGTTTGTCAGGAAGGGCATGGGGTGTAAAAAAAAAACAAAAACAAAAAAACCCAAAAAAAACCCTTCTGTGTCAAAAGTCTATGCCAACCACACTGCAAGCTATTGCTAGCTACACACTATAATTTTGAAAAACAATGTTTGATTAAGCACTACCTTCAAATAAGCCAGAATATTTCTACACATGTAAAAAATAACAACTCTTTATGTATTCATACAGTGGAGTGATTGATTTTAGTTGGCATTGTATGTCTGAATAATAGGAATGCCTTTTTGTGATTTTATGCATACTGACTCACTGAGTTTTATGACCTTGGTTTGTACCTACTAATATAGGCTGTGCAAAGAGAATCTGCCTCATGCAAACATCACAAGATTCACACAAGCTACACATGAAAATGTGTAGCTTATATTTTTTATGCTTTTATTCATATATACAAGAAAAAGTGATTCAAGCTTTGACTAGTATCCTTGAAAAAGATTATTCGCTAGGCACCTGCCAAATGCTAGTCTTAAAGCATCTCCTTTCCATTTCTACTGTCACAAGTTAAATTCCATTAACACAAGTAATTGAGCTCATTTTACCCCTGTGAAAACCCATTTAACTTCTAATCATAATCTGATTCCTCATTTTAGGCAGCAGGAGATCAGTGTCTTCTCTTTGTTTCACTAGCACTGCTGGACTTGTTCACCTGAGTCTATGAACATCTTTTTTCTGCATACGGCCATTATCAGAGCTATAACAAAAGGACATGACAGGCATGTTTTTTTCTATCTTTAAATCATCACCAATATATTATGTTTACACAACCACTTCAGACTAATATACTTGGTGAAGTCTTCTGATGGTGTACCGTGCTCCAAGTTAAAGCATTAAGACTGAAATGGTAATACAATTTCAAAAGCAGTGGGGTTGTGTTTCTTCATTTAATGTATAATGTGTTTCTTGGTCCTTCAAGAAATAAATATTGCCTCAATACAGCTCATATAGCAGATTTTCCCCAACAAACACTTTGTGCTAGTGAATAAACATAATGAAACAGTTGCAGCCCAATCTAAAAGGTCATTTTAACCATTCATAAATGCCAATGGCATTAAGCACGTTAAAGGGTATCAGAGCAGCCGCTGGGGGAGAGTGAGCGAAAGAAGGGGAGCTTTGACATAGCTGAACATCAGCCTTGTCTGAAGCCAAACTACCACAGTTATCAATTCAGGCCTGGGTACAAAGATGCAGTGTGTTTCTGTGACCATGTCTGGGCAGAGCTGGCCCTCTGTAGTGTTTATTAGTCAGTAACAGCTCTCTTTGCAATCTTGTCAGAGCCCAGAGGCAGGATGAAGCAGCAGAGGCCAGCTAAGGCTGTCAGCGCCACCGAAATCACAGTACCTCCAAAGTTTTATCACAGCGCAATCTCCTGCCATGACACTGTCACCAATGTTGCTGTCTGAGTTTGCGCGCCACTTTGGGCAAGATCTGGTCTTTTATTTGGAAAACTCGAGGAAACATTTCTCTACTACTGGAAATATGATTCAGGTACTACTGGACAGTAAAGCACTTTTTTTTAGTAAACCTACCTCTATCGTCAAATCCAAAAGTATTTAGAAGGTAACAGAGTTTTTGTGTTATTGTTAGTGTAATTAAAGGAGTCCATCATTATAGACCTTGAAAACCACTGAAGACAGCTAAAGTGGATGCTCACAGAATTCTTTCCATAGGCAAGAAAAAGCTGTTCAGAGCATTTAACCAAGTCAACAAAACAACACTGGTGAAAACTAAACTAAAACCTAAAGTGGGAAAACGAGACTGTGATAACTATGACAAAAGGACATGAACATGATTCTGGGCAGGAGCATGTGTGAAACTATGAGAAAAACATGAGCATGACCTGAACAGAATCATGAAGTACCTGAAACTGGACATGAGGGAGGAAAACAGACAAACCAACACTGAACAGAAGAAGACAGAGGACTTACATACACAGAAGGGTAATGAGGGAAGTACAAACACCTGGGGAAACACAGCTGACACAAATGGACCTGACGCCACAGGGGAAGCAAAACTAAAAATACCGAACATGGAAACACAAGACTTTCAAAATAGAACAGCAAGCAAGGAGAGATGTAGACATGACAACATAAGCTTGACACAAGAGACAGAGAGAGGGAGTGAGAGAGGGAGAGGAAAAAACAGAGGAGAGAGAGACACAAGGGGAACCTACATAGACAAGGAGGCATAGAACAAACAAAAACCAGACTAAAAATTCAACCATCCATCCATCCATCCATCCATCCTCATCCGCTTTATCCAAGGTCGGGTCGCGGGGGCAGCAGCCTAAGCAGAGAAGCCCAGACCTCCCTCTCCCCAGCCACCTCCTCCAGCTCATCCGGGGGAACACCAAGGCGTTCCCAGGCCAGCCGAGAGATATAATCTCTCCAGCGCGTCCTGGGTCTGCCCCGGGGCCTCCTCCCGGTGGGACATGCCCGGAACACCTCACCCAGGAGGCGCCCAGGGGGCATCCTTGTCAGATGCCCGAACCACCTCAACTGGCTCCTTTCGATGTGGAGGAGCAGCGGCTCTACTCTGAGCCCCTCCCGGATGGCCGAACCTCTCACCCTATCTCTAAGGGAGAGGCCAGCCACCCTTCGGAGGAAGCTCATTTCTGCCGCTTGTATCCGCGATCTCGTTCTTTCGGTCACTACCCACAGCTCGTGGCCATAGGTGAGGGTCGGGACGTAGATCGACCGGTAAATTGAGAGCTTCGCTTTTACACTCAGCTCCCTCTTCACCACGACGGACCGGTGCAGCGTCCGCATCACTGCAGCCGCAGCACCAATCCGTCTGTCGATCTCCGGCTCCCTTCTCCCATCACTCGCGAACAAGACCCCGAGATACTTAAACTCCTCCACTTGGGGCAGGAACTCATCCCCGACCCGGAGTGGGCACTCCACCCTTTTCCGGCTGAGAACCATGGCCTCAGATTTGGAGGTGCTGATCCTCATTCCTGTTGCTTCACACTCGGCTGCGAACCGTTCCAGTGCGAGCTGGAGGCCCCCACCCGATGAAGCCATCAGAACCACATCATCCGCAAAAAGCAGAGATGAGATTCTGAGGCCACCGAAGTGAAAGCCCTCCGCCACTTGGCTGCGCCTAGAAATCCTGTCCATAAAAATTATGAACAGAATCGGTGATAAAGGGCAGCCCTGGCGGAGCCCATCACCCACCGGAAACGAGTCCGACTTATTGCCGGCAATGCGAACCAAACTCTTACAACGGTTGTATAGGGATCGAATGGCCCGTAGCAGTGGGCCAGACACCCCATACTCCCGCAACACCTCCCACAGGACACCCCGAGGGACACGGTCGAATGCCTTCTCCAAGTCCACAAAACACATGTAGACTGGTTGGGCAAACTCCCATGCACCCTCAAGTATCCTCGAGAGGATAAAGAGCTGGTCCAGTGTTCCGCGACCAGGACGAAAACCGCATTGTTCCTCCTGTATCCGAGGTTCGACTAACGGACGAACTCTCCTTTCCAGCACCCTGGCATAGACTTTCCCAGGGAGGCTGAGGAGTGTGATCCCCCTGTAGTTGGAACACACCCTCCGGTCTCCCTTCTTAAAGATGGGGACCACCACCCCGGTCTGCCAGTCCAGGGGTACTGCCCCTGATCTCCACGCAACATTGTAGAGGCGTGTCAACCAGGACAGCCCTACAACGTTTATTAACGTTGTAGGGCTTATTAATTTGTCAACCAAGACAAATTAATAACAATAATAATAATAGAACTTAACATTATCTCATAAGTAATCCTAAATACAAAACTCCTCAACTACCCCCTTAACTTAAGAATTACACATGAATTTCACATTATATTAACATAAGAAATCAACAGTACAAAATAACTCAAAACGCTGGGTCACAGATCCAGCCCCTGACAGATTCAGCCAAATTCTGCAAAACCTACTGCATGATGATTCACAGTAAAAATAAATAACGCTATAAAGCAAAACACATACTCTTCACTTGGTAAAGGCAAAACAGAAGACAGAGACCCACAAACAAGAAACAGGAAAGACCAACAGAGCATCTCAAGGGAGCAATTGCAGCAATTGGTGATGTTTATGGGTTCTGGTTTCAAGCAATCACTACAATGTTTCTTTTTATTCGATTTCTGTATTTTTCTTATTTTCCTCAAAAAGTTTAATTTTTTAAACCTTTCAGGACTGTGTAGTGTGGTTTCATCAAAATCAAAATATTTTGTAAACAATGTTTATTTTTTGTTTGTTTGCTTTTTTTGTATTTTCAATCTGTTAATTGCCCCCCACTCCCACCAAATAAAAGATTAGGGAAAATAAGGTTTCAGTGATTTTGAGGTCCAAATCAAAGCACCAGAAGATTAGATAACTTTTATGTTTGATACAAAAGATACAACAGATCCCATAATCTATAATCACAGACCAATCTTTAGGCCGAGTATAGTGAATATGGTGAATAAAGCAGAGAATACACATTTTTCCTTCATGACCAGTGGTTTCCAGATGGTCTCTAAACCTATGTGGCTGAGACCTTAGGTGTACATGTGCACCTCTTCTCCCAAAGACAAATAACCCCAAATACCAATGACATCTTGGCCAGTTGTACCTCCACATATCAAAAATGTATTATTGGGACAATATACCGAATGTTTATTTTGTTCTCTAGAAACCCTAAGAAAACATGACAACACTGGTTTGATAACTGACACTTTTTTAAATCCAAAATTCTTCCCACCCAGGGGAGAACAAGCTCTATTTTTCCTTATTTTTGACAAAAAACAGCTATTGAAAATAACTGCAGTCCTACAATACTTTTTCTATGTGATTTCACATGTAAGAAAAAAAATAAATCAATAAATGTAATATATATATATATATATATATATATATATATTACATTTATTGATTTATTTTTATATATATATGAACAAATCGTCTCAGTGCGAACTAAAATAATATTACAAATGAAATACTTTCCCTAAAAAACATCTATAAACTGGTCAGAAACAGATACAAATGATAAGAGCAACGTTGACCTGATAATGGTGACATGGAGATATATTTTTAAATTATCTAGAGAAATTTTAAAGGATCCACTGGGCTGTTTGTTCATAATACATAAATATCAAAATTCACATTTTTAATAAAGAAGGAATGGGAAACTAGAGTTTTTGCTCACTTCCTCACTGGCATTTCTCACACTTCACAAAGCTATTCCAGAAATGTCACAAAACAGATTTTATGAGTAAAGTCATTGTAGCTTCTTAGGTTTAGTCAGAGCTACTAAAAAAAGTACAACTGTGTCTTCTTCACATGTTCTTTAGTTTCTCCTTTCACAAGAAATCCTACATTTTAATGTCATGTGTATTTGAAAATCTAAAAAAAAACAAAGCTGCTGATTTGACTGGAGAGGAACCTTCATTGATCATCCAGTATCTCATTTTATGTCTGAGACAACTATGTGCATGCTGCTGCATGGGGTTTCTTCATCCTCAATAGTGGATGAAAAACCGACTAGACAGACTGGGATTGGTGCTTGCCTAAGATCAGCGGGTGCCTTGTTTGCAAGAAGCAGTCGACACCACAGGACTGCCCCACATGCAGCGCAGTGCAGAAAAGAGCATGCAGGCGAAAAATTGTTCCTCTAAAATGAGCTGCATGATGGATGGATTAAGTGACACTTTTTTTGTTTTGCCAGTATGGAAAATCTCAGTTTGTGAGCTATTGTTGCAGAGGAGTAGCAATTTACTCAAGCAGAAGAATGAAGCAGCAGTTTTGGGGATAATTTGCCTTTTAGTGAAACTGAATCATGCGAACAAAGTAAAGCTCAGCTCAGGGTCAGCAGGACATTGTTCACTGATTATCTCCTGGTATGTTCATCAAGTTATTTCAGAAGGAACACTGTACAGTGCTTAAGGCTATTTTTTTTAAAAAGAATCTCGGCAAAAGGATCATGTTGAGTGTGGAGAGCTGTATAATGGACGCCTCTACCTAGAAAATCCTCATATTAAGAAAAAATGTAAAAAAAACAAGTCTTTCACAGAAGTCAGAGAGAAAATGAGCATTTTCTTGCTCGCTTCTCATATTTCCTCCATTAACTCTCAGGTGTGTGTAACCACTGAATCACTGCACCCTCTGTTCAGACGGTCTAACAGAATGGCCAGTCTGTGCTTTCGTATGAGTCAGAAGAGTCTCATGCCTTCCTGTTGTTTCAGTACAGCTTTTAACACCCTCAGGCTCAGCAAGGAATACAAGCGGTCCATCATTTCAACCCAACATATTTTCCCAAATGATGGTTTCTCAGCGTGTTAGCTCAAAACTAAAAGTTCAAAAATGAAAACAAATCTAGAAGAATGAGGGTAAACAGAATTGAGCTTAACAGACTTTTATGGCCCGCTCTACATGTTTTTTTTTTGCTTGAGGCCAGCAGCTCAAAGCTATATTAACCACTACTTGCAATGTATTGAGAAACCTGTTGTCAGATACTATACAACTAAAACTCTTTGACGTCCTACTTCAGAAAACAGCAAATAGGTTCAGTCAAAGTTGGAGCTACAACTGGGAAAGTCTGCCCCATTTCACACAGTCTCAGGTCCAGTCAGTGTGTAAATGAATATGTTTTGAGATAACATTTTCCTTCCTCTCCTTGTTAATAACACAAGGAATAAAACTTTAATGTAGAGATGTAACCTTTTTTCAAAAAGGTCAGCACTTGCATTGGGATAATAAAAAGAAAATCTAACACGCTATAGTAGGGATTAATGAATGAACTCATTGGACCACTTTTTGCCATATTCATACTAAAGTGATATAACTAATATATGTGAAAGACTTTTGTATCTATGTTGATGTATCCATTAAGTGTTGCCTTCAATCGACTGTGTTGGACCATTATAACACTCATGACACTCATTGGGTGTCATGAGTGTTATAATGGTTTGAGCACAAAATTTAGAACATTCAACTGATTAATTTTGGAGTTCTCAGACAAATCAAACACTTAATTTAATGGAACTACCAGCTATGTAGGTAATGTTGGAATAATATGACCAAGGGTAAGTGCATGCACAGCATAGTTCTGAAGGGTAAGTGCATCTTTAAGATAGCATGTCAGTCTATCCATTCCAGATAAGGCTGACACAACTGTCTACACCTGAGAGAATAAAACACATTAAAAGGAATCTATTAGGTCAGTTGGACTTTTCGGCCAAAAACACTCCTTTGTAATTTTTAAACTGTCCATTATGAGTCCGACACTTCTACAGATACTTTTATAACCAGTTTTCTGCTAGTATGAAGTGCACAATAATCAAAAGGAGAAGCTGATGTGTTGCCAGTTGTTCATCTAGCAGCCATAAACATAACTGTTACAGGGTAGGTTTGGTCCAATTTTTTGGTTTTGTTCATAATTTATTGTTTTAAATGAATGTGTCCTCGGTGCAGGAATAAAATAAAATCCCATGGTCACTTGTCAGTCTACTCTACCTGAGCAGTGACCTTTAGGAAGAGCTGTAAAACACTCTGCCAGAGACTACTGACGTGAACATTACACCCAGGAGTTCAGTCAGCATATATGGACTTCTTGTGGCCACAACATGTCAGTAGATTAAATACCAGTAAGACCTCAAGGCCACTCTTAAACTACTGCATTAAAACAGACTAATCACTGTTAAATATTCATTGGGTAACTATTTGTTCAAATAATTATTTTACCTTCTCCATCAGTTCGTCTGTGTGTGTGAGAGAGTAAGGGGCTCTTCCTGTCTTTTTGTATATCTATTCAGCACCCACTTCATACCAGGAACAAATTGAGGCTTTGCTGAGCCTGTTGACATCTAAAGGATAGCCTGCTGTGGGATTATACAGGCTCATCGCCTGAGGCTGTGTGGCTTTCCTCTGTGTTTGCTTCACCGGTAAAAGGCAGAGACATAATTCTAAGATATTGTTTGTTTCTTTTTTTTTTCTTTTTATGGCACTGATCTTCCTTTGGTAGCAAAAACTTCAACGTCTCAATTACAATTCACAGCCACTACTTTAAACTGTGTATCCTGACTGATATGGCCCACAACCACAAGTTTATCAGGCTGGGACCCAGTCGGCATTCACTATCACACATTCAGCTCCAGCAGTGAATTATGTTTTTGCTCTGATTTTATTTTTTACACTGTCAGTGAAACATGCTGTTTGTGTTGAAATTTGCAGAAGCACAAAATGATCACCCGAGGCCCAAGGCGCTACATTTTTTAGCACTCACCTAATTTTCCTATTTTTGGCGGTTTCCTCCTCATCCCAGGATATGCTTGCCAGCGGCTTATTATAACTAATTACGGCACAATTACACCACTTCATGTAATCATGTGGAACACAAGCCATGCAGCGCAACACATCTTAGTTACAGTTAAAGGGAAGAATGCAAGCTAAATGACTCCATTCATATTATAGAAACAATATCAGCTTAGACTTGGATAAACCAACGTTTGTTAGCACACCTATATATTATCATTGCTTTGAAACAGGACTAAATAAGAATATAAGGGACTAAATAAGGGACTTTGTGTAACACCCACTTGTGTCAACATGTCCTTAGGCAGCAGGACACTGGGTTATGGCGATGTCGGGATGGGCTGTCTCCTAAGTTATCATTTATCTCACCCCAAAATTATCTTTTTCCTAACCCAGTCACTGAAAGTCAAAGTAAAAAGCAAGAAAACCTACAAGATTTAGTGAGAGGGAGAAAAAAAAGCATAAACAAGTGCAGGGCACAAAGGTCCAAAATGGGAAACAAACCAGGATCTGGTGGCTGATAAATCTGCAGATTTAGCAGGTCTGTGAAACAAACCTGCTACTTCTTGGTGGTTAAATGTTCCAGCCCCCAAAGATACCTTGTGTGTAATACTGACACAAAGGGGGCATTTAATGAAATTGTATTATGTGAGGCAAGGTGGACATGAAAGCTTGGAAGCTAGATAGCTAACAAATATCTGTAAAAGAAAAGAATAAAGGTTTAGTAATGGCACAGTAAAAATCTTACCCTAAATCTGATTCAAATGCTGCGGTGAGACCTTAACAGTGTGATGCATGTAAGAAAAAAAAAAAAACAATGAATGGAAGTTATATAGAAGAGTTGTGTGAACATAGCCTCTGAGATAAAGGGGCTATGTTACATACCCCATGCTCTCAGATGTAAATCTGCTGCATAGTAGCCTGCTTTTAGAACTGCATTTAAAATGCACTATTTTTCACATCAGTAAACACACTGAGTTTGAGGACTTTGAGGAACAGATTACATAAAGGTTGACTGTTGGGGTGACTGAAAAAGACAACTCTGCACTAAGCACAAATGTAACCAGCCTGAATTCATTTTACTAAACGATTTGAATATGGATAATTTGTTTGCAACCTCATCTATATTAAAGTCTATCAAGATAAGTCCTGTCAAGGAAAACGGGGGGGAAGTGTGTGTCAAACTCAATTTCCAGTGACAATCAATAAAATCAAACCACTGAGATGTGTGCTGATGTAACACAAAGAGATTTATAAGGCGAAAAATATTTTACTGTCTGAAGCTTCACAATTCCTCTCAACTGAATGGCTAATAAACAAGCAAAGGAAAGGTTGATGTTCAAAAGCAGCGCAGAGGGAACACTGTGTGCATACTGTAGGCTCATGCTGACTATGAGATGTAAACTCACTGCTGTGAGACAAGGACGGTGCTTTGCAAAGAACCCATCAACAGAGCAATCATCGGGGAGGACCCAAAAGGAGCACAGTGAGATTAAAAGACCTGCTATCAATTTATCAAAGACGCCGCTGAGAGGGAACTTCAACTTTAAGGCAGAATTGGGACATTTTCCACCTAATGACTGCAATTTATAACAGAGCATGGACAACTCTGAAACTAAAATCTTGAGAGCCAATTATAATAAGCACTTAAAGTTGCATCCTTGTGAAGCTTACTTGTTGATGGCGCTACCGACTGCACAAAATATGCTAATAACTCCTGAGAATTCCACTCAAAGGAACACAAATGTATACCGCGGAGCTCAAGAATATGGTGTGGCACATGTCAAATGGGATTTAAGGTGCAGTAGGAAAGGAATGAAAAGATGTCAAGAAAACATGAAAAGAATAATGCTCCTTGAGTAACTTGTTTTCGAGCATTCAGACGGGCTAACAACTTTGTTATAGAAAAACAAGCGGAGCAACAAATTTCTTGTCTTCTTCTTTCATTTACCACCTTGACAAACTCTACAGCAGAGTAAAGATAGTTGCCTATGTGCAGCATCTGACCTTTTTGGAGCCAGTCTGGGCGACTCTGGCTGTCTTACTGTGAATAATAAGTGGGCCTGCTCTGTCTTTGACCACAAACCTTCATCCAGACAGTGATTTTACACGTTTGCCAATGCCAATGACTCACTAGTTCTGTCTTTTGTGTGTGTGAGTGTGTGTGTGTTTTTTGCACTCACTATTTCTTTATTTTGCTCAGGGGCTTAGGAAGATAAGCTGTTCCAGCCCCTCTCTAAATTACAGCTCCTTCACTGTAGCGACATCCCCAGCAGAGCCTGAATGTTATCACTTCACAGCGGCACGAGGAGCTCTCCATTTTAGATCTCTGGAGCTAAACAGTTTTTGTTGCTAACCTTGGGGCCCACTGCACATGAGCAAGTAAGAGGAGCAATCCTGATGGAGCTGCTGTCATGCTCTTGGTGATAACTTCAGCAGTGTCTGTGTTTTCTTGCAGTGCAGCAGGAAAAAAGTCAATGAATTTGTAGGTGTAACTTTAACGAGCAGCATTCAAATAACACAAACACGGTTTTGCAAGCCTGTTTATACATTAATGATATATTAGTGAGTTTGCTAAATAATGTATTACTCACTCACAGGCTATGCTAACATTAATATTTACTGATAGAAGGAGCAGCTGAGCCAACAGCTCATGTGGGGTGGCACTAAGATCAGCTTTTATCTTGACCTTGTTCATCTAAACTACAGCTATGCTAAATTAAGTTGACCCTGGTGTAGGGGTATTTTTTTTATAGAAAACAAGTTGGGGAAAAGGAGGGACATTTGTGACAATGCCACCAGCACAACCACAACTCTTACCATCAAGAAGCGAAGTGTGTCTTGTATCAGGGATAATCACTTCTAATCGCCATGTTGGCAGACATGTTTGCCACCTTTCCCCTCTGAGGCTGTGATCCACAGAGTCTGTGAGCTGTAATTTACTGTAACAGGCAAGGGTACATTACACTTCGAGGTTGTTGATAGAAATCCATCTTACAGTCAGCTCTAGAGTGTGACTTGAAGGCACAGAGAGTAACAATATAAAGTCTTTAGAGCAACACTCGGCTTTCTTTTCCATTTTCCTTTCAGTTTTATGACCATCAAATATTCAGACATACTGTATTTGTAAAGAAAACAAAGTAGCACATATCCCATAAAGCATATTTTTATCCTGTATGAGACACTGGAACCCACATGACTGCCTTTTACTTTCAGTCTATCAGCTCTACTGAACGCTATGTGAGCAGCAAAAGGCTTAACTCAGAGGCTTTTAAAATGTAAAAGTTAGTTGAAATCCTGTAGCTTGAGTGGGCTGGAACTGCTGACTGTGATGAATGAACCCACCATTAAATGATGGGCGCCACTGTATTCAAAAGTGCAGCAACAACAACAGGGAATTCATGTGGGAGGGGAGAAAAGGGTCACAGTGAAACTAAAATGCCAACTCTCAGTGTTTACAGTCCTACTGGGTCTGGAATCGAAACAAAGAGAAGAATGGGAAACATAAAAGAGCAGGGGGGGAGTGGGGTTATAAGATGAATTTACCTTTTGTAATCTGATGCAGTGTAATTTTTCCTAATGTATTTAAAGTGCTTAGTCGTGATAGCAAGAGTTTTAGTCATATCCCAGACGCGCTGTCATCCATACCAGTTCTATAATCATCTCACCAGAAAATACCCCACTTCCCACTGAATGCTCTCGAGTTTCGCATCCGCAGTGTCTGCTATCTGTGTCCCTATGGTCATATTGGTTAGTCAGCAGTGACATCTTAATGTTCCGACTTGTGTTTCACAAAGGAAGGGAGCCGTCGCCTGCACGAGCTCCCTGAGGTTCTCTAAAAGCTCCACAATGGCACTACCTTCCACAATATGTAGCTCACTTTGATATACTCTAGAGTCAAGAGCTTCCAGCTGTGACCAGCAAGAAGAAACCACATCAGAGTAGTGTTGTGGCCAACCACCAATCCAGCGCAGTAAGGTGAACTAGCAGATGCATTAGAATGGCTCTTTGTGAAAAGTTAAGCTGCTACCTAAAGGTGATGAAAGGTGTATGGCGGCCATTTCATCTTCAGACAGCTCATATGTAGTCATTCGTTGTTCTCCTGCTAATATCCACTAAAAACTTGTGCTAAAAATGCTTCTCTCAATGGGAAATTATGTAGATGTTTTACAGAATACTTTTTGGAAAGAGCTCTGTCATTGAAATAATGCATTAACGATCGGTCAGACAGTTCACAATGAAAAACCATGCTCACACTGCTTTATTTCATTTTTAGGATTTAACTTGCTTCTCCATATATTAAAAAAAAAAACTGAAACATTTCCCTAAAATTCAGTCACTAATAATTCCACCAATCTCCGGCCAAAATGTCCGACCCTATGCTCTAAGGATAAGAGACACTTGAAGACTTATGGTATTTTAAAATTAATTTAAAATTCCTTTGGCACCACCACTCTACATGAAAAACAAAAATATTGAACAAAAATGTACCACGACAAATGCTTCATACTACAAGGAGGCCTTTTTTACTGAAGGTGAGAAACTTGGTAACCTCCAGTCTTCTTCTTTAAATGGCTTTACATGTATATATGAGAACATACCGGATTCTAAGACCTCCATAATTTCTGTACTTTTACCCCCACAAAAACAAACAAAAAACTACGGTTCATTCACTTGCAGTATTTTTTTCTATTGGTGCTGTTTTTTAAAGGTCACATTGAAAATACCAGCACTTAGCATTAAGGTCGAGGAAAGATTGTGGCCTGGCAAGTAATATATGGTTAATTTATTAAATGTTAAGGTACTAAATCACTTGAGGAATAAAGTCACAGTGATTGCCTCAGTACATGAAGGACATAGTACATCCTGTTTTAGTACTTAAGCAGGAAGTAATGGTTTTGCTTTACAGAGAGTTTTCTTCCAGCCACTCAGGCCAGTTTAGAGATAATGTAATGGTTTCGGAGAGAAGGACCCAAACACTGGACATTACAAGCAAGTAAAATCCAAAATCATCCAGGAAAACAAGTAAACAGCACTTGGAAGTGAGCCGTAAAGCTGGATTCCTTCAATTTACAAGACAATCTGGTAGGTGAAAAGTGGAAACAGGGGAGTGTGTATACTGTTGTGATTGGCTGACAAGTGGAAAAGCAAAAAAAGGGAGAAGGATGGATGCACCATGGATAACAAAATAAAACAGTGATCAGACATTATTGATAGGAATCCAAAAACACGACATAAAAAGCTTAATTGTCACAAGTGGAACGTTTTATAGATATTCTTCTTATAATTAGTAGATCGAGAATAATCTGTAAATTGAAGAAGGCAAAGTGTGGTAACAGGTTACTCAAGATAACTGAAACATCACCTCTGAGTGACCATAAGTCATATTCATACCTACTCTACTGTATATTGCTGTCAACATTAAGGTGTCTTTACTTGGTCTTGTATTTAAATTTGTGGTTCTCGAGGTGTGATGTAATGGACATAAAAGCAAAACTATATTCTACAGAGTTGGAAAAGGCCTCTGGGTTACTTCATTCAAGTTCTGCCGGTGGGAAGCTCCAGATCCCACACCTGAGACTTTGGAGGCAGTTGGTAAAACAACAGCAGACTTTTTTTTAATGTTGAGAGCTACCAATTTCAAATTGTTCTTCTCAAAACACTGATGTGTCATGTGTAGCAAACTGAATTTAATAGTAGTTCGATAAAGGAAGTGATGGAAATAATGGTTGCAAGCAAAAGTGGGAAAGAAATCTGTTGCATTTTTTCGTATTAATGGGTGGATATTTGTAGTTTGTGTCAAAAAATTGAAAAGAATCAGTGATGAGGGCATAGGACACTACAGATGAAAACCAGAATAACTTTTGCATATGACAATGAGCGTAATTTGTGGTGTCCATTATACAAAAACAGCAAATCACAGCTGAACAAGTGTAAAGAAACCTTCAAGGGATATCAGTTCTTCACACATATTCCATCTTATTTAGAGAAGTTAGAAAACATTTACAGACTATTGTGTTCTGAGGTGAGCAAGCAAGAAGACAAACACGCAAAGCCAGGAAAAAAATAAAGGAAGGAATTGCTGGAGCTACGTCTAGGGGGGCTCCACCCCAACAGCTGATGTCTCCAAACACTACATCAAGTATCAGCTTCACTCTGCGCATATGCCGCACTCCAGCAGCTGGGCTGTAGTCAACATGAATGCAAACAAAAGACCAACGCAATGACAACAGGAGTGATGATTAAATTCATTAGGGAAATGTCTCCCTGTAATGCATGGCAATTTGAGGTGAAGAAAGCACATGAAAATGCCCTGCAGCTGCACTCTGTTCCTGAGTGCTACTTTTCTGTATATTCATTATTTTAGCAGAGATCAAACGTATCTGACTGCTTTCACACTCCTCCCAGCTTCTAGCTTAGATCCTTTTCTTTATTTCCTCAGCATTCTGTGCATCCATACATCTTTCTGCTGGTGAAGGTGAGCGAAGAAGCCATGAGGGACAGTTTTCTTCACCTAGCAGATGAGATGCCACAGAGGGTTTAAGGCTAAATCCCAAGTTATTTTCCACTTAATTTTTGAACTGCTATTGCCCTCCATAAGAGCTATTCCACAGACCCTAACAGGAATTGATCCCCTCTCTATTATTTCCCTGTGCCTTGCTTAATAAAAAAGTCCTCTAGTTGTCATTCCTCCCACATCTCTCTCATAATTTCCTTCACAAAACAACAACTTTCTAACATTCTCTGTGAGCCTTCTGTGCACGTTGAGCTTCTCCCCAAGGTAAAGCTGCCCTACTTCTGAGTGCGTCCTAAGCATCCATCTGCCATACTCGTAAATTGTGTTTCCCTGCGATTGCAGGTTATCTCATCTGTCAAAGCAGGCCTATCAATTTCACCAAGCAGTCTCGACAGAAGGCATTAGCCCTCCAGCGTCATTCTGGCATCAAGCATTGACAGACAATAAATGCTAGTGATATCAACATATCAGATGAGCACTGCTGACAATTCTGTTGGGACTGTTAGCAATGAGCAACTAAAGACATAAAAGCAATTCATGCTTTTCTTGTTTTCTGGCTACAAAGGCATATCAGTTAAAGGAAGGTAAAAAAGCTTCAAATTGCTAAACTTAAAGCAATAATTGAATACAACACAGCTTTGCACCTTGTGCTGCGTATTAGCTGATAGCCAAGCGTTAACAACACTGAAGGAATAATTTGAATTAAAGTTTTAAGATTAATGCTTTTAAAATCCTGGATCCTACAGTTGCCAAAAAGGAATTCTAACACCTTTCAAACGCCCTCTTCTGTAATGCAGTTATTCTGCTCAACACTATGCACTCAGCACACCCAGTCTAAACCAAAAAAAGAACTAATGACATCACAATTCCCGTAATGACATCATTCTTTACGAGCCACATGAGAAAGCATGTAACTGCTGAGACCAAGTAGAGCCATTCACACACAGATGCATTCAGGGTTAGAGCATCATATGAGTGTTTTCTGTTCCTTCAAGTGGGCGGAGCTTGGTTTGCATTAGATAATTTATTCCTGAATTAGAATCTACCAGTGTTTAAATCAGAATCTATTCCTCTTAGTGGATTGTTACTGTTAATGCAAACTGATTCAACCATGATTCATCCACACATATAAAGAATGTGAATTTCTGTGTTTTGAGTGTCATTGTACAGTAACTTTGACAAGGCATAGAGAAGTTTGTTTCTTTGTTGTTGTTTTTTTCATTGTCATTTGGTATAAAGTACCAAATGACAATGAAAACACTATGACAACATAAATGAGGGCACTTGTTGAATGACCTCAATAGAGAATAGCAAACATAGCATCGAGGCAGACATTTCTCTTGAGAGCCAGTGAATGATGGTGAGCAAGTCCAGTGGTATATCAGCCAAATAGACTCAGACTTCAAGTGAATAATATGTGCCTCCATAGCTTTTTGGTTTAAAAACAGTGATGACTTAGATATCAGATGAAATAATAGCTTCTGCCTCTTATTTAGGATTTATTTTAAGTATGCACAGGGATTGCTTTTGATTTTCTTTCTTTGCTTTTTTTTTTTTTTTTAAAGAAAAGCTCTCTCTTGCACCAGAGCAATCTTGATTTATTTATTTTTTAAATTAAGCCAATGATTACATTGTGAGATGGTGATTGTCATAACCATCCATTTTCAGAATCATTTGATGCCCAAACATCTAAGGCCTTTGCCACCACCAATACTAAATAAACAATCATAATAGATAGCTTTTCCAAATGCTATTATCTTTATCTAAACACAAGCACCTGGACACTGCAATGACTGAAAAATAGTCATATTAGTCCTATTAGATAAGGTATTGCTGCTCCATTCAGACACATTGCACATTTCGACAATGAGATGGACTGTAATAAATTAGGCCTACGTGGCTCTAAACATAATAAACAGGGTGTGGCGCACCTGTCAGTGAGTCATTTTGCATCAGAATATTGGTTGTTTTTGTTGTTGTTTTCTGAGTAAAGGCTGTTGGGTCTCTACAGCATATGATAGTATTATTTTTTTTATTTTATTATTATAAAAACGTCCTCACTCTGTGTGTTGGAAAGAAATTCTCCAAGGTGGGGGCAGTATGGGGTGGGGGCAACCATCGATATCGATAAAATATCAATACAAATCCCTCTGTGGAAAGGAAACGCTCCCTCCGGGCGCAGTTTGACTGCGCTGTCCGTGGTGCTGAAAAGACTTCAGCGGCCGTGGAACAGGTTCCATCTCCGGACACGGAGTTCGTACTCCGTTCCCGCAACTGCCAAGTAATCCACAAGAGGGTGGTGATTACAGTGGGTGGTGGCGTTGGAGCCTCATGGCGGCCATCCCTTAACCAGACACACACACACTCCCGCATTTGCGCACCCGCCAAACTAATATTTTCATTGGCGATAACGGGAGTTTAAATAACCAGCACATATCGGACGTGCGATTAAAACCTTCTTTTATTCTCTCTCTCTCTTTCTAGCTCTCTCTCTCTCTCTCTCTCTCTCTCACACACACACACACACACACACACACACACACACACACACACACACAGCAGCAGCAGCACCAGTCCATCCCTGCAACTTAAAGGGAGTTTAATAAATGTCTCAGCCTACTGTAATCACAGGGGGACGTTTTGGAAAGAGTAGGCTAATCTCTTCCTTCCCTCAATCCCCATCTCTCTCTCTCTCTCTCTCTCTCTCTCTCTCTCTCTCACACACACACACACACACACACACACACACACACACACACGCACAGACACACACAAACATACACACTCTCACGAACACACACACACACACACACACATTTGCAGACCAGCAAAGGGGGCACGTTTATACACACCAAGAATTAGCATGCATCGGCCACAACTCCCCATCCTCTCAACCTTACGTCCAAGCGCAGTGTTATTTTTCTACATAGGTATGATAAAGAAATGTAAAAATACATTAAAACACAGCATCCGTCGGCGTAAAGCTCCGACGTTTCTCCGCCGATCAAGTTACTTTCTGAGAATACCTGTAATTGCCCAGAAGTGTGAGCCGCTCTTCACTGAATTAACACAACGCCTGCCTTCATACCGCAAACACAATCGAACGATGTATCACTTGGGTTTAAATCCATCATCGGTGTATTAGAATTACACCAAAAGATGATCTGTAACCAATAGATGCAGCACATATACATAAAAGACAATGCAATAAAACTGTTAAGTGCATCTTCAATCCCCGTGTAGTGTAAGACAGCCAGAACTCTTGCACGAATCGGGCATTTAAGGTTTCGACTTACCTTTAAGGGCAGGAAAGTATCCATTATGTGCCGCCGCGAGCTTTAAACAGTACACTCTTTTTTTCCTGCTTCGAGTCTAAAGCCGCTCCCTTCCCATTCATGCACTAATTCCAGAAGAGGAACTGCAAAAGCAACTGCCTGCCCAGCCGCATATCGCTTCTTCTCTCGCTCCTGACAATTTTTCCCCCCACCAGCAGATGCTCTGGAAAAACCTGCGCTTTTGCCGGGAGCCAAGCTGCGACACAGAGCTTCACAGCATTTTTTGTAGTTTTCCCCTTTAAGTAAAAATAACTAGCTCGCTGCTGTGTGGGCTCGTCTGCATATTTCCATGTGAGAGTGCAGCTACATGGCACAGGCGTTTGTCTATTTTTTTCCCCCCGCGGTGCAGTAATTACTAGTGTCCACGTCCTTGGAATCGGTTGCTTCTCTTTTGCTCCTAAACACTTATCCAAGCAGAAAGAATGTCTCCTTTTAAAACCAAGTAAAGGCCGTAGGTCCAGAAGAAAACTTTCTTGTTTGTTTTCAGTGATTCGGAAGTTATTAGTTAGTCCAAGAGTGAGCAGATGGCGAGACGCGAAATCTGCGCCAGAAAGACTGCAATGGAGCGGCGGATAACCCTAGATGGCACAAACACCATGAAGTATCACGGAGCCCAATGGACAGGCTGTGGGTGGGGGGGCAGAGACAGGCAGGTCACCCAGACGTGCAGTGCATGTATGCAAACACCCACTGTAGCGAGTTTGTAGCGATAATTGCGCGTAAATAGCCACTTTGGCACGGTCCACAGCGAGCACCGTTCTGTCTGCGGAGGATTAACGATCACGGATTAGCGTGTGCTTAGGGCTCACTGCAACAAAGTAGCCTATCAGGGCTGTGGGCGAGCCTGGTTCTGTAGCATGTTGCAATCTGTATGAGTATGTGGGCATTTTTCCTGTGCATTACCCTACCTGCAGAAGCTCTTAAATGCTTGCAGGTTGCATTCTCTTTGACCTTCAAAGACCAGCAGAACTCTTCAAGCAATTAACAGATATTACACAAAAAGTGAAGAAGTGAATGAACTGGTAGATTTACTGTGGTCACAGAAAATAAATGAATTAATATTTAGAATAATCAGGGTTTCCCCCAATAACTAAACTGTGGAACTCTTCTCTCAGCCCTTTTTATTCTTAAGTTTCTCATGTTGCTTTTTCCTGATGTCCTTTTGGTATGGCTTCATCTATCATTATGGCCATCATCCTCTGCTTGTCTACCGATAGCATGTCTGGTTAGTTTACTCAGGCCAGAAAACATCATAGCAATCTTCTATTGTCCAATTTTTGTGAGACTGCATACATTTTAGCCTTGTGTCACTGTTCTCATCTGACAGTATGGCACCAATTGTGGTCTTCTACTGCTGCAGCCCATCTGTTTCAAGGTTACATGTTCTGTGTTCAGAAAAGCTCTTCTACTTTTTTAACAATAAGTGCTTGTTTGAGTTACTGTTGCAGTCTTAGTCACTTAAATCACCTTTCTTCCTTATTCTGGTGCTCAGTTTGAACTTTAAAAAGTTATCTTGATAATTCTACGTGTGCAGATCAACCAAGTTGCTCCCACGTAACTGGCTAATATGATATTTGTGTTAATGAACAGTTGAGTAAAGATCAAAACAACAAACTCATTAGCTTTTAGGACTGTAAGGTGCGTAAGGTGTGCCTTCCCTGGGTGGTTCCTCTGGTTACAAAAGACTTAGATTAGAGACAGTCAGATTAGTACGTGTGTCAGAATATTTTAGTTTGGAATAATCTATTTTGCTTTTCTTGTGAAAATACTGAAATGAAATACAGTAGTGAAGAGGTGACATATTATTCATCATACTTCTGTTTTTTTCTCAATCTATTCATAGATAAAGAAATGCTCAGTATTTAATTCTACATGCATCTGACTCTGAAAACATCTGACCTGTTAGAACTCACATCAATTAACTATTTGGATTTAAAAAGGGTTACTTTTCATAATATCCATAAAAGTAATTAAGTATGAGAGTGATTAAACAACATAAAATATGTTTTGAGCTGTTAAAGAGCCGCAGGACTCCAATCACAATGTTAGGATTAAAGGGATTTATTATTTCAGCACCTAAACTATATTCTGATGCCTAATGTGGAAAATGCTTTTGGTCCAGCACATGGGGAAAAAATTGCTGTATTGGAGCTTAGTGACATGAGCATTTTTTTTAAATTCCAGGTGTAGTATTGCACACTTTATAAATCAGTTGTTCTTCATAAGCCTCAAAATAGCTCACAGCCAAATTCCAAATAATGAAAAGTGAAACTGTGCAAGTGCATATTTCTTTGCATATATTCACTACATCAATAGGACATTTTTTTCACGTTAACTCAGTTCAAATCAATTCAGTGTTATTTATATAGTTGCAAATCACAAAAACATTCACCTCAATGTGCTTTATATTGTAAGGTAAAGACCCTACAATAATACAGAGAAACCTCAACAATCAAACCACAATGAGCAAGCACTTTGTTGACAGTGAGAAGTAAAAGCCCCCAGCAGCCTAAGTCTATTGCAGCATAACTAAGGGTGGACTTAGGGTCACCTGATCTAACCGTAACTATAAGCTTTGTCAAAAAAGGAAAGTCTTAAGCCTAAGCTTAAAAGTAGAGAGAATTTCTGTCTCCCAAATCCAAGCTGGGAGCTGGTTCCACAGAAGAGGGGCCTGAAAGCTGAACGCGCTGCCTCCCATAGTACTTTTAAATATCTTAGGAATCACAACTAAGCCTGCAGTCTGAGAGCAAAGTGCTCTATTGAGATGATATGGTACTATGAGGTCTTTAAGATAAGATGAGGCCTGATTATTCAGGACCTTCCATGTGAAGAAAAGGATTTTAAATTAAATTCTGCATTTAACTTTCTAGCCCAGTGAAAAGAAACCAATATAGGTTTTTACAACAATTTGATAATAACTTAAGACGTTTGGATCTTTTATGTCATTGTAAGCGTGTAAAACATATATCTCACATGCCAGACATCAGTCAAAGTTAGTCCAAAAGTGAGCTTATGCTATTCTAACTAAAATTTAATAAATAATCCCAAATGAATTATCTATTTATTTTGATAACAATAACAGTAATGCTTTTTTAACAGTGAGCAACAAAATATGCAAAACCTGAAAAAAATCTTGCTGAAATTGTATTTTTTCTCTGGGTTGTTTCCCACTTTTAGACTAGTTGTACTTCTTTACAGTTAAAGAATTAGGATAAAAAAATAATTAAATTATTATTGTTGTGCAGTACACTGGTCAGGCGCACCAGAGATCCAGCTGGGCTGTATGTAATTATTACACCACTGATTCTATTCATTGTACAAAGACTTCTATAGCTGGCAGTGACAGCATTTTTTAAATTTTAATCACCAACACAAATTCAGCATTAATTACTTATGTAGTGAATCAAAGTCATTCAAATGAAAATATTATGACAAGATTTGCAGCATTATCTGTCTTGACATGAAATTGCTGTTTTTTTTACCAAACTATTTTCTAGTATAAACATTTGATATACACTCACGAGTGCTAAAACAAGCATTCAGTTGAAGAGATGGTGGTCATGTGACAGTTAATTTGTGTTAGGTGCATGCAAAGCTTTCATGTTACTTCATGGCACTAAAATTTTGTGTGAAAGATTTTTCCTTTATAGCGAGTGTAATGCTCACTTACATTAGGTTAATTACTCTTTTTTGTATCCACTGAATTGTTTTTGTATCCACCTAGGGAGTGTCTGGAGGAGGTACACAAATATGTTCACTAATCCATTAAATCCACAAAAGATCAATAGTTTGAGCACTTTCAGAGTAAAACAAACATTATATTATTAACTATTACATCCGGACTACATTTTAAAAACATTAAAGTTAACCCTTGTGTTGTCCACGGGTCATTTTTGTCCTCTACAGAAATCTTTTGCTATCAAAAATATGTTTTTTATTCATCAAATGGTCTGAAAATAACAGAAGTTATTCATTACTATACTATGCATGATTGGAATAAGTTTTAAGTAATTTGATTTATTTATGGGGTTTTTATTCGATTTTATAACACCTGTTGTCCTCGTGGACAAAAATGACCCCAAAGTACAAAGTGTTGCAAAAGGCCGTATTTTCACAACATACTGCTATCAAACATCTTTGATCTTGGATCACTGATGTTTGGGGTCAAGCACTGGTCATAACAACCACAACAACAACAACAACAGGCAGCACAATGAGGAGGCAGGTGCTCTATATTCAATAAAATGTTATTTATACTGCGCCAAATCAAAACAACAGTCGCATCAAAGTGCTTCGTATTGTAAGGTCGACCCTACAATAATACATACACAGAAAGTATGCTCACAAGCCTCCATTGCACTAGAGATTTGCATACTTTGATGAGCATACTTTTTTTTACCATGTTGTGCAAAGCAATGACCAGTAGGACAAAGCACATATTGTCCTCTAGTATAATGAGGAGGAAGAATCAATGTTCAGGAAGATCCAGGGTTAGAAGATATAGAAAATATTGTCAATATTTAGAGCACATGCTACCCTTTCTCTGAAAAAGCACATCACCCACCTGCAGAAGTGGAAGAAGGCTATGAAGTGAAGAAAAGTGATGAAGAATCTGAACTATGTTCAAGTAGGTTCTTGGGCATCCAGGGCATTGTAGTCTGAGGAACTTGGAAAGAAAGTGACTGGGCTTCTTGAAGTTTCTTGAGTTTTCAGAATGTGAAACTGGAATAGAAGATGTGTCAGAGGACTGCACATCATCCATTTCAATTATGATGAAGACAAAGAATCAAGCAGGAAAGAGGAGTCAGCTGAGACGGAGGAATATTTGCAGTAATGTGAGGAAACATTGATCTGGTCTTCTAACATCCCAATGACAGACGATGCATGACTCTCTCATGTGCCACAGAGAAAGATAATCTATCACAGTCCAAGCACATATGCCAGGTCCCATACTCCTTCATTGGCTTTTCTACTCGAGCACTGAACGCATTATACACAGTGTTCTGCTTGTATTCTGCTTTTTAACGTTCACATGCCAATGGATGCATCAGAGACCAAGTTGGGGTTCAGTAACTTGCCCAAGGACACCTTGGTAAGAACTCCAGACTAGAGCACACAGAGACTGAACCAACAACCATCCAATTAGCAGATGAGCTGCTCTACAGCTAACTCAATGACGAACAAGGAGGGACAATGAGAGGGGAAAAAAATGGATCGAATGCAGCTGTAGTCTTATGTGGGTATGTTGATTCTACATCCGGTGGAGTCGCTACGGACAGTTTATGACATCCTGAGTCTGGTAGAGCAGTTTTAAAGGTGACACAAGATTAATCATAGAAGCGCAAAAAGGATATAATTTCTTGATAAAGACACAATAGATGATCATCGTGCAGGGCCCCGCCCGTCGGGCTATATGATCGCCCGACTGGAGATATCACTAGCTCCGCGACGTCGGGCTAGCGATTTTGTGAGCCCTGTCGTTCATGACACAAACGCTCTCCCATTTGAGGTGTATGGAACAAGTGGGTGTTTCTCCTGCTGTGATGTAAGATCCTGATACTGATGTGACTGTATGAGCACCAAGTCCCGTTCAGAGGACTCTGTCCATTCCAACAGAACATCCCAAGTAAACCTATGAGATAAAAACATGGCAGTATGTCATGCCAGGTCCAGCTGTACATGGAACATGCTAGTGTACGATGGCAAACCGTCTGTCCTGCAGTCAGGACACGCGAGTTGTCCCTAACATTGCAGGTTTCCAAAAGAAAACAATCATCTGTAACAACTTGTTTACTGTATATGACCCTTGCCTGCAACTGCAGAAAAGAAAGCTGTCCATGATGGGACCAGTGCAGAGGAATAAACCTGAGCTTCCTCCTGCACTTGTGTCAAATATGGACATGAAAGTTTGCCTTCACTCAGACCCATGCCCTGGTGTTCCTACCATGCCAAAATATAGAAAACTGTCAGGTAATGAGTTGGAATAAAGTTGAATAAAACCTTGAAACACAGAGATGGATGATATTTTATACTTATGGCTTTATAAACAGTCAAAGCAAACAGGGTCACTTTTGAGCGCAGAGGACAACAGATGTGATTATTTGCTGCCAGTAAAAAACTTGAAGTAGTTTAAAAACAGCTTTCTAAATTAACTTTGACATATACCCGTCTGTGATCATCTGCTAAAGCAACTGACTCTGGTTGTGAAACGATAATCACAATAACTGATGATTTGATTTATTTTTTACCCGAAAACAAAGAAAAAATTCATTTTTATGAGGTTTTTAACAGACTTAAATTTGAAATGGAATAAAAAAAAATGTGTCAGAATGTTTGAATTAAGTTTTAATTAAAAGTGGGGGAAAAATCCACTTCATAGTAATTAAGTATCAATCAAACCAGATGGGGACATTTTTGACCCCTGAGGACCACAGGTGTGATTATGTGCTGCCATTTAAAAATTATAAATGGTTCAAAAAAAACTTTTTCACTAAAGTTCAACATAGAGCACTCTGTAGTTAGTCAGATAGTCAAAATTATCTGAACTTTTAAATATTTTATTTTCTTGTTTTGTTTCCACTCGAAAACACAGTGTATTTTATGTAAACAAGGTCTGGTGGCCCTAAAATGTAAAATGTTGGGTAAATTTTGTGTTAATGTGTTGGTCTTAAGTAAAACTAAGACGTAACATTGAATTGATTGACAAAGTATACTTTATATTTTAAAAACAGTCAAATGAAGTGGGGACATTTTTGACCCCTGAGGACCACAGGTGTGATTATGTGCTGCCATTAAAAAAATGTAAATGGTTCAAAAAAATTTTTTCACTAAAGTTCAACGTACAGCATTCTTTAGTTAGTCAGATAGTCAAAATTATCTAAACAATTAAATATTTCATTGTCTGATTTTATTTTCGCTCAAAAACACAGTGTACTTTATGTAAACAAGGTCTGGTGGCCCTTAAATGTGTAATGTTGGGTAAATTTTGTGTTAATGTGTTGGTCTTAAGTAAAACTAAGGTGTAACACTGAATTGATTGACAATTTATAATTTATACTTTAAAAAACACTCAAATGAAGTGGGGACATTTTTGACCCCTGAGGACCACAGGTGTGATTATGTGCTGCCATTTAAAAATTATAAACACTTCAAAAAAAACTTTCTCACTAAAGTTCAACATACAGCACTCTGTAGTTAGTCAGATAGTCAAAATTATCTAAAAAATTAAATATTACATTGTCTCATTTTATTTTGCTCAAAACACAGTGTACTTTATGTAAACAAGGTCTGGCAGCCCTAAAATGTAAAATGTTGGGTAAATTTTGTGTTAATGTGTTGGTCTTAAGTAAAACTAAGGTGTAACACTGAATTGATTGACAATTTATAATTTATATTTTAAAAAACAGTCAAATGAAGTGGGGACATTTTTGACCCCTGAGGACCACAGGTGTGATTATGTGCTGCCATTTAAAAATGTTAAATGGTTCAAAAACAAATTTTTCACTAAAGTTCAACATACAGCACTCTGTAGTTAGTCAGATAGTCAAAATTATCTAAACAATTAATATTTTATTTTCTTGTTTTATTTCCGCTTAAAAAACAGGGTGTATTTTTGTAAACAAGGTCTGGTGGCCCTAAAATGTGTAATGTTGGGTAAATTTTGTGTTAATGTGTTGGTCTTAAGTAAAACTAAGGTGTAACACTGAATTGATTGACAATTTATACTTTATACTTTAAAAAACACTCAAATGAAGTGGGGACATTTTGACCCCTGAGGACAACAGCTGTATGGAAATCGGGAGGACATTATGAGGGTTAATCCTGTTTTTCATAACCAGGTATTTGCTGCCGCAATAGCAAACTGAAGTGAAACCATATTCAGTCAGACACACTTAAAGTTAATGAAACAATATCCTTTGATATTCAGCAGTTCAAAATAGTGCTTTCAAGGCTTTTGATGAGTTTATTTTCAGACACTGTAATTAAGCTTGATCTTTTAGTAACATTGATTTATTTCTCAACACTTAAAGGAGGTCAGAAAAACAAGCGGTGCCATGAATGGAGGGTTGTCAAACATGGTAGGGTAGTTTGTTTGCTAAATAATTCATGTTCAAGGTGCCCAAGCTTTGCAATATGAGTATCATTCAATACAATTCTTAACTTTTCGATCTTGACATAATCATCAATACAAAATGATTACATTTAAACACCATTTCCGGGAGTGAATATGGTCTTTTTCTAAACAAATCAGATTTGTTCTGATCTTCAGAACCAGCAACTTTTTCATGTGTTGTTAACTCCAGCTAGAGTTTATGTACAAGTTAGCAGGATTTTTTTCTCCTCCAGTGTTTCTGAGCAGAAAAGATTCTCTGGCAGCTGTCTCGTAGCTGCTAGTCTCTGTAGGTGGAAGTCTCTTCCTCCCCCCTCTCATCCTTTTCTTTTGCCTTCTCTCTGTTTGTTATCGATGCAGACGGTGGGGGACATAGCTGCTGTGCCTCTCTTGCCCACTGTGCTATTGATCTGTGTTTATATCCCTCTTTTGAGATCCACTTAAAGCAACATTCTGATGGCAAAAATATCCAATTATACCAATTAGTTAAAATACTCATAAACTGATTATTTTTAAAAGACAGAGATGTGACTGTATGTCATCTGGAACTTTGTAGATATAATTAAAACAGTGACTTCTTCACTTAGTATAATTTGCTATTGCAGGAACACAGTGTACAAATAATTTAAGTCAATAGCACACACGCAATATTTCAAACCATGGTTCTCGTTTCACGATATTTTATGACGCCAGTGAAAAGGCTAATAAACTACACTGTCTCTTATTTCATCCTGACACATATTTGTAGCAGTACTTGTTGTGACTCTTGTGTGTAGACTCTGAGCCACACAGAAGTCATTATAATGATTCCAAACAAGGCTTTTAGCTGCAGTTAAATTACAGTAAAGGAGCTGTAGGTGTCCCTGTGTAAATGGAACTGGAGACAAAGGGTGCCTCATTTAGTTAATGCACATTTCATGACCAAACTGTCAAAATATAATTTGCACAGGCAGATAGTTGATGGAAATAAACAGAAACGTGTTGTGGAGAAAAATGTTAAAGGACAGAAAGACAAGATATAACCAAACAGACATGATCGCTTGTTTCGCGTGTGCTCGACAGCAAACATGTCAAATCCATGGCAACAAAGGCAAGAAAATAAAAAGAACAGGTAATGAGTTAGACAAATTCAGCCAAGACAGTGTGATTATGGTTTTCAGGCGGATGATAGAAAACAGAGGCAGGACTGAGAGGTCCGGTAGCACTGATGGAAGTAGTTCAGACAGACTGACGCACTTTGATATACTCTTTAAAGCACTGATTCACCTCAAGGTTTGGCCTTGCTGCAGTTAGCCTCCATTGCCACTTTAAAGATTTGAAGTTAAGGTTTGTATTTTTTACTTTTAATTGTGTGGATGCTTTATGCATCCACACTATTGAGTTCCTGTTTCTCTTTATTCTTTATACTTTATTATTCTAGTTGCCACTTTTTGTACGTTTTTTGGCACTTAACTACTTTAACAATTTTCAGCCGATTTTCACCGTTCAAATTTTAAACTATTCTGCTATTTCTGCTAATGATGGCTATGACTTTTGGTATTTTATGCTATTATACTTTTTAAAATATTAAGCTTTTTATGCTTTTTTTTGTCCCATTGAAATGAATGGAAAACTTCCACAATTCTGCTAAAACTTGCTTGTTTTTGAAACTTAACTACATTCTCATACTTTCGCCTAGAACAACCATTCAAACTTTAAAATGTTCACAAATTATTGGGCTATTCATTAATGATTCAGCTTTTTCATATCTGTTATCGTTTTCATCTTATCCCTCTTTAAGTTTTGAGTTTCATTTTTGTGATTTTCAGAAAATACATGCGTTGTTATGGTTGCTATGCACTTGGCTTCCAGTGTGCCACTGTAGGTTTCGCAGTCTTCTCTTCATGTCCGA
Source organism: Oreochromis niloticus (assembly GCF_001858045.2). NCBI lineage: Eukaryota > Metazoa > Chordata > Actinopteri > Cichliformes > Cichlidae > Oreochromis > Oreochromis niloticus. The sequence goes on along the minus strand of NC_031983.2, from coordinate 23,767,903 downwards.
ACAACTTCTTGCTACTTCCTCAATTTTCACTCAACTTCCACAAATTATACATCAAAACGTAGGTATTTTTGCTGGCTTTCAGAAAATGTCACTATCATTGTTGTGGGATTTATAGAATTTTGGCAAATCTCCTCAGACCAACACAAAGTCTCAAAAATCCCCATAGAAAGTCAATGGAGAGTTCGTTTAAAATCACCGCTTGATTTCTGTAATGAGAGGCATTTTCGAAT